>NW_028319423.1:290000-595849 GCF_062004578.1 Staurois parvus
TGCCTAGTTGGAAATTGCAGGAATGGGTATAGAACAAATAATCTGTATTGGGGGCACTCCTTTAGTGTGGTCATCCAGCTGAGAAGCCAATATTAGTCACCATGCAATCAAGCACTGAGCAATCGGTCCTCAATAGTTCATCATTCCAGACCATCTTGTGTCCTCCTGACCATCTGACTCTGTTCCTTCTCTTGCTCTCTGTGCTGGTTCCTCCTGCATTCCCTTCCTAAGTCATGGTACATGCTCCAGCATTTCTTTTATACCCTTCAGTGCTGTTAACACACCTGAGCAAACCTCGAAATCAGTGGGTGTCATATTTTTTAAAATGATCCCTGCTCCATTCCAAACGTGCTCAACGTAGCTTGAGGGACATTCGTAACTGACCTTGCTTGTTCTGCCTTCATTTGACCTATGGCATTTGTCTCTGTCTTCCCCCATTTGGTACCAGGTGGAGTATTCATACGATATGGTCGGAATATGAGCCGCGGTTGACTGTCAGGGCCTAGCTGGTCCCATCACCCAGTGAGTACTGGAGACCCAGTGTTGATCTCTAGGTCATATCAGCTGTACAGGAGTGTTCGGGGAGACCAGATATAGTGAATGCAGGGTCCTTGGAGAGCGGATATAGTGAATGCGGTGCCCGGGGAGAGCGGATATAGTGAATACAGGGTCCGGGGAGACCAGATACAGTGAATGCAGGGTCTGGGGAAACCAGATATAATGAATGCAGGGTCCGGGGAGACCGGATATAGTGAATGCAGGGTCCGGGGAAACCAGATATAGTGAATGCAGGGTCCGGGGAGACCGGATATAGTGAATGCAGGGTCCGGGGAGAGCGGATATAGTGAATGCAGGGTCCAGGGAGATCAGATATAGTGAATGCAGGGTCCGGGGAGACCGGATATAATGAATGCAGGGTCCGGGGAGGGCAGATATAGTGAATGCAGGGTCAGGGGAGACCGGATATAGTGAATGGAGGGTCCGGGGAGACTGGATATAGTGAATGCAGAGTCCGGAGAGACTGGATATAGTGAATGTAGGGTCTGGGTAGAGCGGATATAGTGAATGCAGGGTCCGGTGAGACCAGATATAGTGAATGCAGGAACCCGGGAGACCGGATATAGTGAATGCAGGGTTCAGGGAGAGCGGATATAGTGAATGTGGGGTCCGAGGAGACCAGACATAGTGAATGCGGGGTTCGGGGAGAGCGGATATAGTGAATGCAGGGTCCAGGGAGAGCGGATATAGTGAATGCAGCGTCTGAGTGAGAGCGGATATAGTGAATGCAGGGTCCGTGGAGAACGGATATAGTGAATGCCGGGTCCGGGGAGAGGGGATATAGTGAATGTGGGGTCCGGGGAGAGGGGATATAGTGAATGCGGGGTCCAGGGAGACCAGATATAGTGAATGTGGGGTCCGGAGGAGAGCGGATATAGTGAATGCAGGGTCCGGGGAGAGTGGATATAGTGAATGCGGGGTCCGGGGAGAGCGGATATAGTGAATGCGGGGTCCGGGGAGAGCGGATATAGTGAATGCCGGGTCCGGGGAGAGTGGATATAGTGAATGCAGGATCTGGGGAGACCAGATATAGTGAATGCCGGGTCCGGGGAGAGCGGATATAGTGAATGCAGGATCTGGGGAGACCAGATATAGTGAATGCAGGGTCCGGGGAGAGCGGATATAGTGAATGCAGGATCTGGGGAGACCAGATATAGTGAATGCAGGGTCCGGGGAGAGCGGATATAGTGAATGCAGGATCTGGGGAGAGCAGATATAGTGAATGCAGGATCTGGGGAGAGTGGATATAGTGAATGCAGGGTCCGGGGAGAGCGGATATAGTGAATGCAGGATCTGGGGAGAGCGGATATAGTGAATGCAGGATCTGGGGAGAGCGGATATAGTGAATGCGGGGGGTACTCAAATCACAAGGTTGTGTTTAGTCCCGCTGGCTGTATTGTACCCATCCATGTCTATACTCCCAGCATCACATTATTACTGCATGGATTACTGACAGTTGGCTTGCTATCGAGGATTGCTATTGTTTCTACTCTGCATGGTACCTAGTCCAATTTTACCATCTCCAGGCTGTTCGTGCTTTTTGTACATTCTGCACCTGCACAGATCGGATTCAATACTGAACTTTTACCAACGCTGCTGAACATACAATTTGCACATCACACATCAATATACTGTACATAGAGACTTTTGCATTGCTGACCCGATTGCCTGGTCTGGATCCTTGATGCTTTATCCCATCCCGGCAGGTTATCAGGCAAATCCCCCATCCAGTATCAGGTAGTTACCTGGTGTTTATCCAGGTTGGCCACTCATTGGTTGCTTGTACCCAATGGCACCCTCTTTACCATCGGTGATACGGAGAAGTATTTTGGGACTGGTTCCTATGATACTTGGGGTGTTCTGTGGGGTTTGTTTGAGGGCTGGCCATTAGAACAGGTGGGGTATTTCTGGAGGAAGGGAGGATTTAGTGGGCGAGTGTTTCACCTCAGCTCCCTCTGGGGGGTTGGCTGCGTGGGTGGGTTGTGTGAGGGGGGTGTCCCTGATTTATGGGGGGTGGTGGTGTGTGGGGGGGGGGGCATAATGTGTGTTTGGGGGGGGTGTGCAGGTGGTGTGGCCTTGCATTGGGGCAGATGGGTCATCTTCATTTTATGTACCATCCTTGTTTAAGGGGGTTCCCTTATTATGGGGAAACTCTGGGGGGGGGGGGGTACAGTCGGGGCTTGGTACATGTGTCTCTGATGCATTGTTTTTTAAATTATTATGATACATTTGGGGGATGCCTTATTAGGTGTGTAGCCTATTTTCTGCTTCTCTGGTTTTTATGCATTGCATTTAGGCAACATCCTACCAGGTATAGCTGGTGGCACCTCACCATGCTTTGTATTGTTGGTTGGCTCCCCGAGATTTTTTTTCTTTGTTCTGGTGCCAGGACAGGGCAGTACAGTGACCAGAGCTAAAATGCAAAACTGCGCCCCCAAACCCGTGCGAATGGGCGCACTACCCTGCCTGCTTTGTCATTCCTGTTCTCTGCTACTCCTCATGCTGCATAATTGAAATGGAAGGTTCATTGTGCTTGTGTAGTCTTGTATTTGATTTCAAGGTGGGTAGGTGGCAGGAGTGGACTGACCATTTGGAAACTTGGGCACTGCCCAAGGACCCGGGGTTGGTAGGGGGCCCCATGAGATGCTCCTGGTACCTTTTTCATAGGCTTTTTTGAGTTTGGGCAAAGACACAGGGGTCCCATGATCCCCTATTGCCCGGGAGCCCCATGAGGTGTCAGTCTGCCCCTGGTAGGTGGTTTCTCATGTGGGCTGCGGGTGGTTGGGGAAAAGAGGGCAGAAAGTGGGCATGTTGAAGCACGGTAATTGCTCACCACCGATCTGGAGCATGCATGCAATTGGGTAAGGGTGCTACACCCAGGGTAGCTGCCCCCCATTCCCCCACCCTGCCTCTGGGTTCTTCTTCAACTACACTGATGTTTATGCCTTTGGCAGTGTAAAAAGTGGTGAAAAATACACAGACTGGTGGTAAAAAATGGAGAGATGCGGCAAAAAAATAAGAAACACCTTCAGGAAATTTCATTATTCAACTTTCCTTTATCCTCACAAAACATGAAGCTGACCCTAAGACCTCTGCAATCCTCAGCACAAACCACCCAGGATCGACCTCTAACGCCCTTCGCTTATCCTCCATGGCAAATAAGGGATTATACTGGGTCTCAGGGGGGAGTCGATTCAGGGCAAAAGCTGAAAAAGTTAAATTATTTATAAAAAAAATAAACAGAAAAATGGATCTACAAAATAGAGGCAGCAGAATGATACTCACTGACAATGATATATTGTAAAAATGAAAAAAGGAAAATCAGCCAAAGCCTCAGCAAGTTCTAAATAGACAAGACCACTGAAGGATATATTCTTGATTACAAAATGGCATCTTCTTTCACATCTTATAATTAGGCCTCATAATTCCCACAGTTATAATGGCATTAAAGTTGAACTCCACCCATAAATAAAAAGATAGACATAAATAGATCATTAAAATGTTACTAAACCCAAGACCCTGCATTCACTATATCCGCTCTCCCCGGACCCTGCATTCACTATATCCGCTCTCCCCGGACCCTGCATTCACTATATCCGCTCTCCCCGGACCCTGCATTCACTATAACCGCTCTCCCCGGACCCCGCATTTACTATATCCTCTCTCCCCAGACCCCGCATACACTATATCCGGTCTCCCCGGACCCTGCATTCACTATATCCGGTCTCCCCGGACCCTGCATTCACTATATCCACTCCCCCTGGACCCCGCATTCACTATATCCGCTTTCCCCGGACCCTGCATTTACTATATCCGCTTTCCCCGGACCCTGCATTTACTATATCCGCTCTCCCCGGACCCTGCATTCACTATATCCGCTCTCCCCGGACCCCGCATTCACTAAATCCGCTCTCCCCAGACCCCGCATTCACTATATCCGCTCCCCCGGACCCCGCATTCACTATATCTGTTCTCCCTGGGCCCCGCATTCACTATATCCCCTCTCCCTGGACCCTGCATTCACAATATCCGCTCTCCCCGGACCCCGCATTCACTATATCCGCTCTCCCCGGACCCCGCATTCACTATATCCAGTCTCCCCGGATCCTGCATTCACTATATCCGCTCTCCCCGGACCCTGCATTCACTATATCCGCTCTCCCCGGACCCTGCATTCACTATATCCGCTCTCCCCGGACCCTGCATTCACTATATCCGCTCTCCCCGGACCCTGCATTCACTATATCCGCTCTCCCCGGACCCTGCATTCACTATATCTGCTCTCCCCGGACCCCGCATTCACTATATCCTCTCTCCCCGGACCTGGCATTCACTATATCTGTTCTCCCTGGGCCCCGCATTCACTATATCCCCTCTCCCTGGACCCTGCATTCACAATATCCGCTCTCCCCGGACCCCGCATTCACTATATCCGCTCTCCCCGGACCCCGCATTCACTATATCCAGTCTCCCCGGATCCTGCATTCACTATATCCGCTCTCCCCGGACCCTGCATTCACTATATCCGCTCTCCCCGGACCCTGCATTCACTATATCCGCTCTCCCCGGACCCTGCATTCACTATATCCGCTCTCCCCGGACCCTGCATTCACTATATCCGCTCTCCCCGGACCCTGCATTCACTATATCCGCTCTCCCCGGACCCCGCATTCACTATATCCTCTCTCCCCGGACCTGGCATTCACTAAATCCGCTCTCCCCGGGCCCTGCATTCACTATATCCGCTCTCCCCGGACCCTGCATTCACTATATCCGCTCTCCCCGGACCCTGCATTCACTATATCCGCTCTCCTCGGACCCTGCATTCACTATATCCGCTCTCCCCAGACCCTGCATTTACTATATCCGCTCCCTACAGACCCTGCATTCAATATATCTGGTCTCCCCGGATCCTGCATTCACTATTATTATACAGTATTTATATAGCACCAACAGTTTGCTCAGCGCTGTACATTACAATGGGAGACAGTACACGAGACAGTATAGTTTCAATACACGAGGGATACACTATATCCGCTCTCCCAGGACACCGCATTTACTATATCCGCTCTCCCCGGACCCTGCATTCACTATATCCGCTCTCCCCGGACCCCGCATTTACTATATCCGCTCTCCCTGGACCCCGCATTCACTATATCTGCTCTCCCCGGACCCCGCATTCACTATATCTGCTCTCCCCCGACCCTGCATTCACTATATCCGCTCTCCCCGGACCCTGCATTCACTACATCCACTATCCCCGGACCCCGCATTCACTATATCCGCTCTCCCCGGACCCTGCATTCACTATATCCGGTCTCCTCGGACCCTGCATTTACTATATCCACTCTCCCAGGACCCTGCATTCACTATATCCGCTCTCCCCGGACCCCGCATTCACTATATCCGCTCTCCGCGGACCCTGCATTCACTATATCTGGTCTCCCTGGACCCTGCATTCACTATATCTGGTCTCCCTGGACCCCGCATTCACTATATCCTCTCTCCCCGGACCTGGCATTCACTAAATCCGCTCTCCCCGGGCCCTGCATTCACTATATCAGGTCTCCCCGGACCCTGCATTCACTATATCCGCTCTTCTTGGACCCCGCACTCACTATATCCGCTCTCCCCGGACCCTGCATTCACTATATCCGCTCTCCCCGGACCCCGCATTCACTATATCCACTCTCCCCAGACCCTGCATTTACTATATCCGCTCCCTACAGACCCTGCATTCACTATATCCGGTCTCCCCGGACCCTGCATTCACTATATCCGCTCTCCCCGGACCCTGCATTCACTATATCCGCTCTCCGCGGACCCTGCATTCACTATATCTGGTCTCCCTGGACCCTGCATTCACTATATCTGGTCTCCCTGGACCCTGCATTCACTATATCTGGTCTCCCTGGACCCTGCATTCACTATATCTGGTCTCCCCGGACCCTGCATTCACTATATCCGCTCTCCCAGGATCCTGCATTCACTATATCTGGTCTCCCCAGACCCTGCATTCACTATAAAAAAATCTGAAGAATATATTAAAAAAAATATATTTTTAAAAATATATATTTTTTTAAATATATTCTTCAGATTTTTCTTTTTTACCATATAAAAAGTCATTTTAACATATATGTTTACATATATTTGTAAATGCATTCCAAAAATGTAGATTTGTATTTTTGTATTAGTATATTTCAAAAGTATTTTTAAAAATATTTTTCATATATTTTGTAAGAAAAAATGCATTTCAACATGCAGTATGTATATATATATATAGAAATACATTTTTTTATATATTGAATATGGCCAAAATTGTGGTATTTCAAACATATATGGCATTATATTTGGGAAGAATATTTTAAAAATATATCTCAAATATATTTTTGTTCCAGAGACTTTGAAAAGGTTACTGCACTATTCTTATGCGACTTGAGTGCCAAAGAGTGTAAAGTTGCACTGGAAATTTTGCAACTTTGAAGTTGAACACGTGTGAATGGAGCCTAGGAGGCTGATGCCAGGTCCAATACATATACAGTAGCTCCATGGCAGGCATTTTATGATGTATTACTAATTACAGAGCTGCATTCATTTGTGTCTTTTATATCTGCCCGGAGTTCATCTTTAATGACGGAACGCATTTTAATGTGTCATTTCATTTGTAGAGCTGCTGAAGTCTTTCTCTCTAATTCCGCACATTAGCGGGCTGTTGGATGTCATACAATGAGGTAAGTCAGGACCGATCAGCCGCGTCACTGTCACGGCCACTTCGAGTCGCGGCCAATGTGTGAATGGCGATCGTCTTCCCTGGTGCAGAAATGATTGGAGAGGAAATGCGCAGTGTTTTAATTGCCATGGAAATAATTAGACGGGTCCATGCATGTGCTTGTAGAAGTACTGATTCACAAAGATACTCCGCTCTTATCACCAGACACTCTTCCACGGATTGTGCAACGAACGCATAAAATTCGATTGATTCCTCTAGGAATTGGAACTTCAATGCTGTGCTGCAATGTGTTGAGAAAAATGCTGCATTGTGTATTGCTCTTTGTATTCCCACTCCAGTCATTTGGATGGGATTCTTTACCAACATGTGAAAAATTCATGAAATACACATTATCACAACACCCTGGCGTCTATATATAAAATATGAATCCCTAAACCCACAACAGTACAATCAGTCTGTAGATGCAGTAAAGCATGCTTGTTATACTCACTGTAGAACCTAAGGGGTTAATTCTCTGTATTGTGTAAGAAGGCTGTTTGATCCTGTCTTCTCTGATCCTCCCCTTCTTCTACTGTCCCCAATCCATCTGCTGATAGTACAGAGCTCTGGGAGTCACTCTGCACATGCTCAGTTTAGAGTGTATGGCTAGAGAGGTTTTTTTTTTCTTTGGGAGGGTGCATCTGTCCAGACAGAGGGTCAGGGTTTATCAGTTTCATAGGACAGTCAGAGGAGAATGAAAACTCCTTCTACAAGCTGTAACCAGTGCTCAGCTGGACACTGATAGAAGTCACAAGACTGCTATATACTGCTGATGAGAAAAAGTATTTAGCAGTTTATATTTACTAAAATAATTGCATTTCCATGTTCTGTGTACTATGGGAGACTGGATATAGTGAGTGCAGGGTCCAGGGAGAGCAAATATAGTGAATGCAGGGTCCAGGGAGAGCAAATATAGTGAATGCAGGGTCCAGGGAGAGCAAATATAGTGAATGCAGGGTCCGGGGAGACCAGATATAGTGAATACAGGGTCCGGGGAGACCAGATGTAGTGAATGCAGGGTCCGGGGAGAGCAGATATAGTGAATGCAGGGTCCGGGGAGAGCAGATATAGAGAATGCAGGGTCCAAGGAGAGCAGATATAGTGAATGCAGGGTCCGGGGTGACCAGATATAGTGAAAGCGGGGTCCAGGGAGTGCGAATATAGTGAATGTGGGGTCTGGGGAGAGCGGATATAGTGAATGCAGGGTCCGGGGATAGCGGATATTGTGAATGCAGGGTCCGGGGAGAGCGGATATAGTGAATGCGGGGTCCGGGGAGAGCGGATATAGTGAATGCGGGGTCCGGGGAGAGCGGATATAGTGAATGCGGGGTCCGGGGAGAGCGGATATAGTGAATCTGGGGTCCGGGGAGAGCGGATATAGTGAATGCGGGGTCCGGGGAGAGTGGATATAGTGAATGCGGGGTCCGGGGAGAGCGGATATAGTGAATGCGGGGTCCGGGGAGAGTGGATATAGGGAATGCAGGGTCCGGGGAGACCAGATATAATGAATGCAGGGTCCGGGGTGACCAGATATAGTGAATGCAGGGTCCAGGGAGAGTGGATATAGCGAATGCAGGGTCCGGGGAGAGCGGATATAGTGAATGCAGGGTCTGGGGAGAGCAGATATAATGAATGCGGGGTCCGGGGTGACCAGATATAGTGAATGCAGGGTCCAGGGAGAGTGGATATAGCGAATGCAGGGTCCGGGGAGAGCGGATATAGTGAATGCAGGGTCCAGGGAGAGCAGATATAGTGAATGCAGGGTCTGGAGAGAGCAGATATAGTGAATGCAGGGTCTGGGGAGATCAGATATAGTGAATGCAGGGTCTGGGGAGAGTGGATATAGTGAATGCGGGGTCCGGGGAGAGCAGATATAATGAATGCAGGGTCCGGGGTGACCAGATATAGTGAATGCAGGGTCCAGGGAGAGCGGATATAGCGAATGCAGGGTCCGGGGAGAGCGGATATAGTGAATGCAGGGTCCAGGGAGAGCAGATATAGTGAATGCAGGGTCTGGGGAGAGCGGATATAGTGAATGCAGCGTCTGGGGAGAGCGGATATAGTGAATGTAGGGTCCGGGAAGCGCGGATATAGGGAATGCAGGGTCCAGAGAGCGGATATAGTGAATGCAGGGTCTGGGGAGAGCGGATATAGTGAATGCAGGGTCCAGGGAGAGCAGATATAGTGAATGCGGGGTCCTGGGAGAGCGGATATAGTGAATGCGGGGTCCAGGGAGAGCGAATATAGTGAATGCGGGGTCCAGGGAGAGTGGATATAGGGAATGCAGGGTCCGGGAAGCGCGGATATAGGGAATGCAGGGTCCGGGGAGAGCGGATATAGTGAATGCAGGGTCCGGGGAGAGCGGATATAGGGAATGCAGGGTCCGGGGAGAGCGGATATAGTGAATGCAGGGTCCGGGGAGAGCGGATATAGTGAATGCAGGGTCCAGGGAGAGTGGATATAGGGAATGCAGGGTCCGGGAAGCGCGGATATAAGGAATGCAGGGTCCGGGGAGAGCGGATATAGTGAATGCAGGGTCCGGGGAGAGCGGATATAGGGAATGCAGGGTCCGGGGAGAGCGGATATAGTGAATGCAGGGTCCAGAGAGCAGATATAGTGAATGCATTCTTCCCAAAGACCACCAAGGTACGGAGAATTTTTCTCAATGACCACCAATATAAGAACCATTCTTCCACTGATTATGAGTCAGGATCACCAATCTTGCATGTGGGAACCAATGTTACCATCAACTACCCACAGACCCCCAATGCAAGCAGCATTCTTTCCAATGACCATAAATGTAAGAACTGTTCTTCCTAGTGATCACCAATTTAAAGAGCATTCTTTCCACTGACTACTGATGTAGGAACCATTCTGACCATCAACCACCAAGGTAAGGAGCATTCTTCCCAATGACCACCCATGTAGGAACCATTCTGACCATCAACCACGAAGGTAAGGAGCATTCTTCCCACTGACCACCGATGTAGGAACCATTCTGACCATCAACCAACAAGGTAAGGAGCATTCTTCCCACTGACCAAGGATGTAGGAACCATTCTGCCCATCAACCACCAAGGTAAGGAGCATTCTTCCCACTGACCACCCATGTAGGAACCATTCTGACCATCAACCACCAGTCTAATGTATTGTGATCTGTAGATACAGTAATTAATAGAAGGGGTTCTCTGGGACCTGAAAGTCATTTTAAGGGTTCCTCTTTGTTAAAAGGGTTGAAAAGACTTCTCTAGACCTCTATAGAGTACACTGTATATACAGAACATTTCTCAGCCTCACAGTCTACAAACACATTAGCACACTCTGTGAATTTTAATGTCAGGTCTGTCATGGGTAATCTGTTGCCATGTTTAAAAACTGAAATGATCTGTGAGTAGGATCATACATATGGACGTACGGCAGTGTATGGCCTGTTTACATTTGCATGAAGTTTTTCAGTGCATACTGCATTATTAAAGGGCCAGTGTACTGCAAATGACTCTGCTGATAAGTCATGAAGCAGACACGAAGTAACTCGCAGTATTCGGCTTTAGCTGCCAGTGACGACGAATCTACATTTTTCATCTGCATGCAGAAATATAGTCTTGTAATGGTAGTTACAATTTTTATTACATTGAAATCTGTCTGCCAACAAAACCCCCCCAGGAGCCTCATGGAGACACCGCTGTCTGCACTGGACTGACGAGTCATCAGTGAGGGAAATAGATGAGTGTGGTTTGCTGTACTGACTGACACTCTCTGCACTGGACTCAACCTCCTCGAAGATCTTCCTATTCTGCTATTTTTTCTGGAAATGTAATAGAAACATTATTTCTAGATGCACTCCAAGTTTATATACAGGAGCTGTCCATGCAAGTGAAACAGGCCATTGTAAGGCTTCAAAAACAAAACGAATCCATCAGAGAGATGGCAGCAACATTAGGAGCGGCCAAATCAACAGTTTGGTCCATTCTGAGGAAAGAAGAACACACTGGTGAGCTCAGCAACATAAAAAGACATGGACGTCCACAGAAGACAACAGTGGTGGATGATCGCAGGATCCTCTCTATGGTAAAGGAAAACCCATTCACAACATCCAGACAAGTGAAGGACCCTCTCCAGGAGGTGGGCGTATCATTGTCAAAGTCTACAATCAAGAGAGGACTTCACGAGAGCAAATACAGAGGGTTCACCACAAGGTGCAAACCATTCATAAGCCTGAAGAATAAAAAAGCCAGATTAGACTTTGCCAAAAAAAATCTACAAAAGCCAGACCAGTTCTGGAAAAGCATTCTTTGGATGGATGGAACTAAGATGAATCTGTACCAGAATGACGGGAAGAAAAAAGTGTGGAGAAGGCTTGGAAAAACTCATGACCCAAAGCACACAACGTCATCTGTAAAACATGGTGGAGGCAGTGTGATGGCATGGGTGAAGGAGGTGTGATGGCATGGGAGGAGGCAGTGTGATGGCATGGGCATACATGGCTTCCAGTGGCATTGGGTCATTGGTCTTTATTGATCATGTGACAGAAGACAGAAGCAGCCGGATGAATTCTGCCGTGTTTACAGATATACTGTCAGCCCAGATTCAGCCAAACGCAGCAAAGTTGATTGGATGGCGCTTCACAGTACAGATGGACAAGGATCCAAAACACACTGCAAAAGCAACCCAGGAACTTTTGAAGGAAAAGAAGTAGAATATTCTGCAATGGCCGAGTCAATCACCTGATCTCAACCCAATTGAGCATGCATTTCACTTGCTGAAGCATAAACTAAAGACAGAAAGACCCACAAAGAACAACTGAAGAGAGCTGCAGTTAGAACCTGGTAAAGCATCAGAAAGGAAGAAATCCAGTCTTCGGTAATGTCCATGGGTTCCAGACTTCAGGGAAAGCATAAGAAAGGAGGAAACACAGTCTTTGGTCAAGTCCATGGGTTCTAGACTTCAGGCAAAGCATCAGAAAGGAGGAAACCATTCTTTGGTCATGTCCATGGGTTCCAGACTTCAGGCAAAGTATCAGAAAAGAGGAAACACTCTTTTGTCATGTCCATGTGTTCCAGACTTCAGGCAAAGCATCATAAAGGAGGAAACCCAGTCTTTGGTCATGTCCATGTGTTCCAGACTTCAGGCAAAGCATCATAAAGGAGGAAACCCAGTCTTTGGTCATGTCCATGGGTTCCAGACTTCAGGCAAAGCATCAGAATGGAGGAAACCCAGTCTTTGGTCATGTCCATGGGTTCCAGACTTCAGGCAAAGCATCAGAATGGAGGAAACCCAGTCTTCGGTAATGTCCATGGGTTCCAGACTTCAGGCAAAGCATCAGAATGGAGGAAACCCAGTCTTTGGTCATGCCCATGGGTTCCAGACTTCAGGCACAGCATCAGAAAGGAGGAAAAACAGTCTTTGGTCATGTCCATGGGTTCCAGACTTCAGGCAAAGCATCAGAAAGGAGGAAACCCAGTCTTTGGTCATGTCTATGGGTTCCAGACTTCAGGCACAGCATCAGAAAGGAGGAAAAACAGTCTTCGGTAATGTCCATGTGTTCCAGGCTTCAGGAAAAGCATTAGAAAGGAGGAAACACAGTCTTTGGTCATGTCCATGGGTTCCAGACTTCAGGAAAAGCATAAGAAAGGAGGAAACCCAGTCTTTGGTCATGTCCATGGGTTCCAGACTTCAGGCAAAGCATCAGAAAGAAGGAAACCCAGTCTTTGGTCATGTTCATGGGTTCCAGACTTCAGGCACAGCATCAGAAAGGAGGAAACCCAGTCTCTGGTCATGTCCATGGGTTCCAGACTTCAGGCAAAGCATCAGAAAGGAGGAAACCCAGTCTTTGGTCATGTCCATGGGTTCCAGACTTCAGGCAGTCATTGCCAGTAAAGGATTGTCAACAAAATATTACAAATGAACATTTTATTTATAATTTTATTAATTTGTCCAATTACATTTGAACCCCTAAAAATGGAGGGACTGTGCATAAAAATGGTTGCAATTCCGAAATTTGTACTTGAGATTTATGTTCAATCCCCTGAATTAAAGCTGAGATTCTGCACTTCACATTCATTTGGATTGTTCCGTTTTAATTTATTCTGGTGGCATACAGAGCCAAAAGTATGAAAATTGTGCCTGTGTCCAAATACATATAAACCTAAGTGAAAATACCTGTAATAATACCAGGCGCAGTGTGCGGAGCTGAGAGGAGACGATATTTCTATAAGGTCGCGGCAGCCTTTTATAATCTCCCCTCTAGTGGCCAGAAAAATAATGAAGCCTCAGCAGCAGAAAAGGTTCCGAAAATGACATCTGGAATCAACACATTGTGGCAACAAAAAAGCAACAAAATCCTGGGAGAGTCTTTGCCGTTCAGGTGAAAGGTGTGAAATTCGTTACAACCATCCACAGAAATGCAGATCACGATGGCATCTCGATGTACGGCGTGCTGCCTCCTCCACACATCTCTCTACAGTACAGCTTCTACTGAGATTAAAGAGGACCTGTCAGTAACTTTACAAGTCTGCATGACTCCTGACCAGGGGCGGACTGACCATTTGGAAACTCAGGCACTGCCCGAGGGCCCGTGGTTAGTAGGGGGCCCCATGAGATGCCCCTGGTACCTTTTATATTGGGCGTTTTTGAGTTTGGGAAAGGACACAGGGGCCCCATGATCCCCTATTGCCCGGGGGCCCCATGAGTTGTCAGTCCGCCCCTGCTCCTGACATCTCACAATATACGATTAGAGTAATATTTTCCAGAAAAGCTCCACCTTTTATCATCAAAAAGTCATCCATGAGCTCCAGCCAGTGACTCTGCCTAGGCTGAGATGATGTCATCAGTCTGCTGCAGGCAGGAGGAAGCATTTCCTCAGTCGCCCCAGTGGTCAGACTGCAACATTGTAACTTTTTAGCAAACCACAAGGCGAGAGGCTGCGGCATGGGGCTTATCTGTGTCAGACATTTGTGATAGCTCTGATGAAGAAGGGACCCCCCGTTCAGGGGCGGACTGACCATTTGGAAACTCGGGCGCTGCCCGAGGGTCCAGGGTCAGTAGGGGGCCCCATGAGATGCCCCTGGTACCTTTTTCATAGGCTTTTTTGAGTATGGGCAAGGACACAGGGGCCCCATGATCCCCTATTGCCCGGGGGCCCCATGAGTTGTCAGTCCGCCCCTGCCCCCGTTCGAACACATCAGCCGTACTTTGAGAGTCTACCCCTGCGATGTGACTCACACAGGCTCTACACACCTACAGTTCTTTTGAGGACTTATATGCTTGATTTACTTTGTTGCTTGTGAGTATTATTCTCAATTTAATAAAATCAGTTTACTGAGGTAATGCGCAAGGTTGGTGCGCTTTCTTTTTGTTTCACTTTGCAGTACTGGTCGGGCTTCCCCAGCCTTGTTTAGAGCTGCACAACCCTCTATGCATTGGTGGTCGAATTTTTCGAGTTCTGTTTCTATCCATCTACCCTTGCTCTGGGTCATAGAGCGCAGGAGAGGTTGTTTCTGTTTTTACTGGGGCTGATCTGTGTCAAACATTTGTGAACACAGCCAAGAACTGAACAGGCACCAGGATTTGCATGGCTGTGTCATCTCTGAGCCGGCATCTCAGTTCAGGAAGTCGATGGTGACCCTGGATGATGGCTGAATGAAAGTGATTCTTTGCAAAGTCAAACTTCACTGCATTCACTGAGCTCCCTTGCACAGTTTAAATTCCCTTGCAAAGCGAATAGCCTGTTTGGCTTTAGTCAATCAACCCCTATATGGCCTACAGCAGGCAAAATAATGACATTTGCAGCACCGGGGTTCTGGTTTTAGCACCCGGCAGGGGTAGATGAAGCCTGAATTTGTGTGTCAGGGAATTTTACCACACCAAATACGTGTATTTCTAAGGGCTCTTTCACACTGGCAGTAATGCTTACCACCGGGGCGGACTGACCATTTGGAAACTCGGGTACTGCCGGAGGGCCTGGGGTCAGTAGGGGGCACCATGAGATGCCCCTGGTACCTTTTTCATAGGCTTTTTTGAGTTTGGGCAAGGACACAGGGGCCCCATAATCCCCTATTGCCTGGGGGCCCCATGAGTTGTCAGTCCGCTCCTGCTTACCGCCCTCTGAAAAGCAATCCACAGTGGAAGAGCAGTATAGCAGCGACTGGCAGGTGCCAAACAGGAACTCTACATTACGGGACTGCACTGCAACTGCGAGCTGAGCGACTGTCTCAGGATTATGGTGTGACCCCATTGATCTCAATTGGCGAGTCTGGCCGGTGGTGCCATCTGTTAGAACTGCCGTTTCGCCCTGTCAGGTTGCAATGTTAGCATTTCAATAGGCAGCTAGGGGCAGCAAAATCACAGCTCAGCTGCCTGTTTTGGGGGGATTTGGGAGGGGTGGTAAGAGAATTTGTGTAAGAAGGAGGGGTTTGAGGGGGGGTTATACTGGAAGGGGCAATATGGAGAGAGGATTTATGCTGGGAGGGGGGAGATGGAGGGGAGGGCTAGCACTGAGGGGGAATTTGTGCTGAGAAGGGAGATTTATGCTGGAAAGGGACATATGGGGGGTGAGGATTTGTGTTGAGGGGGGTTTGTGCTGGGAGGAAGGATTTGGGGGGCAATCGAGTTTATGTAAGAAGGAGGAGTTTGGGGGGATCTATACTGGAAGGGGGAATATGGGGGGATTTGTGCTGAGAGGGGTGATTTATAGTGGAAGGGGATATAAAGGGGGATTTGTGCTGAGAGGGGTGATTTATAGTGGAAGGGGATATAAAGGGGGGATTTGTGCTGAGAGGGGAGATTTATAGTGGAAGGGGGGATATAAAGGGAGGATTTGTGCTGAAGGGGGGAATTGTGCTGGGAGGGGGGAGATGAAGGAGAGGGCTTATGCTGAGAGGACGATTTAAGATAACTTGTAACGTGTAGGAAAGGAAGGGTTGGGGGGGATTTGTGCTGGAAGGGGGAATATGGGGTGATTTATGCTTGAAGGGAGGATTTGGAGGGAACAGTTTGCTCTGATATGAGGGATTTTTGTTGGGAGGGGGGAGTTGGAGGGGAGTGTTTGTGCTGAGAAGGGGATTTGTGCTGAGAGGGTGATTTGGGGGGGGGGGGGGGGAGGTTAAGAGAACATGTGTAAGAAGGAAGGGTTTGAGGGGGGGGTTATACTGGGAGGGGGAATATGGGGTGAATTATTCTGGAAGGGGGGATTTGGAATGAATAGTTTGTGCCGAGATTAAGGATTTGTGCTGGGAGGGGGGGAGATGGAGGGGAGTGTTTGTGCTGAGAGGGGGATTTGTGCTGAGAGGGTGATTTGGGGGGGGGGGGTTAAGAGAAAATGTGTAAGAAGGAAGGGTTGGGGTGGGTTATACTGGAAGGGGGAATATGGGGTGAATTATTCTGGAAGGGGGGATTTGTAGGGAATAGTTTGTGCTGAGATGGAGGATTTGTGCTGGGGAGGGGTGAGAGGGAGGGGAGGGTTTGTGCTGAGAGGGGGATTTGTGGTGAAAGGAGGATTTGGAGGGGGTATTAAGAGAATGTGTGTAATTAGGAGGGGCTGGGGGATTTATGCTGGAAGGGGGAATATGGGATGATTTATTCTGGAAGGGAGGATTTGGAGGGAATAGTTTGTGCCGAGATGAAAGATTTGTGCTGGGAGGGGTGAGATGGAGGGGAGGGTTTGTGCCGAGAGGAGGAATTTGTGCTCGAAGTGGGTATATCAGGGTGAAGATTTGTGTTGAGGGGGGGATTTGCACTGGAAGGGGATATATGGGGGTAAAATGAGGGGAGAGGGGCGCAGTTTGCCATCTTCACCCTGGGCACTGGATGACCTAGTCCCGGCACCGGTGCCCATTCACACCTAAGTCTAGTATTGCTTGAATCTTGTCACTCGAAAAAGTACCTGATCAACCTTGGGGCGGAGTCTGGCGTTTTTGGCTTCAATAGAAGCACCTCAAAAATGCAGGAAAAGCGCGTTTCTTTTTGCGCAACTTCTTGCCTCTAGTAACTATCTGTCCTTTGGCTAAGAGGAGAACGCTGGAGGCTAAATATGCCCAGAAAATTGTGTCTATGTACAAAAAAAAAATTGATGACGTTCAAGTGTGAATGGGGGCTTCTATGACAGAGATTGATTCACCAGCAGTGAATGTTTGGTGAAAGTTACATTTACAGCTTCACATACCCCCTAGGTGTGCGTCTGTAGGGCTTATTTATTTATTTCAGGTACTTATATAGCGCCATCAATTTACACAGCACTTTACATATATATTGTACATTCACATCAGTCCCTAACCCTCAAGGGGGTACAATCTAAGGTCCCTAACCCTCAAGGGGGTACAATCTAAGGTCCCTAACCCTCAAGGGGTGTACAATCTAAGGTCCCTAACCCTCAAGGGGGTACAATCTAAGGTCCCTAACCCTCAAGGGGGTACAATCTAAGGTCCCTAACCCTCAAGGGGTGTACAATCTAAGGTCCCTAACCCTCAAGGGGTGTACAATCTAAGGTCCCTAACCCTCAAGGGGTGTACAATCTAAGGTCCCTAACCCTCAAGGGGTGTACAATCTAAGGTCCCTAACCCTCAAGGGGGTACAATCTAAGGTCCCTAACCCTCAAGGGGGTACAATCTAAGGTCCCTAACCCTCAAGGGGTGTACAATCTAAGGGCTCTAACCCTCAAGGGGGTACAATCTAAGGTCCCTAACCCTCAAGGGGGTACAATCTAAGGTCCCTAACCCTCAAGGGGCGTACAATCTAAGGTCCCTAACCCTCAAGGGGCGTACAATCTAAGGTCCCTAACCCTCAAGGGGCGTACAATCTAAGGTCCCTAACCCTCAAGGGGCATACAATCTAAGGTCCCTAACCCTCAAGGGGCATACAATCTAAAGTCCCTAACCCTCAAGGGGTGTACAATCTAAGGTCCCTAACCCTCAAGGGGGTACAATCTAAGGTCCCTAACCCTCAAGGGGTGTACAATCTAAGGTCCCTAACCCTCAAGGGGCGTACAATCTAAGGTCCCTAACTCGCATTCATACATACACATACTAGGGACAATTTAGACAGGATCCAATTCACCTACCCGCATGTCTTTGGGGTGTTGAGGAAAATGGAGTACCTGGAGGAAACCCACGCAGGCACAGGGAGAACATGCAAACTTCAGGCAGGTGGTGCTGTGGTTGGGATTCTAACCCACGACCATAGTACTGCCAGGCGGAAGTGCTAACCATTTAGCCGCCGTGCTGCCCATAGGCACTTTGGGAAGGAGTGTCCACTATAGACATTTCTATGCACTCTATAGAATACGTTGTCTCTGTAAAAACCAAATCAATCCTCTGTGGGTTTCAGCTGTGCCGTTCACCCCCCCCAGGAAACTGCACCGAACCCCCCCCCCCTTCCCTCCGGCCAACACACAGACCCCCCCTTGCTGGGTGCAGAACGCAGAAAAAGCATCACATATGTGGGAATAAACTTCCACCCTCCCAGCGCTGCAGAAACCGTCTACTACCGCGCCACGCCTCCACCGCCGCTCGCTACAGCCGAAAAACAATGATCTCATATACGGCCAGCCGGCATCGTAAACACAGCCATATGGAAGGGTCCCGGCTGCACCGGCACACATCACTCGGAGAAGGCGAGGGGGGGGGGACAGGTCAGCACAGGTCAGGCTTGCGTTCTGCCGCTACGCCCTTCACCTGTCTGTCCATCAAGGTTCTCCTCTATCCAGGTCATGCTATAGCTAGTAATAGTCCCACTCATCTGGACTGGTTCTGGAATGCTCATCGTTCACCTGTCATTCCTAACAGTGCTGGAAAAACAACCACCCACTATTGTTACTTAACACCCCGGTCACATCCAGCCCGACTTTGAAATCGAGCGACTCACAGCAGGGGTGGACTGACAACTCATGGGGCCCCCGGGCAATAGGGGATCATGGGGCCCCCGTGTCCTTGCCCAAACTCAAAAAAGCCTAGGAAAAAGGTACTAGGGGCATCTCATGGGGCCCCCTACTGACCCCGGGCCCTCGGGCAATGCCCGAGTTTCCAAGTGGTCAGTCCGCCCCTGACTCACAGTGAAGACGAACGATTTCAAAGTCAGGGGGACATGCCGATTTCATTTCTCTCTGACACAGAGGTCTATGCAAATCGCACCAACAGTAGCGCATGCACTACTTTAGAAATCGGTGCGGCTCCGAACCGCGCCGATATGAACCTATGACAATAGGGTGCGACTTGGCATGTGCTTTGCAAGTCGCAGGGCATGCAAATCGCATGCCAAGTGGCACCCAGCGCGACCGGGGTGTTATGGGGAAAGATTAACTGAAGCTGGAGCACTCAGAATCTGGTGCAGCTGTGCATGCTGCGTTTGCGGTGCATTTTTACAGGATAAGTGACTCAAAAACTCAGCATTTTTTATGCAGCCGATCAGCTTCTATGGGAGCCAATCAGCTTCTATCTTCAGCTTGTTCGGTGAAGTTTTGGCAATAAAACCTGGAAGCTGATTGGTTTCTAGGCAGAGCTGCACCAGATTTCGCACGCTCCAGTTTTAGTAAATAACCCCCAATGGACATGCATTAGGGTTGATTTAATAAAGGTAAACCGGCTGTGCACTCTGCAAGTGCAGTTGCTTTATGTCCGAGGGGAAGCTCTGAAACGAGGCGAAGCTCTGCTGATTTCTTTCATCCAATCATGTGCAAGCAAAAATGTTTTCTCTATTTTTCTTGCATGTTCCCCGCAGATCTAGAGAAACTGTACTTTCAGCCCGGGTTCACACGGATACGGTGCGGCACATCGCATGTGATTGGCACAGGAACCGCAATGCATTGCTGTGCAAGTGTACAATCCAAACCAGGGGTGGACTGACAACTCATGGGGACCCCGGGCAATAGGGGATCATGGGGCCCCTGTGTCCTTGCCCAAACTCAAAAAAGCCTATGAAAAAGGTACCAGGGGTATCTCATGGGGCCCCCTACTGACCCCGGGCTCTCGGGCAGTGCCTGAGTTTCCAAATGGTCAGTCCGCCCCTGATCCAAACGCACGCGTTCCTGCGTTAAAAAAGTGTGTATAAGTGGGTGCTGCAGCGACTGTCGGCTGGAACTGAACAGAATGTCACCAGCACACCAAGGACCACCAATATAAGTTTTAATTAACAATCACATAGTTAAAGCAAGGCAACGTTTCGGAGTCTCGCAGGACCTACATATGTGTTTTTTCTGCGTTTGAGGTGCATTTTTACAGGACATGTGACTCAAAAACGCAACAAAAACTCAGCATTCTTTATGCACTTTTGTCGCGTTTTTCCATTGGTTTCAATGGGGAGGTGCAGTAATGGTGCGTTTGTTTGTTTGCTTGTTTCCGCACCAAATATGCAGCAAGCAGGGTTTTTAAAAAATGCACCAGACCCACAATGGATCAGTGTGAAGGATGCTACAGGAATACACGGTCACATGTATTTCTACTGCTTTTTTTAATGCAAAAGCAGAAAAAAATGGATCAGTGTGAAAGCAGCCTGAGTGGAAGTAAATGGACGCACGTTCTGCTTGCCCATAGATATACATGGAGCTTCCAATCAGGTCCACCTGAAAAACTGCAAGTTGATCCGATCGTGGCACTCATGTGAAAAGGGGCCTATTTGTATGTAAGATTTTAAGTCTTTAGCACCCCCCACAGTTCTATTTACAAGGGTCCCTTAGGAAGAAATCTAAAAGACAAACATAACTACAAATTAAAGACTAAAATAATTAAACAATTAAAATGAAAAAAAAAAATCCAAATGTTAAAAAGAGGCTCGGTGGACAATTGGTCTTTTTTCTGCTATCACTCTTCTATGTTTCTATCCATTAAGGCAGCACAGAGCGCACCGACGATGAACTAAGTTCATATTAGCCGATACATGGATTCTGATTGGTTGCTAGAAGTGTTTGCGGTTTTCTCTCTGCTGCTTCCATTACTTAATAGCAAAACCTAAGTCCTTGTTTATCTGCATGGCCACAACTTGTTCTACACTCCTGTGAACACTTCTCTTCATACAATGTAACGAATGGATTGATCTTAGTAAATAAACAAATATTCAGGAATCCCTGGTTTGATCTCTAATATAAATATTTTCTTTCTATCTATCTATTTCTCTTTTCTTTCTTTCTTGCTTTCTTTCTTTCTTTTTCTTTCTTTCCCCTCTCTCTCCTCCTCTCTCTCTCTCTTTCTTCCTTCCATCCTTTCTTTCTTTCTTACTTTCTTTCTTTCTTTTTTTCTTTCTTTCTTTTTCTTTCTTTCCCCTCTCTCTCCTCCTCTCTCTCTCTCTCTTTCTTTCTTTCTTTCTTTCTTTCTTTATCTCTCTCTTTCTTTCTTTCTTTTTCTCTTTCTCTCTCTCTCTTTTGGATGAAGATAAACATAATTTGTTTGTATTGTTTGATCCAAGTACAAGCCATCCCTGATTTATGAAGAGAAACAATACAAAGTGATATCTGTACTGGGTAAGTGGACCTGTCAAACAACCAGGTGTACATCATCTGATATTATCTAAGGCCTTGCCTCGATCTGGCCCTTTGGGCACTATTCCTCCCACTGATATGAGGCACTATGAGTCCCACTGACACCAAAAATAGGGCACTATTCCTCCCACTGACACCAAAAATGGGGCACTATTCCTCCCACTGACACCAAAAATGGGGCACTATTCCTCCCACTGATACCAATGATGGGGCACTATTCCTCCCACTGACACCAATGATGGGGCACTATTCCTCCCACTGATACCAATGATGGGGCACTATTCCACCCACTGATACCAATGATGGGGCACTATTCCTCCCACTGATACCAATGATGGGGCATTATTCCTCCCACTGACAACAATGATGGGGCACTATTCCTCCCACTGATACCAATGATGGGGCACTATTCCTCCCACTGACACCAATGATGGGGCACTATTCCTCCCACTGACACCAATGATGGGGCACTAGTCCTCCCACTGACAACAATGATGGGGCACTAGTCTTCCCAATGACACCAATGATGGGGCACTAATCCTCCCACTGATACCAATGGTGGGGCACTAGTCCTCCCACTGACACCAATGATGGGGCACTAATCCTCCCACTGACAGCAATGGTGGGGCACTATTCCTCCCACTGATACCAATGATGGGGCACTAGTCCTCCCACTGACACCAATGGTCGGGCACTATTCCTCCCACTGACACCAATGGTGGGGCACTACTCCTACCACTGACACCAACGGTGAGGCACTATTCCTCCCACTGACAACAACGATGGGGCACTATTCCTCCCACTGACACCAACGATGGGGCACTATTCTGCCCACTGACACCAACGATGGGGCACTATTCCTCCCACTGACAATAATGATGGGGCACTATTCCTCCCACTGACAACAACGATGGGGCACTATTCCTCCCACTGACACCAACGATGGAGCACTATTCCTCCCACTGACACCAACGATGGGGCACTATTCCTCCCACTGACACCAATGATTGGACACTATTCCTCCCACTGACACCAACGATGGGGCACTAGTCCTCCCACTGACACCAGTGATGGGGCACTAGTCCTCCCACTGACCCCAGTGATGGAACACTATTCCTTCCACTGACACCAGTGATGGGACACTAGTCCTACCACTGACACTAATGATGGGGCACTATTCCTCCCACTGATCCCAATGATGGAACACTATTCGTTCCACTGACACCAATGATGGGGCACTATTCCTCCCTCTAACACGCCCAAGTGCTCTCACCCAAATGATGTGAATTCTGTCAATCGTATCCTATTTTGCGACCTGTTTCGGGATGTCATTAATTTATCATTGCACCCACACCAAATCACATGAACACTATGCGATAGCAAGGCGGTGCGGGAGATGCACAGGACTATCAGCGTTTCCCACACCACATTGGTGTGAACCAGGTCTGAAAGTAATCAGAGGAGAGATGCAGGGAGCAGACTGAAGAGCTTACAATCTAGAACATGCATGGTCATTAATGAATGGACACAATGCAGCAATGGGCAGTCAACAGAATAAACCACACATTAACATTACAATTCTGTGTTGCCATGTTCCAACCTCCCCTAGAGGTCACCACACACATAACAATCTGATTGTACAATCCTAATTATATCACACGATCTTATATTTAGTTAGTTAGGTTAAAAAGGGACACAGGTCCATCTAGTTCAACCAACAGGGGAAAGAAAATTAAATACATAAATCAATGAAAACCTCTATATACAGAATCCTATACCCGCAGTGGATCCAAAGGAAGGCAACAAGAAACAAAAACAGGATCTCCTATAGATGTACCAACAAGTATATAGTTCTAAAGCCTGTCTGACTGGTTTCCAAAGAAATGAAAAGTCTAGGTGTGTCCTCACATTACATAATCCTGATAGAAGTTGAAGGATCTTCAAACAACACATTGTAGCTGCACTCACTATGGGGTTTGATTCACTAAAGGCAAATAGACTGTGCACTTTGAAGATGCCATTGCACTCTGCAAGGGCATTTTGCTCACGGGCTCAGTAAATAGGTGGAGGCTCTGCTGACTTCCATCCTCCAATCATGTTCAAGCACAAATGTTCTTTTTTTTTTTTTTTCTTGCATGTGATTGGGTATTCCTTTGCAAAGTGAAAAAGCTTCACCTCATTTACTAAGTTCTGGAGGAACTGAATTTTCAGAGTCTATTTGCCTTTAGTAAATCAGTCCCCAGGAGTCCCCAGAAGAAATAAACAGGAATTCTCTTTTAGCAGGATTGGGTCATTGAAGTGATTATTCATTTAGTAATCATATTAATTATTCATTATTGATTTATTAATCATATTAAGTTCATTATTCATTTATTAATTCAATGAAATGTATTATTAAATGAAGATTCCCAATTTCTTTGGTAAATTTCTATTTTTGAAACCAAAATCCAATCCAAGATTTCAAATTCAATGAAGTATAAAATAATCATGGGATTGCCCGAAGCACAAAAATTCTGATTTAACCAACCTAGTGGGGGTGGGGTGGATTTATTGGAGGTGAATAGACTGTTTGCTTTAGTGCCGTAGCTCCCCTGGTGAACCTTCACTTTGCAAAGATTACCCAATGACATGCAAGGAAAAATAAATAAATAAATAAATAAATAAATATATATATATATATATATATATATATATATATATATATATATATATAAACAGCATTTTTAGATTGCATATAATTGGAGGATGGAAGTCAGCAGAGCTTTCCCAACTAAGCAGCACTTGCAAAGTGCACAATCTATTTTGCCTTTAGTAAATCATCCTCAGTATGTACAATTCTACATTGTTACAACCTGCTTAGATGTAATGAAACATGTTCATTGGATCCAATCAAACCTAGTCCAATCTTCATGCCCAAAGACATGCAGACCCCAGCCTTGCTCTGATTGGAAGGTGTGTGGTGTGATGAACATAAGTAGCAGTAAGTTAGAGGTGGAGGGAAGTTTTGCTCAGCAGATGGCCTCCTCTATGCATTTTAATATGCTGGGGATAGCAGTGCTGCAGAGCTATTGAAATGTTAATAGCATCGACTAAAAGCTGGGAATCCCCCTGGACTGAACCCCATCCTCCCCTCCCCCCAACACCAGCTGGCATCACCCAGACAGGAGACCTGCGGCCACCCAACCAGCACAGACCAGACCCCCCCCCCCCCCCCATCCCTCCTGGCCACCATGGCAAGACCCTGCAGCTACCCAACCAGCACAGACCAGACCCCCCCCCAATCCCTGGCCACCATGGCCAGACCCTTCAGCCACACACCATGCCATGCACTGCACCCACCTTGTGACTCAAAGTTCACCTGCTTCCTGCTTCCTTCTATTGGGAATTTCATGACTCCAGTGAGTGTGCAGCCCAGACAGTATATGTTGCAGGCTGTGTGTGGAAGCCTGGGCTGTGATGCTTTGGATGGCAGACACACAGAGGGGGGAATGATGAGAAAGGTGGTCCTATGATAACATCAGATGCTCTCAGCTGTAGGCTGCACCCCTTCTGGATTGGAGCAATGCAGCATTACTAATATGACTCCATCCACAGCCATGCAGCTGCAGCCTACCCTGGGCACCCAGACAATGCATTGTGCTAATGGATGCTCACAAGCCTCTCGCATCACGTCATGCCTGCTGCTGGGTGACTGCAATGAGGAGAAAGCTTCCCAGGATGGAGGGAGATGAGGACACAGAAGAGGAGGAGGAGGCCACTGCAGCCTGGCTGCTACTTACTGCCTGGCAGAGGAGGAGGAGGAGGAGGAGGAGGAGGATGAGGCGCTCCTGGCTGCTGGATGCGGGAGACACGCTTGGATGGCTCTCAGCACATGGCAGGAACATGGGAGGCTGGCTCTGCTCACCATACATATTCACAATGGCAAGGCTGCCTGCTTCACCTGACACAGCCACCCAGGGCTCTGCCCAGTCCTGCCCAGGTAAACAGCCGCCTCTCTGCTTCCCTCCCCCTGATATCTATACTGAGCCATGTAGGGGGTGAAGAGGGGCTCTGCCATGTGCTGCCCCTCCCTGGGCACTATCTAAAGGACCACCACTGTGCACGGGGGTCCCAATCCTGCCGTGTGCTGCCCCTCCCTGGGCACTATCTATAGGACCATCACTGTGCCGAGAGGTCCCAATCCTGCCGTGTGCTGCCCCTCCCTGGGCACTATCTATAGGACCATCACTGTGCCCGGGGGTCCCAATCCTGCCGTGTGCTGCCCTTCCCTGGGCACTATCTATAGGACCATCACTGTGCCGAGAGGTCCCAATCCTGCCATGTGCTGCCCCTCCCTGGGCACTATCTATAGGACCATCACTGTGCCCGGGGGTCCGAATCCTGCCATTTGCTGCCCCTCCCTGGGCACTATCTATAGGACCATCACTGTGCACTATACATGGAGCTTCCAATCAGGTCCACCTGAAAAACTGCAAGTGGATCCGATCCTGGCACTCGTGTGAAAAAGGGCCTATTTGTATGTAAGATTTTAAGTCTTTAGCACCCCCCACAGTCCCATTTACAAGGATCCCTTAGGAAGAAATCTAAACGACATACACAACTACAGATTAAAAACTAAACTAATTAAACAATTAAAATGAAAAAAAAATCCAAATGTTAAAAAGAGGCTCGGTGGACAATTTTTCTGCTATCACTCTTTTATGTTTCTATCCATTAAGGCAGCACAGAGCGCACCGACGATGAACTAAGTTCATATTAGCCGATACATGGATTCTGATTGGTTGCTAGAAGTGTTTGCGCTTTTCTCTCTGCTGCTTCCATTACTTAATAGCAAAACCTAAGTCCTTGTTTATCTGCATGGCCACAACTTGTTCTACACTCCTGAGAACACTTCTCTTCATACAATGTAACGGATTTATTGATCTTAGTAAATAAACAAATATTCAGTAATACCTGGTTTGATCTCTAATATAAATATTCTCTCTCTCTCTCTCTCTCTCTCTCTCTCTCTCTCTCTCTCTCTCTCTCTCTCTCTCTCTCTCTCTCTTTCTTTCTTTCTTTCTTTCTTTCTCTCTCTCCTCCTCCTCTCTTCCTCCCCCTCTCATTCTCTCTCCCCCCCTTTCTTTCTTTCTTTCTTTCTTTCTTTCTTTCTTTCTTTCTTTCTTTCTTTCTTTCTTTCCTTTCTTTCCTTCCTTCCTTCCTTCCTTCCTTCCTTCCTTCCTTCCTTCCTTCCTTCCTTCCTTCCTTCCTTCCTTCTTTTTCTCTCTATTTCTCGCTCTCCTCTCTCATTGTTTCTCGTATATGCAAAAAAAGAAAACAGAACACAACAGGTGATGTTTTCTTTCCAGGGTGCCAACGTTTGTCAACAGAGGTTCTCTACAATGTGTGCTGATGTGTAGCAATACATGGACATGTTTATTGCTATATGTGCCTGTCCTGGGGATGTTAAGTGATGTATAACATTTATCAATATGCTGAGTCCTGGTATAAACCTATAAATAAATAATCTCTCTCTCTCCCAATCTCCACCCCCCCCCCCCCCCTCTTTTTTTTTCGTTACTTCCATTCCTCTTCTTTATAAACTTGTTTCTTCTGTTCTCACCTTCCCCTCCCTTTCCTCTTCCTGGAGACATGCATCCTCCTCTTCCCTCCTCTGTTCACTTATCCATTCTCTGCTCTCCTCCCAATTGTCACTTTTCATACCTGTCTTTTCCTCTCCGTTCTTCCATCTTTCCGGCTCTCTTTTCTCTCTCTGTCCTCTCTGTGCTCCCTGCTTTCTTTCTTCTCTTTGGTGATTTCCTCTGTCTCCCACCCACACTTTCCCCATCTCTCCCCTCTTCCTTCCTCCCCAGGAAGCCTCTTCTTCTTTATTTCTATCCCTCCTATTTCCACGATGGGCTCCCCCTTCACCCCTATTCCCCTTGCCTTCCTCTCTCCCTCTTTCTAATGGGCTTTTTCTTTTCTATCTCTTTTCTGATTGCACTTCCCTCGTTCTGTTTTCATTTCCCTCTGTATCATCCTTTCTCTCTCGTTTCTAATTATTTATGCATCTTTTTCTCTTTTCTTCCTCACAATCCCTCTCTCTCTCTCTCTCTCTTTCTTTCTTTCTTTCTTTCTTTCTTTCTTTCTTTCTTTCTTTCTTTCTTTCTTTCTTTCTTTCTTTCTTTCTTTCTTTCTCTCTCTCTCTCTTTCTTTCTTTCTTTCTTTCCTTCCTTCTTTCCTTTCTCCCTCCCTCCCTCCCTCCCTCCCTCCCTCCCTCCCTCCTTCCTTCCTTCCTTCCTTCCTTCCTTCCTTCCTTCCTTCCTTCCTTCCTTCTCTCCCCCATGGAACAATAACATGATCTCACTTCCTTACCATGGTACAATAAACAGCCACATCCATGGAAAAGTCTACTTGTCCACTTCATGTCTAAACTACTACTATGACCTGCATAAAAATAATTGCGAGCGCTCCGAGATATATATATAAATATATATATCCTTTTGATGCATCTTATCTACATGTTACAATAACATTTTCCTAATACCTACTACACTATGGGCGTATCCTTGTCCCAACCCCCTGGGGGAGCTCTTTAAATTTGCAGATACATTGCCTCAGGACGGATCATTACATCTACAGAGGAAATCTCCTTACCCAGGGAGCAATACTGGCTTACCCTTAAAAGGGAACCCCAGTGGACGTGGATCTCCTGTAAAACCCTAAGGATCGTGTCTGACGACCAACCATCCCTTAGAGGGAAGACCACCCAGTTCCTGAACCCCCCCCTTTTTGATGACATCTGGATTATTGATATAAGGCGCATTATATATGTGCGTCCGGTGAGTGCGCATTACTTACACCACTATTGCACAGACACCGGGTCCAGTCTTACCAGAGCACAAGAGTCACCTTTTGAACTGTTTATTCCAATTTTATGAATTATTTTTATTGGACAATTTTCTTATATATTGATTTATTGGTATTCTAATTTTTTTAGCGCTGCACCTCCTTTTATACTATTTACTACTATGACCTGTCTGTCTGTGTGTTTCTTTTTATTTATAATTTCTTTATCCAAGTATCTATCTATCTATCTATCTATCTATCTATCTATCTTTCAGTAATCTGTCTATTCATATATATATATATACATATCATTAAAGGAGCACTATGTGTAAAACTTTAGTAAGGGAGGGTTATGAACCCTGTCAGGTTTTTATTTTTCTGTGTCCAATTGGGGAGATTTCCCTACATTTCCTGTCCCCATACCCACACAGGGAGTGAGAGGAAATCCTTGTCAATTAAGGGAATCCTTTAAGGATTCTCCCAGGTCACCGGAACTAATGTCCATATTGCAACATTTTCCCTCGTACTTTTCTGGGGACAACCCAAATTGTGGGATTTTCTTTTACTTTCAATAATAAAGGTAAACAGGACAAGTAGAGAGGGTGAATCTCCCTAAGGGGGGATAGACATAAAAACCTGAGAGGTGTTCTAATCTGTCCCCACTCTATCCCAAACAAAAAAAAAATTCCTTTATTTTTTACTTTAATTCATTATTAATTAATTAATTTAATTAATTCTGTCTACCTAGATATCAATTTTTCTCTCCCACTCTCTCACTTAATTTGTTGTTTTAATTTGCCTGTTTTTGTTGGTTATTTATTATTTATTTTCTGCCATCCATTTTCATACCCTCTGTATCTATTTAATGTAATTTTCTGTCTGTATCATCCATTCCCTCTCCCTCCCTATTATTTCTGCATCTGTTTTCCTTCTTCTTCCTCTCCCTTCCCGTCTCCAAGCATCATCTTTCTTTTCTTCTTTTCTTTCTTTCTTTCTTTCTTTCTTTCTTTCTTTCTTTCTTTCTTTCTTTCTTTCTTTCTTTCTTTCTTTCTTTCTTTCTTTCTTTCTTTCTTTCTTTCTTTCTTTCTTTCCTTCCTTCCTTCCTAAATATGACAAAAACCATGGGTCATAGCACTTATTGTGGTGATTTACTAAAACTGGAGAGTGCAAAATCTGGAGCAGCTGGGCATGGTAGCCAATCACCTAACTTCAATTTGTTCAGTTAAGCTTTGACAATAAAAGCTGGAAGCTGATTGGTTTCTATACAGAGCTGCACCAGATTTTGCACTCTCCGGGTTTTAGTAAAGCAACCCCATTGTCTTGATAAAAACTTATCCACCTTGACCAAAATGTTGCCCACAGCCAGGAAGCAGATGGTGTATTTGATGGGAATAACGAGCAGGACAGATGGGAAATGCTCCGGGACCCTCCCATTGGCGGCAGGGCTGATGGGACGCTTCCATTGTATTTACATTGCATCACTTTTACAGAATGAGCCAGAGTGTGAGCAGAATGAGGAATTCAGAGTACAGCCATGCTGGGAAGACCTACAGATGTCCCATATTTCTTCCCTTATACACGGAACATTTACACATTGAACGCAGAGCTTGAGTATTTCAGGACCAGATCTTCCTTTCTCCATTGTATCCCCATAATTCTTTATTCCTGCTGGGAATACCCAGAGCTGTCTTAACGCATGGGCATCCCTGGCATTGGGTTCTCCATGATCATTTTGCATTACATCATGCTTGCCAACTATCCCGGATTTTGCCGGGACAGACATGCTTTTTTATTAAACTGTCCCGGGCAGCGTCCTGTAATCTGTACTGTGCCCTCCTGATCCCAGTAATGTGCCCACCTGATCCTCCCCGCCTCTGATACTGTGCCCTTTGTGTTGATTAGTCTTCGATTTATGGTATGTTTTCTTATTGTTTAAATTGATTTATTGAAAGCACTAATAAATATATGTTGAATTCTATCAACTTTAACTCTTAAGAGTAGGTGTGTAAATTGGGGCAGGCTGGTAGGGGCCCCAGAGGTACAGACTTTCAGTGTGTTGGCTCTGAGGAAGAGGCTGAGTCCATTTGTGGACTTATATGCAGTGTGGATTGGACACCGCTGTTTAGTGTGACGCGCCTTTCACCTGTATGCCAATTGTGAGTATGATACTTACTTTTATCTTTCAATAAATATTTTTTACGATAATGCACTAGGCTGGTGCACCCTCTGTTTGTTTTCTTTGTATCTGGTAGGGGCCCCAGTGCATTACTTTGCCCAGGGGTCTATAATACTATTAAGATGGCCCTGGAAATACCTGGACCCAGGGGCGGACTGACCATTTGGAAACTCGGGCACTGCCCGAGGGCCCGGGGTCAGTAGGGGGCTCAATGAGATGCCCCTGGTACCTTTTTTATAGGCTTTTTTGAGTTTGGGCAAAGACACAGGGGCCCCATGATCCCCTATTGCCCGGGGCCCCAGGAGTTGTCAGTCCGCTCCTGCCTGGACCACCAGTTAATTCAATTCTAGCATCCCAAAAAGCCAAGGTTCAGTCCAAACATTTGTTTAGCCTGAACTATAAGCTCATCCCTGGAAAATATCCATCGAAAACCCCTCAGGAGCTCATTTGGGGACAGGGACAGAAGGTTGTCAGGAGGTTCCTGAACAAAGACCATCGTGTCAGAACCTCCGGGGATTATTTAAAAATATTGAAAATTACATTTAGTGCCGGGGATGCCATATTCCATTTAACAGACTGATGGGACCTCAAGCTCTTTATAAACGTCTGGGACCATTTTGCAAGAGCAGGGGGACGAGGATGCTGTTGCTATGGCTGCAATTCAGAGAAATCTAACATTTCTTGGTAGATGTGGAAGGCCATGGTTGACTGCAGAATAAAATAGTTAATTTTTATTAACATAGTGCTGATTAATGGGTTGTGTAGTGATTGTTTCCATCCGAGCTTCTTCACAGATCTGGTATCCGCCTTTAAAAGAAACATAATTATAGAGATTAGAAAATATGCAGCTCATCTTCTGCCTGATGCAATACGCTTCCTGGGGGATTCCGGGAGCAGCTGCACATCAGACTTCGGAGCTCCCAGCATGACGTGTCAACCATGTGCCTGGAGCATCGTGGAGTCCAAATGACAGCCAGAAAACCAGCATTTTCAGAAGGAGATCAGCAATGGCAGCCTTCATATTTTTCTCACAACAGGTTCACTCTAACCCAGGTGCGGACTGACCATTTGGAAACTCGGGCACTGCCCGAGGGCCCGGGGTCAGTAGGGGGCCCCATGAGATGCCCCTGGTACCTTTTTCATAGGCTTTTTTGAGTTTAGGCAAGGACACAGGGGCCCCATGATCCCCTATTGCCTGGGGGCCCCATGAGTTGTCAGTCCGCCCCTGCTCTAACCACTTCCATACCGGGCACTTTCACCCCCTTCCTGCCCAGGACAATTTTCAGCTTTCAGCGCTGTTGCACTCTGAATGACAATTGCGCGGTCATGCAACACTGCACCCAAATGAAATTTGTATCATTTTTTTGTGACAGATAAAGTTTTCTTTTGGTGATATTTAATCACCACTGGGGGGGTTTTCTGGAATAAACTTCCAGCAGAGGCAGTGAGCTATTCAACAGTAAATAGCTTCAAACATGCGTGGAACAAGCATAGATCTATACTTAGACAAAAAAAGTTAACAAAAGAAAAAACAAAAACAAAACAAAAAAAAAAACGGGCAGACTGGATGGACCACTCGGTCTTATTCTGCCGTTACTTTTTTCTATGTTTTTATTTTTTTGCTAAACAAATGAAAAAAGAATAAATTTTGAAAAAAAAAAGTTTTTTCTCAATTTCCATTATAAAAATGAGCAAATAAGTAATTTTTCTCCCTCACCGATGTGCGCTGATGAGGCTGCACTGATAGCATTAATAGGCTGCACTGATGGGCACTGATGAGGTGGCACTGATGAGGTTGCACTGATGAGGTGGCACTGATGAGGCTGCACTGATGAGGAGGCACTGATGGGCACTGATTAGGAGGCACTTATGAGGCTGCACTGATATACGACACTGATGGGCATTGATAAGCAGCACTGATGAGCATTGATAGGCAGCACTGATAGGTGGCACTGATGAGGAGGCACTGATGAGGCTGCACTGATAGGCATCAGTACTGCCTATCAGTGCTGCACTGATAGGCAGCACTCATGGGCACTGATAGGTGGTACTGATGGGCACTGATAACTGGCACTGATGAGGAGGTAATGATAGATAGCACTGATGGGCACTGTTAGGCAGCATTGATGGGCATTGCTAGGCAGCACTGATAGGTGGCACTGATGAGGAGGCACTGATGAGGCACAAATAGGTGGTATTAATGGGCACCGATGAGGAGGTAATGATAGATAGCACTGAAGGGCACTGTTAGGCAGCATTGATGGGCATTGATAGCCAGCACTGATGGGCACTGATGAGGCAGCACTGATATACGACACTGATGGGCATTGATAGGCAGCACTGATACGTGGCACTGATGGGCATTGATAGGCAGCACTGATAGGTGACACTGATGAGGAGGCACTGATGAGGCTGCACTGATAGGCAGCACTCATGGGCACTGATAGGTGGTACTGATGGGCACTGATAACTGGCACTGATGAGGAGATAATGATAGATAGCACTGATGGGCACTGTTAGGCAGCATTGATGGACATTGATAGTCAGCACTGATGGGCACTGATGGGGCGGCACTGATGATATATCAGTGTGTAAATGCCTCCCATATGAATTGCCAGTTACCAGCTCTCCTCTCCTCACATTGTGACAGCGCGCCAGGAAAGGGCTGCTAATAACTGGCAAGTCTGTTTACAATGTGATCAGCTGTGATTGAACACATGGTAAAGGGCCACTGTGATTGGCCCTTTACTGCAATCTGTGATCAGTTTTATTTTAGGATGTAATAAGCATGTTGAAGTGGGGGGAGGGAAGAATCAGGAAAGGAAAACTATAACTAGATTACCTTCAGCTTCAATCCAAAAGCTGACAGCCATGGGGGGGAAATCATTTCCCTCTCATTAGTGAACTGCTGCACATTCAGACACTCTTTTCCTGAATGTCTGGTAACTGAAAGTAACACTTTCCTGCATTTTACTATGCAACGCCTCAATAAATATTGCATCACATACATGTCAAATTAATGTCAGATACAGGGGCGGACTGACAACTCATGGGGCCCCTTATGGGGCAATAGAGGATCATGGGGCCCCTGTGTACTCGTCCACACCAAAAAAAGCCTATGAAAAAGCCTATGAAAGGTACCAGGGGCATCTCATGGGGCCCCCTACTGACCCCGGGCCCTCGGGCAGTGCCCGAGTGCTCGAATGGTCGGTCCGCCCCTGGTCAGATATGAGTCTAACGGCACCATATTGCGGTAATGCATATTATGTGCATGTGTTATCCTAACGTGCATCACCACAAAGCAGAATGATAAATCCAGCTCTAGAGTTACCCTTTGAACACACACGTGCGCAGCGTAAGATAAGCTCTGGAAAATCAAAAGTGGCCATGAATGGCACAGCGCAGCGCCCATACAGCAGCCATGGGGTCATGTATAAAGAACAGCGCCCATACAGCAGCCGTGGGGTCATGTACAAAGCACAGCGCCCATACAGCATGGGGTCATGTACAAAGCACAGCGCCCATACAGCATGGGGTCATGTACAAAGCACAGCGCCCATACAGCCATGGGGTCATGTACAAAGCACAGCGCCCATACAGCCATGGGGTCATGTATAAAGCACAGCGCCCATACAGCCATGGGGTCATGTATAAAGCACAGCGCCCATATAGCCATGGGGTCATGTACAAAGCACAGCGCCCATACAGCCATGGGGTCATGTACAAAGCACAGCGCACATACAGCCATGGGGTCATGTATAAAGCACAGCGCACATACAGCCATGGGGTCATGTATAAAGCACAGCGCCCATACAGCCACGGGGTCATGTATAAAACACAGCGCCCATACAGCCATGGGGTCATGTATAAAGCACAGCGCCCATACAGCCATGGGGTCATGTATAAAGCACAGCACCCATACAGCCATGGGGTCATGTACAAAGCACAGCACCCATACAGCCATGGGGTCATGTACAAAGCACAGCGCCCATACAGCCATGGGGTCATGTATAAAGCACAGCGCCCATACAGCCATGGGGTCATGTACAAAGCACAGCACCCATACAGCCATGTGGTCATGTACAAAGCACAGCGCCCATACAGCCATGGGGTCATGTATAAAGCACAGCGCCCATACAGCATGGGGTCATGTACAAAGCGCAGCGCCCATACATCATGGGGTCATGTATAAAGCACAGCACAGCGCCCATACATCATGGGGTCATGTATAAAGCACAGCGCCCATACAGCATGGGGTCATGTACAAAGCACAGCGCCCATACAGCATGGGGTCATGTACAAAGCACAGCACAGCGCCCATACAGCAGCCATGGGGTCATGTACAAAGCACAGCACAGCACCTATACAGCATGGGGTCATGTACAAAGCACAGCACAGCGCCCATACAGCATGGGGTCATGTACAAAGCACAGCACAGCGCCCATACAGCATGGGGTCATGTACAAAGCACAGCACAGCGCCCATACAGCATGGGGTCATGTACAAAGCACAGCACAGCGCCCATACAGCATGGAGTCATGTACAAAGCACAGCACAGCGCCCATACAGCAGCCATGGGGTCATTTACAAAGCACAGCACAGCGCCCATACAGCAGCCATGGGGTCATGTACAAAGCACAGCACAGCGCCCATACAGCATGGGGTCATGTACAAAGCACAGCGCAGCCCCCATACAGCATGGGGTCATGTACAAAGCACAGCGCAGCCCCCATACAGCATGGGGTCATGTAGAAAGCACAGCACAGCGCCCATACAGCATGGGGTCATGTACAAAGCACAGCGCAGCGCCCACACAGCATGGGGTCATGTACAAAGCACAGCGCAGCACCCATACAGCAGCCATGGGGTCATGTACAAAGCACAGCACCCATACAGCATGGGGTCATGTACAAAGCACAGCACCCATACAGCAGCCAGGGGTCATGTACAAAGCACAGCACCCATACAGCATGGGGTCATGTACAAAGCACAGCACCCATACAGCAGCCATGGGGTCATGTACAAAGCACAGCACCCATACAGCATGGGGTCATGTACAAAGCACAGCACCCATACAGCAGCCATGGGGTCATGTACAAAGCACAGTGCAGCGCCCATACAGCAGCCATGGGGTCATGTACAAAGTGTAGCGCAGCACCCATACAGCATGGGGTCATGTACCCCCCATAGTGCTACAAAGGACCTGTCAGGACCCCCCATGCTGCAACCAATTAGAATGTTGAGATTAGCCCCCTGTGAACGCTGACTGAGGCACCTTCAGACACCAGTGTGGCTACCAGTGGAGGATTCTGGGAACAGAGGCTCCCGGCTGAATGCCAAGTAGCCTCTCGGAGGGGATGGGGCGGGGGATGGGATCAAGCGCAGGATTTTCCCAGGTTTCACCTTGCTGTTGTCCCCTCCGGCTCTCGCCCGCCTTGCCTCGCAGCACAGCGAGGTGCAATACAGAGATTTATTTCAGCAGGCCAGATTTATGTGTTTGCTTTAATTAGCCGCTTTGTACATTGCTGAGCAACCTCAATTATTCCTGTAGAGGAGGAAAAACCATATTATTAACGCCTGTCGGGGAGTTTTATTGCGCCGTGACAAGCAGACTATGTCACTTATCAGGTCCGCCGGCCGCCGGTCTGTTACAGCGGAGATAGAGCCTTTAATTCCAATAATAATTACGCTTATCTGCGCAACACGCGGCATTCAGGGAGGCGAACGCACCTCAGCTGGGCAAATACAGAGACGATCGGCTGAATATTAGCGGCACGGCTTATCATCACCATTATATAGACTAGGAGGAGTTCATTGAAGACCGCATTTATTACCGCAGGTTGCTCGGTGCGTGACATACTTCTATGTGCCGCATTAATGCACACATCTGAACGTGCATGGCGATAAGGCAGTCCTAATAGAGGAAATGGGTGTCTAACCCGGGTCACATCTGATCTGGGGGTGCAGGAAGAAAAAAAGTCAGGGGGCAGAATGTCAGCACTGTGTGAGTTACTGAATGTCTGTCACACCGTGTCGTGTCCTGGAAACATCATTATGTACTAGATTGTCTTTAGATTAGGGTGATTAAACAGAACCTGTGCCCCCTTATATCAGATGTTCGAGCAGAGTCCCCTTTTACATCAAGTGTCCCCATCAGAGTGTCCCCTTATATCAGTATCCCCATCAGAGTGCCCCCTTACATCAGTGTCACCATCAGAGTGGTCCCTTACATCAGTGTCACCATCAGAGTGACCCCTTACATCAGTGTCACCATCAGAGTGGTCCCTTACATCAGTGTCACCATCAGAGTGACCCCTTACATCAGTGTCACCATCAGAGTGACCCCTTACATCAGGTGTCCCCATCATAGTGTCCCTTTACATCAGTATCTCCATCAGAGTGCCCCCTTACATCAGTGTCACCATCAGAGTGTCCCCTTACATCAGGTGTCCCCATCCAAGTGTCCCTTTACATCAGTATCCCCATCAGAGTGCCCCCTTACATCAGTGTCACCATCAGAGTGTCCCCTTACATCAGGTGTCCCCATCATAGTGTCCCTTTACATCAGTATCCCCATCAGAGTGCCCCCTTACATCAGTGTCCCCATCAGAGTGTCCCCTTACATCAAGTGTCCCCATCAGAGTGCCCCCTTACATCAGTGTCATCATCAGAGTGACCCCTTACATCAAGTGTCCCCATCAGAGTGTCCCCTTACATCAGTATCCCCATCAGAGTGTCCCCTTACATCAGTGTCACCATCAGAGTGGTCCCTTACATCAGTGTCCCCATCAGAGTGACCCCTTACATCAACTGTCCCCATCAGAGTGTCCCCTTACATCAGTGTCACCATCAGAGTGACCCCTTACATCAAGTGTCCCATCAGAGTGTCCCCTTACATCAGTGTCACCATCAGAGTGCCCCCTACATCAGTATCCCCATCAGAGTGACCCCTTACATCAAGTGTCCCCATCAGAGTGTCTCCTTACATCAGTATCCCCATCAGAGTGTCCCCTTACATCAGTGTCCCCATCAGAGTGTCCCCTTACATCAGTGTCACCATCAGAGTGACCCCTTACATCAACTGTCCCCATCAGAGTGTCCCCTTACATCAGTGTCACCGTCAGAGTGGTCCCTTACATCAGTGTCACCATCAGAGTGACCCCTTATATCAAGTGTCCCCATCAGAGTGTCCCCTTACATCAGTGTCACCATCAGAGTGGTCCCTTACATCAGTGTCACCATCAGAGTGACCCCTTACATCAAGTGTCCCATCAGAGTGTCCCCTTACATCAGTGTCACCATCAGAGTGCCCAATACATCAGTATCCCCATCAGAGTGACCCCTTACATCAGTGTCACCATCAGAGTGCCCCCTTTCATCAGTATCCCCATCAGAGTGCCCCCTTACATCAATGTCCCCATCAGAGTGGTCCCTTACATCAGTGTCACCATCAGAGTGACCCCTTACATCAACTGTCCCCATCAGAGTGTCCCCTTACATCAGTGTCACCGTCAGAGTGGTCCCTTACATCAGTGTCACCATCAGAGTGACCCCTTATATCAAGTGTCCCCATCAGAGTGTCCCCTTACATCAGTGTCACCATCAGAGTGGTCCCTTACATCAGTGTCACCATCAGAGTGACCCCTTACATCAAGTGTCCCATCAGAGTGTCCCCTTACATCAGTGTCCCCATCAGAGTGCCCCCTTACATCAGTGTCACCATCAGAGTGGTCCCTTACATCAGTGTCACCATCAGAGTGACCCCTTACATCAGTGTCACCATCAGAATGTCCTGGAAACATCATTATGTACTAGATTGTCTTTAGATTAGGGTGATTAAACAGAACCTGTGCCCCCTTATATCAGATGTTCGAGCAGAGTCCCCTTTTACATCAAGTGTCCCCATCAGAGTGTCCCCTTATATCAGTATCCCCATCAGAGTGCCCCCTTACATCAGTGTCACCATCAGAGTGGTCCCTTACATCAGTGTCACCATCAGAGTGACCCCTTACATCAGTGTCACCATCAGAGTGGTCCCTTACATCAGTGTCACCATCAGAGTGACCCCTTACATCAGTGTCACCATCAGAGTGACCCCTTACATCAGGTGTCCCCATCATAGTGTCCCTTTACATCAGTATCTCCATCAGAGTGCCCCCTTACATCAGTGTCACCATCAGAGTGTCCCCTTACATCAGGTGTCCCCATCCAAGTGTCCCTTTACATCAGTATCCCCATCAGAGTGCCCCCTTACATCAGTGTCACCATCAGAGTGTCCCCTTACATCAGGTGTCCCCATCATAGTGTCCCTTTACATCAGTATCCCCATCAGAGTGCCCCCTTACATCAGTGTCCCCATCAGAGTGTCCCCTTACATCAAGTGTCCCCATCAGAGTGCCCCCTTACATCAGTGTCATCATCAGAGTGACCCCTTACATCAAGTGTCCCCATCAGAGTGTCCCCTTACATCAGTATCCCCATCAGAGTGTCCCCTTACATCAGTGTCACCATCAGAGTGGTCCCTTACATCAGTGTCCCCATCAGAGTGACCCCTTACATCAACTGTCCCCATCAGAGTGTCCCCTTACATCAGTGTCACCATCAGAGTGACCCCTTACATCAAGTGTCCCATCAGAGTGTCCCCTTACATCAGTGTCACCATCAGAGTGCCCCCTACATCAGTATCCCCATCAGAGTGACCCCTTACATCAAGTGTCCCCATCAGAGTGTCTCCTTACATCAGTATCCCCATCAGAGTGTCCCCTTACATCAGTGTCCCCATCAGAGTGTCCCCTTACATCAGTGTCACCATCAGAGTGACCCCTTACATCAACTGTCCCCATCAGAGTGTCCCCTTACATCAGTGTCACCGTCAGAGTGGTCCCTTACATCAGTGTCACCATCAGAGTGACCCCTTATATCAAGTGTCCCCATCAGAGTGTCCCCTTACATCAGTGTCACCATCAGAGTGGTCCCTTACATCAGTGTCACCATCAGAGTGACCCCTTACATCAAGTGTCCCATCAGAGTGTCCCCTTACATCAGTGTCACCATCAGAGTGCCCAATACATCAGTATCCCCATCAGAGTGACCCCTTACATCAGTGTCACCATCAGAGTGCCCCCTTTCATCAGTATCCCCATCAGAGTGCCCCCTTACATCAATGTCCCCATCAGAGTGGTCCCTTACATCAGTGTCACCATCAGAGTGACCCCTTACATCAACTGTCCCCATCAGAGTGTCCCCTTACATCAGTGTCACCGTCAGAGTGGTCCCTTACATCAGTGTCACCATCAGAGTGACCCCTTATATCAAGTGTCCCCATCAGAGTGTCCCCTTACATCAGTGTCACCATCAGAGTGGTCCCTTACATCAGTGTCACCATCAGAGTGACCCCTTACATCAAGTGTCCCATCAGAGTGTCCCCTTACATCAGTGTCACCATCAGAGTGCCCCCTACATCAGTATCCCCATCAGAGTGACCCCTTACATCAGTGTCACCAACAGAGTGCCCCCTTTCATCAGTATCCCCATCAGAGTGCCCCCTTCCATCAATGTCCCCATCAGAGTGCCCCCTTCCATGAGTGTCCTAATCAGAGTGCCCAGTTCCATCAGTGTCCCCAGCAGAGTGCCTTCTTACATCAGTGTCCCCATTAGAGTGCCCCCTTTAATCAGTATCCCCATCAGAGTGCCCCCTTCCATCAATGTCCCCATCAGAGTGCCCCCTTCGATCAGTGTCCCCATCAGAGTGCCCCCTTCCATCAGTGTCCCCATCAAAGTGCCCCCTTCAATCAGTGTCCCCATCAGAGTGCCCCCTTCCATCAGTGTCCCCATCAAAGTGCCCCCTTCGATCAGAGACCCCATCAGAGTGCCCCCTTCCATCAATGTCTCCCTTAGAGTGCCCCCTTACATCATTATCCCCATCAGAGTGCCCCCTTACATCAACTGGCTCATGGATCAGTAGATGCATTCACAGAGATCTGGGGGGAGTATAAGTAAAATCTCGGGGGGAACAGCCCACCCCAGCACCACCTTAGATCTGGCCCTGTTTCTAGTGCACCATAATGTGCTAAACAACGCACATGACCCCTTTTTTTGTTATAACACAACCCCTTTTTTTTATAATGCACAGTAGTGCATCGCGGCATGCTATCAATCAGTTAGGTTGCTTTAGTGCATTGGGATTCCATTCGAAATGGCTTTGCATGTAATGTGCAATGCGACTCCATGCGTGGTGACGCAACATGGAAATGTGAATCTGGCCTGACGATGAGGAAGGTTCACATAAGACCTACTTTCTGTTGTATTCTGGTAAAGCGCGTTATAAAACTCACAGCAATGCACGACGTATGCGTTGGTGTGATGCAGTGTCGAAACGCGTGTCATGCATTTTCTTTGCATCGGTGCGATGCGGTGTCATTCATTCTTAATGGCACCCCAGCAGCCCTTGCCTATGGATATGTGTTGCAGTGCATGACAACGTCCATCAGTACACTAACGCGCATTGCGGCGCACACAGAGATTTTTTTTAACGTAAAGCGGTCCTAAAGTCTGGACATTTTTTAACTTAATAATCAGTGACGGGCTTTATGTTCGAGTCAAACATAAGTTCAACTCAGGGGCGGACTGACCATTTGGAAACTCGGGCACTGCCTGAGGGCCTGGGGTCAGTAGGGGGCCCCATGAGATGCCCCTGGTACCTTTTTCATAGGTTTTTTTGAGTTTGGGCAAGGACACAGGGGCCCCATGATGCCCTATTGCCCGGGGGGCCCCATGAGTTGTTAGTCCGCCCCTGCTTCAACTTCAACATTGCCCGTTCATGTGTTCGCTGAACACACAAATGGTAAGTGCATTCGGCGGGATCTTCAATGCACTGCGCCCTAACAGTGCATTGTGATTGGTCAAAGCAGGTCGGGTGCAAAGCTTTGGCCAATCACAGCTCATGATGATGTCACAAGGGGGGCAGGGGTAACCCACCCTCTTGTGATGTCATCACAGCATTTAAAAACTGTCACCGCGGTGCACCTGCCAGATGGTGGGAGCCAGAATAGAGAGCAGAGCTTTTTTTTTTCTCTTTTCTGCGGGCATCGTGATTGACGTTGGATCCACTTCGGGGGACATTTTTTACATTTCTGTTTTTATTACAGGACTTGTCAGAGACTGTCTCCCATCATTTTTTACAATACCCTTTTTTTTCTGTGAAGGGGTAGCTGTACCCTGTACCCCATACTCATTTACATGGGGGAGGGCGGTATCTGGGGGCCCCCTTGTTAAAGGGGGCTTTCAGATTCTGATAAGCCCCTTACCTTCAGACCCCCGCAACCACCAGCCACAGTTGTGGGGCAGAGGCCCTTGTCCCCATCAACATGGGGACAAGGTGCCCCCCCCCATGTTGAGGGCATGTGGCCTGGTATCGTTCGGGGGGGGTGCTTGCTTTTCCCCCCACTTTCCTGACCTGGTAGGTTGCATGCTTGGATAAGGGACTGGTATGGATTTTGAAGGGGACCCCACGCCGTTTTTGAAAAAAAATTTGGCATGAGGGTTCCCCTCAAAATCCATACCAGACCCAAGGGGCTTGAAATGGATGAAAGGGGGACCCCACGCCATTTTTTTTTAAATTTAATTGTTGGGCAATGACGGAAATTCTTTTGACATTCAGCAGTCTAAAATACTGAATGACATAATAATAGAAGTCATGCGGTATTTTAGTAGCTGTGCGGTATCTTACCCCCTGTACTCAGATGCGCTAAGTAAATTGTCCCTGTTCGAAGTGTTTCAGTAGGTTTGAATGTTCGACCACGAACGGAACAGGGGGGTGTTCAGCCCATCACTATTATTTCAAGGAAAAAAATGTGAGAGCATTTGTATCGCCCCCCCCCCCCTTCCTTACCTGAGCCCAATCTCGATCCTGTCTGCGGCAGAGCTCAGCTCTCTCTCTGCTCACAGAAACAGCAAGGGGAGCCATTGGCTCCTGCTGCTGTCAATCAGATCATGTGAGGAGGAAGCAGGGGTGGGGCTAAGCCTCACTGTGTGTCAATACACCCTGTTCCAACTTATTATGCAAATGATATTTTCTCATTTCCCTAAATAATTGATGTAAATAACAGTCGGCATAATTCTCAGGTTACAACTATAAGAGTACAATTCACATTTTATTGAACAAACCTCCTAATGATAACAGGATTTGTGTTCCGGATTATTCCGCACAGGAAGTTTCAAAACACTTTATAGGTTGTAAAGAACTGAAAATTGTCATTTGTTGTGTTTGCAGCAGATTTACTGAAATCAAAAGCTATTTCAATCAAACTTTTAACAACATTTTAACTTTTTAAACATTTGAAGCGGTCACGTTACATTGTAACATAGGGCCCCTTATTTGACAGCAGCTTCACAAGTCTTGCATCCATTGAACTTGGGAGTTTTTGGACAGTTTCTGCTTGAATTTGTTTGCAAGATGTCAGAATAGCCTCCCAGAGCTGCTGTTTGGATGTAAACTGCCTCCCACCCTCATAGATCTTTTGCTTGAGGATGCTCCAAAGGTTCTCAATAGGATTGAGGTCAGGGGAGGATGGAGGCCACACCATGACTTTCTCTCCTTTTATCCCCATAGCAGCCATTGATGCAGAGGTATTCTTTGCAGCATGAGATGGTGCATTGTCATGCATGAAGATGATTTTATTACGGAAAGCATAGTTCTTCCTTCTGTACCAGGGAAGAAAGTGGTCAGTCATAAACTCCACATACTTTGCAGAGGTCATCTTTACACCTTCGGGGGCTCTAAAGGGGCCGACCCGCTCTGTTCCCATGATCCCGGCCCAAAACATGACTCCACCACTGCCTTGCTGACGTCGCAGCCTTGTTGGAACAGGATGGCCGTCCACCAACCATCCACTACTCCATCCATCTGGAACATCCAGGGTTGCACAGCACTCATCAGTGAACAGGGCTGTTTGAAAATTAGTCTTCATGTATTTTTCTGCCCAATGCAGCCGTTTCTGCTTGTGAGCATTGGTTAGTGGTGGCCGAATAGAAGGTTTATGCACAGTTGCAAGACTCTGGAGGACTCTACACCTTGATGTTTGTGGGACTCCAGAGGCACCAGCAGCTTCAAATATCTGTTTGCTGCTATGTAATGGGATTTTAGCAGCTGCTCTCTTGATCCGATGCATGGATCTGGCAGAAATCTTCCTCAATGTGCCTTTATCTGCACCAACCCGTCTGTGCTCTGAATCAGCCACAAATCTCTTCATAGTGCGATGATCACTCTTAAGTATTTGTGAAATATCGAATGTTTTCATACCTCGTCCAAGGCATTGAACTATTTCACTCTTTTCGGCAGCAGAGAGATCCTTTTTCTTCCCCATATTGCTTGAAAATGGTGCTCTGCTTAATAATGTGGAACGCCCTCCTTTAGGAGTTTTTCCTTAAATTGGGCTCACCGGCCAATCTAATTATCACAGGTGTCCGAGATTGTTTTCAGTGATCAAAAGAGCCCTGACACACAATGCCATCCATGAGTTACACTGAAAAACAAAATATTTCATCTTTGTGACACTTAAATAGAATTTGCATAATAATTTGGAACATGGTGTAGACTCACACAGCCCAGCTCAGGAGCAGGCCCACACAAAAGAGGAGGAGCTAAAAACGCAGGCATGGGACCCCAGAGGTGGAGGTTCAGGGCTGCTCTGTGCATGTAAGTATAACTTGTTAGTTATTATAGAGGGAAAAAAAGCACCTTAAAGCGGAGCTCCACCCAAAAGGAGAAGTTCTGCTTTAAGCCTTTGTCCTCTGCTCCCCATTAAGGATTTACACCTTTGGGGAGCTGGGGGGGGGGAGCAGGTACCTGAATTTGACAGGTACCCACTCCCATTTCCATTGCGATCACCTAAGGCGTTCAGAAGTGGAAGTCATCCTCCCTCTCTCCCCGTAGTCTTCTGGGACACATGACAGGTCCCAGAAGACTACGGGGCAGGGGCAGACTGACCATTTGGAAACTCGGGCACTGCCCGAGGGCCCGTGGTCAGTAGGTGGCCCCATGAGATGCCCCTGGTACCTTTTTTTTTGAGTTTGGGTAAGGACACAGGGGTCCCCTGCTACGGGGCAATTCGGGAAGTGCAGTGCTTCTCGCGCATGCACAGTGGGCACCCGGCTGTGAAGCCGCAAGCTGTCACAGCCGGGTGACCACACTGATAATGCCGCACCGGGGAAAGAAGTGAAACCAGCCGTGGTGAGGACACCACGGGACCGAGGGACAGGTAAGTGTCTGTATTTTAAAAGTCAGCAGCTACAGTTTTTGTAGCTACTGACTTTTATTTTTTTATTTTTTTTTCAGGTTTAACAACCTCTTTAAGTGCAGCATGCTCAGTAATGTGTCATTGTAGCACTTCCAGGTCTTTATGGCCTCTCACAGAGATCCCCTAACAATGCCTTCAGCTTCAGAAGGACGGCGCCATCTTTGTTCAGGGACAGGGGCGGACTGACAACTCATGGGGCCCCCAGGCAATAGGGGATCATGGGGCCTCTGTGTCCTCGCCCACACTCAAAGCACACTCAAAAAAGCCTATAAAAAGTTACCAGGGGCATTTCATGGGGCCCCCTACTGACCCTGGGCCAACGGGCAGTACCCGAGTGTTCGAATGTCAGTCCGCCCCTGTTCAGGCATCATCCAGGATCACCATCTACTTCCTAGACTGAGATTCCGGCTCAGAAATGACACAGTCATGTAAATCCTGGCGCTTGTGTAGTTCCTGGCTTTGTTCACAAATGTCTGACACAGATCAGCCCCTGCTGAGAAGAATGTGTGTTCCCAGGCAGGCTGCAGATGCATGAAGACAGCATTAAGTAACACTCACATGTGATTCTGAGCCTCCATGCTTGAAAGAACTGAAATCCAATGAATGAAAGAGGAGGGTCAGGGACAGTCCGGCTGGGGAGGAAATGGACTTGATGATGCTGAGTGTCCTTTAGCCAGGAAGGGCTTGCTCCAGCTTCTAATGCACATGGTGAGAAGCTCACAGTGTGCATTGAAATCAGAGGAAGCCATTTCAGTCCAGGAGAGGAGCCTGTACGCCTGTGCGAGACTGAAGAGGGAGGCCGGAGTTCTTCTTTAACCCCTTGATGTCGACCGTACGGAAATATGTGGCCTCTCGGCGGCTGGGCCTTGATATTTGCGTACCATTTGAAAACGCATATATGTGCTCAGGGGCGGACTGACCATTGGGGAACTCGGGCACTGCCCTGAGAGCCCGGGGTCAGTAGGGGGCCCCATGAGATGTCCCTGGTACCTTAAATAGGCTTTTTTTGGGTGTGGTTTGAGTGTGGGCAAGGACACAGGGGCCCCATGATCCCCTATTGCCGGGGGCCCCATGAGTTGTCAGTCCGCCCCTGTATGTGCTGAGAGCGCGCACTCCCAGCACATATGTTGGTGTCTCACGGAAAACTCCCGACCTCCCTCTGTGCTTGGGACCTTTTTTCCATTCATGTGACCGCAGTGACAGCGAATCACGGTGGTCACATGACCCTAAAACCCCGCCTCCCGGCGTCTGAAACCCCTTAAAGGGCCGGGAGGCACCGGCGTAAAGAAGTTAAATATAATACAGGTCCTCTTTACTACAAGGAGGGCATTAGAGGAGATGCAATGAAAAAATAAAACGAGCAATCATTGCCGGAATCCATTGATGAGCACAGCAGTCAGTCTCACTCCCCTTGCAGCAGCCGTGCCGTCATGCCCCATAAACAGAGAGCAGAATGATATCAGCTGCAATGAAAGCCATGCACTGGAGGTGAGACCTCTGACCCCCCAGGATTCCTGAGATGGAGGAATAAATCAAAATGCCTCCAGTAATGGTAAATGGTGGTGGGGGGGGGGGAAATAATTAGATTTTCTGAGTCCCAGAGGGGCCTTGAAACATAAATTGGTCACAGCGGAGCGCCTGCTGTTGTGTCACTGGACTACGGGTCATTCCTTGGATGTTTATGGGACGGATTTTATATCATTTTCTATCAATTATCCTCACCAATCCCGACATTAGGAATAGAAGAGATACAAAGATATAAAAACAGAGACATCCTATAGATCACTGGAGGCTGTACAATACAACGATAAAATGACGAGCTGAAAACAATATCCTACAGGAGGAGGGGAGATTTGCCGGTCATGAGACCAATTTATATCACGGGGAGGAAATTCTCTACAATGTATCATCCGAGTATGGATCTGATGTATAATTAAGTCACCGGTCACAGCACTGCGATTTAAAATCACATGATTTGTGTGCGATTTCTGAAGACTTACCGTTCCGTATCTGCCACCCCTCTCTGCCAATCCCTCCACTGGCCTCCACCCAGTGTTCTCCACCCCTCTCTGCCAATCCCTCCACTGGCCTCCCCTCAGTGTCCTCCACCCCTCTCTGCCAATCCCTCCACTGGCCTCCATTCAGTGTCCTCCACCCTTCTCTGCCAATACCTCCACTGGCCTCCATTCAGTGTCCTCCACCCCTCTCTGACAATCCCTCCACTGGCCTCCACTCAGTGTTCTCCACCCCTCTCTGCCAATCCCTCCACTGGCCTCCCCTCAGTGTCCTCCACCCCTCTCTGCCAATCCCTCCACTGGCCTCCATTCAGTGTCCTCCACCCTTCTCTGCCAATCCCTCCACTGGCCTCCACTCAGTGTCCTCCACCCCTCTCTGCCAATCCATCCACTAGTCTTCATTCAGTGTCCTCCATCCCTCTCTGCCAATCCCTCCACTGGCCTCCACTCAGTGTCCTCCACCCCTCTCTGCCAATCCCTCCACTGGCCTCCACTCAGTGTCCTCCACCCCTCTCTGCCAATCTCTCCACTGGTCTTCACTCAGTGTCCTCCACCCCTCTCTGCCAATCCCTCCACTGGTCTTCATTCAGTGTCCTCCACCCCAATCTGCCAATCCCTCCACTGGCCTCCACTCAGTGTCCTCCATCACTCTCTGCCAATCCCTCCACTGGCCTCCACTCAGTGTCCTCCATCTCTCTCTGCCAATCCCTCCACTGGTTTCCCGTTGCCCAACGGATAAAATTCAAAACATTAACAATAACATATAAAGCCATTTATAACTCCGCCCCAAATTACATCACCAATCTTGTCTCCAAATATCACCCAAACCGTCCTCTCCGCTCCTTGCACGACCTCCTGCTCTCTAGCTTCCTTGTCTCCTCCTCCCATGCTCGTCTCCAGGACTTCTCCAGAGCTCCCCCCATTCTCTGGAACTCTTTACCCCAATTTATCAGACTATCACCTACTCTGCTCACTTTTAGGTGATCTCTGAAAACCTCTCTCTTCAGGGAAGCCTATCCTGCCTTCAGATAATTCTGGAATCTTCTACTCTTCCAACCAGTCCATCCCCCACAGTTACTACCTTTTGTTCCACTAGCCCCTCCCTCCTAGATTGTAAGCTCCCAGGATCAGGGACCTCCTATCCTTCTTGTATTGAACTGTATTGTTGCTGTATTGTCTCCCGTTATATTGTAAAGTGTTGGCGTTGACGCTATATAAATCCTGTATAATAATAATCATAATAATAAAGACTTTATTGCTGCTTGTGAAGATTTTCAATGATTTCTTGCAATTTAAATTTTATTCTATGTACTGTATGTGAAATTGTGACAAAACTGCAGAAAAAGTAAGGCCTCTTTCACACGGGCATTCCGTATGTTCATTTTTCATCTGTCCGTTTACGGATGAAAAACGGACCCCCATGTATTTCTATGGACCTGCAGATGACGATCATCTTTTTACATACATTAATGTCCGCATCTGATAACATCTGTTTTTTTGAATGAAAGAAGCCCCTATTCAGAATGGACGGAAAACGGATGTAGACGGATGAAAACGGATCTAAATGGATGAAAAATGAATGTAAACGGAACTAAACAGATGAAACACGGATGTAAACAGATCTAAATGGATGAAAAACGGATGTAAAACAATGTAAACGGATGAAAAACAGATGTAAATGGATGAAAAACGGATGTAAAACAATGTAAACGGATGAAAATGGATGTAAAACAATGTAAACAGATGAAAAACGGATGTAAAACAATGTAAACGGATGAAAAATGGATGTAAAACAATGTAAACGGATGAAAAACGGATGAAAAAATGGATGTAAACTCATCCGTTTTTTCTTTGAAAAAACGTGACTGAACTGAAGAAAAAAAACGGGACGCCTGAGTGAAAGGACCCTAACGCAAGAACTGATGTAAATGGATGGAAAAACAGATGTAAACAAATGTAAACAGACTAAAATGGATGTAATTTTTATTATTATACAAGATTTATATGGCGCCAACAGTTTGCTCAGTGCTTTACAATATAAGGGAGACAGTACAATTACAATACTTTCAGTACAGAAGGAATAGGAGGGCCTGATATTGCGGCAGACATTTTTACACTGACACTTTGTGGGAACCAGTGACACTAATACTAAAAATATACACTGATTACTGTACTAATGACATTGGTTGGGAAGGGGTTAACATCTAGGTTGATGAAAGGGGTTAATCCCCGGTTCACATCTATGCGGCCATGCGAGCCGCGTTTTGCGAGGAACACGAGAGCCCATTCATTTGAATGGACTCCCGTGCCCCGTAACACGCAGGGAAGAAGTCCCTGCACTTCTTCTGAAAATGCAGCCCGCACAGGAACCTCGGTTCCCAGTACGGTTGCATTTTCCAGTGCGGGCGGCGTGCTATTAAAACTAATGGCACCCGCCCGCGGGTCTGCAATTCTCTGTGTGGGTGGTGCGGCTGCATGGATTTTCGTGCGGATCACCCACGAAACCTAGCCTAAGTGTGTGCCTAGCTATGTGCTTGGTGTACACTAGGAGGTGCTGGTACAAGTGGAAGTGATGGATCATGCTCCCAGCTCTGTTCTGACATATGACCGATCACTCCCCCCTTTCAGAACAGAGCTCTGCCTATATAAACATAGGCAGAGCTCTGTTGTTCCACCCTGCCTGATGATCTGGGGGTGCTGAAGAACATCTGTTCACCAGGAGTCTGAGATCGGCTTCTGCCGTGACAGTGCACAGTAGGATCGATCCGCTGGCGGCGCTAGCGTGCCCCTGTGAGGCGGAAGTGCAAAAACACACATATATATATATATATATATATACAGTATATATATATATATATATATATATATATATATATATGATTTTGCACAGGAGGTTCACCCTGTAGCAGTAAAACTGCTACAGGGAGACCTTCATGTGGTTGGCCAGCGATTTCTCTTCAGTGGAGCAAGGTTTGGAGGTGAGGGTGGCAGAAGCAAGTTTATTCCAATGAAAAATGTTTCTAATACCAATACATCTCAGGAGCTGTCATGCACCAGGAGTCTGAGATCGGCTTCTGCTGCGACAGTTCACAGCAGGAGCGCTAGCACACCCCCGTGAGGCGGAAGTGTAAAATCACATATATATGTGATTTTGCACAGAAGGGTCACCCTATAGCAGTAAAACTGCTATAGAACAGTCTTCAAGTGGTTGGCCAGTAATTTCTCTTCAGTGGAGCAATGTTTGGAGGTGAGGGTGGCAGAAGCAGCACAGATGCAAGTTTATTCCAATGAAAAAATGTTTCCAATACCAATACATCTCAGGAGCTGTCATGCACCCCCTTCATCAGGGCTTGCAAAATGAAACAAAGAAAGAAACAATGTCTCAGTAATCAATGATGGGTGTTAGGACAGAGGATGGGTCTGCGCAGTATCCATTAGCAGCCAGTTTGACTCCAGAGTCACTCCAGGGTTGCTGATATACTGGAGGATCTCAAGGGGTGTCAAACTGACAGCCCTCCAGCTGTTGCATAGTTACATAGTTAGTCCGGGTGAAAAAAGACAAAAGTCCATCAAGTTCAACCATAGAAAAAAAAAAGTTATAATCCTACACCCACAGTTGATCCAGAGGAAGGCAAAAACACCCAGCAAAGCACGATCCAATTTGCTCCTGCAGGGGAAAAAAATTCTTCCTGATCCCCTGAGAGGCAATCGGATATTCCCTGGATCAACTTTACCTATAAATGTTATATCCAGTTATATTCTGTGTATCCAAGAAAGAATCCAGGACTTTCCTACAGCAATCCACTGAGCTGGCCACAACCAACTCTTGAGGGAGTCTATTCCACATTTTCACAGCTCTTACTGTGAAGAAACCTTTCTGTGTTTGGAAATTAAATTTCTTTTCCTCCAGACGTAAAGAGTGCCCCCTTGTCCTCTGTGATGACCTCAGCCAAACTGCAAGTCCAATCATGCCTCTGCCTTTGGGAGTCATGCTTGTAACTGTCAATCCTGCAATGCCTCATGGGACTTGTAGTTTGGCAACAGCTGGAGGGCCACCGGTTTGACACCCCATGCTCTAAATGTTCTATATAATCAATTTACTGAATATATTTCTGTATAATATATTTATAAATATAGTGACACGCAGGGGCGGACTGACAATTCATGGGGCCCCTGGGCAATAGGGGATCATGGGGCCCCTGTGTCCTTGCCCAAACTCAAAAAAGCCTATGAAAAAGGTACCAGGGGCATCTCATGGGGCCCCCTACTGAACCTGGGCATTCGCGCAATGCCCAAGTTTCCAATTGGTCAGTCCGCCCCTGGTGACATGGAATCCACCACGATGAGACTCTCCGTGTATTTTGTATTATAGCGCTCTTTTTTTTTGTTAACATACATCAGGATTTAGCACGGCAGCTCCATCTGTGTGCCGGCGGCAGGGCTCAGCCGGTGGCGTGTTGCGGTGAGTCATTCTGCAGGTTTATAACAAGTCATGCAAGTCATTTAGCTGGGGAGAACCGGCGATATACGATGAATTCTCCTGACAGAGGTGACTCATCTGCGTACGCCATAAAAATGCTGATTTTGTGCAATTACTGTATATATTATTACATTAGGAACTTACGGGAAGATGGAATAATGTGTAAGGACACAGATATATGGGGCACCGAGATTTCTCGTCATTCCTACAATATGGCATCGCCAAAAATATAAGCACCACTTAAGGTCAGTACAGCCGTGCTCAAAAGTTTGCATCCCCTGAAAAACCATGAAATTGTGACATTGATATTGAAAATATGACTGATCCTGCCACAAAAATGTTATTGAAAGATAGTGATCATATGAAGCCATTTATTATCACATCGTTGTTCAGCTCTTTTTTAACCACTTCCAGTCCGAACACTTTCCCCCCCTTCCTGTCCGGACACTTTCCCCCCCTTCCAGTCCGGACGCTTTCACCCCCTTCCAGTCCGGACGTTTTCTCCCCCTTCCAGTCCGGACACTTTCACCCCTTTCCAGTCCAGATGCTTTCCCCCCCTTCCAGTCCGGACACTTTCACCCCCTTCCAGTCCGGACACTTTCACCCCTTTACAGTCCAGACACTTTCACCCCCTTCCTGTCCGGACATTTTCCCCCCCTTCCAGTCCGGACACTTTCACCTCCTTCCAGTCCGGACGCTTTCCCCCCCTTCCAGTCCAGACACTTTCACCCCCTTCCAGTCCGGATACTTTCCCCCCCTTCCAGTCCAGACACTTTCCCCCCCTTCCAGTCCGGACGCTTTCCCCCCCTTCCAGTCCGGACGCTTTCTCCCCCTTCCAGTCCGGACGCTTTCACCCCCTTCCAGTCCGGACGCTTTCACCCCCTTCCAGTCCGGACGCTTTCACCCCCTTCCAGTCCGGATGCTTTCACCCCCCTTCCAGTCCGGACGCTTTCACCCCCTTCCAGTCCTGACGCTTTCACCCCCTTTCAGTCCGGACGCTTTCACCCCCCTTCCAGTCCGGACACTTTCACCCCCCTTCCAGTCCAGATGCTTTCAACCCCCTTCCAGTCTGGATGCTTTCACCCCCTTCCAGTCTGGACGCTTTCACCCCCTTCCAGTCCCGACACTTCCCCCCCCCCTTCCAGTCCGGATACTTTCCCCCCTTCCAGTCCGGACACTTTCACCCCCTTCCAGTCCGGACACTTTCCCCCCCTTCCCGTCCGGACACTTTCCCCCCCTTCCAGTCCAGGCCAATTTTCAGCTTTCAGCGCTGTTACACTTTGAATGACAATTGCGCGGTCATGCAACACTGTACCCATATGAATTTTTTAGCATTTTTTTGACAGATGAAACTTTATTTTGGTGATATTTATTCACCAGTGGGATTTTTATTTTTTTGCTATATAAATGAAAATGTACAAAAATTTTGAAAAAAAGCATTTTTCTTACAAAATTTTGCAAATAAATAATATTTCTTCATAAATCTTGGCCAAAATGTATTCAGTTATCTTTTTAGTAAAAAAAAACAACCCAAATTAGTTTATATCCGAAAATTATAATGTTTCCAAATTTTTTTTTACATTTTACTTTTTTTTTATATTATTATTTATGGGGGGGGGGTTTACATACTGTCACCCTAACACCCTAGCAGTACAGTGTCACCATAGTGACACTGTACTACTTGTGGGGGGTGATGAAGATTTATTTTTTTTACACTGATTGCTTTTACACCCATAAAGGCTGTAAAAGCAATCATTTCTCCTTCTCTCTGGCTGCATTCTTACAGCCATTGAGAAATACTGTGTGAGCTGTGATTGGTCACAGCTTGTCACATGGTTCAAGGCTTTTGTGAATAGCCCTGTACCATGTGACCTCTGTGATCATTCACAGATTTCACACGTAGTAAGCAATGATGTCAGAAGTGACATCTTGCTTACTGCTCTTCATGTGATCACTGATTGGCTAATCAGTGATCACATGATCGGGACCTCACACTGAGATCCTGTACAACGATCGATGTTCCACTGTGTCCGGAGGACACAGCGGGCACCGGATCACGGTGCTGCGTGCTCCCTGGGAGCGTGCACAAGCAGGGAAGCGGGGAGGACGTTTATAAATGGCCACCCGCACCTGCACTGCTCCCGTCTGGCCGTTTATATACAACGGCCAGACGGGAGGTGGTTAAATCATAATAACAGAAATCCCCCAAATGGCCCGGATCAAAAGTTTCCATCCCCTGGAATGTTTGGCCTCGGTACAGACACACAAGGTGACACACACGGGTTAAAACGTCCAAAAACGGGTAAATTTCTCACATCTGTGGCTTTTAAATTGCAATTAGTGTCAGTGTATAAACAGTCAATGAGTTTGTTAGCTCTCACGTGGAACCACTGAGCAGGCTAGATACTGAGCCATGGGGAGCAGAAAAGAACTGTCAAAAGACCTGCATAACAAGGAAATGGAACTTTATAAAGATGGAACTTTATAAAGATGGAAATGGATGTAAAAAGATATCCAAAGCCTTGAATATGCCAATCAGTACTGTTCAATCACTTATTAGGAAGTGGAAAATTCAGGAATCTCTTGATACCAAGCCAAGGTCAGGTAGACCGAGAAAGATTGCAGCCATAACTGCCACAAGAATTGTTCGGAATACAAAGAAAAAATATATGAGAAACAGGCTGCTCTGGAAAAAGCCCAGTGAGGCGTGTCAAGGTGTTGTCGGGCATATTGTAAGCGGGCTTTTCTGTGGCATTGGTGCAGTAAAGGGTTCTTCCTGGAAACTCGACCATGCAGCTCATTTTTATACAAGTATGCTTCTATTGTGCTCCTTGAAACAACCACACCAACTTTTCCCACAGGGCAGGGGTCTAATAGACACCCGATGTCTCGTAAAGAAGGCCTGTCATCTGCGTAAAGCTATCACAAGAGGGTTCATTAAATTAAATAAAAATTTAAAAAGTGTAAAAAAGAGAAAAAGAAATAACAGCACCCCCCCCCTGCACATACACTATATTGCCAAAAGTAATGGGCCCGCCCTCCTAATCATTGGATTCAGATGCTCCAATCACCTCCATGGACACAGGTGTATACAATCCATCCCCTAGGCATGCAGACTGCTTCTACCAACATTGGTGAAAGAATGGGTCGCTCTCAGGAGCTCAGTGACTCCAAGCGTGGTCCCGTGATAGGTGGCCACCTGTGCAGTAAGTCCATCTGTGACATTTCCTGGCTACTAAATATTCCACGCTCAACTGTTAGTGGGATTATAACAAAGTGGAAGCAACTGGGAACAACAGCCACTCAGCCACCAAGTGGTAGGCCACGTCACATGACAGGGCGGGGTCAGCGCATGCTGACCCCGCACAGTGCGCAGAGTCAATAGCTAAAGACCTCCAAACTTGGTGTGGCCTTCAGATCAGCACAACAACAGTGCGTAGAGAGCTCCATGGAATGGGTTTCCATGGTCGAGCAGCTGCATCCAAGCCTTACATCACCAAGTGCAATGCAAAGCGTCGGATGGCATGGTGTAAAGCACACTGCCACTGGACTCTAGAGCAGAGAAGACGTGATCTCTGGAGTGACCAATCACGCTTCTCTGTAAGGCAATCCAATGGACATGTCTGGGTTTGGCGGCTGCCAAGAGAACGGTACTTGCCTGACTGCATTGTGCCAAGTGTAAAGTTTGGTGGAGGGGGGATTATGGTGTGAGGTTATTTTTCAGGGGTTGGGCTTGGCCTCCTAGTTCCAGTGAAGGGGACTCTTAAGGCGTCAGCATACAAAGACATTTTGGACAATTTCATGCTCTCAACTTTGTGGGAAGAGTTTGGGGATGGCCCCTTCCTGTTCCAACATGACTGCCCACCAGTGCACAAAGCAAGGTCCATAAAGACATGGAGGAGCCAGTTTGGGGTGGAGGAACCTGAATGTCCTGCACAGAGTCCTGACCTCAACCACATAGAACACCTTTGGGATGAATTAGAGCAGAGACTGCGAGCCAGGCCTCCTCCCCCGACATCAGTGCCTGACCTCACAAATGTGCTTCTGGAAGAATGGTCCAACCTTCCCATAGACACCCTCCTAAACCTTGTGGACGGCCTTCCCAAAAGAGTTGAAGCTGTTATAGCTGCAAAGGGCGGGGCCAACTCAATATTGAACCCTACGGACTAAGACTGGGGGGGCATTAAAGGTCATGTGTGTGGAAAGGGCGGGGTCAACTCAATATTGAACCCTACGGACTAAGACTGGGGGGGCATTAAAGGTCATGTGTGTGGAAAGCACGGGGCCAACTCAGTATTGAACCCTACGGACTAAGACTGGGGGGGCATTAAAGGTCATGTGTGTGGAAAGGGCGGAGCCAACTCAACATTGAACCCTATGGACTAAGACTGGGGGGCCATTAAGGTTCATGTGCAAAAGGCAGGCCAACCAATACAGTGTACATTCATATGCAAATGTATGTCTGATAGGGACAACTTTTGTATAAGGGGGCATGGGTTTTATTTAACTATACTAATATAATGATAGCCTAATACATAATAGTGTTTCCCAGGTTGTGACAGACTGACTCAGTGTTAACATTCTGCCCCCTTACTTTTTTTTACTGCCCCCCCATATCAGGCTAGATCCGGCCCTAATGATACCGCTCTGTCCCAGTTGTGCTCCTTGTCATCCTGTCATCCTGGCAATAAAGACTACACATAGCCAGGTAAATACACATTACACAAGCAAGGTCCACTGTTGTCACCATCAAACCGAAACCCGTCCTGATCACTGAAGTGCATGTAGACATAAAGTGGTTGCAAAGAGGCCACAGGAGATCACCAGCACTGAAAGGAGATGAAAGCTACATTTTCTAGTGAGAAGTTCCAAGGCATTATATAGGACTCAGATCAAATAAATAGACCTCGTGACTTCATCACGGTTGCGTTGTTTGCTGGACAGTATGGGCAGGTTACAATTGCAGTCAGTAGGTGAATTATCGTCTTCACTCAGCACAGCAGATCGGAATAACAGCTCGAGTCAGCCAGAGTTCACCTCTTTTTCCTCCATCTCAGTGTTATTTGTCGCCTGGAGCACCTCGCCGAGGACAAAGGCCTGCAATCAATCCAGCTCCCCTCACCGCCATTGTCCCGAGTCAGCACATTGGCTTCCCGTCCTTCTGTCACCGGTAGACCTGGCGGAGGACCAGGAGATCGGAAAACACAGGTGACACAATGTCAGAAACTCGACTCAGCAGCCGTGCCATGGCAGCTGCTCTTAAAGTGAACCTGTCACAAACCTTGTCAATCAAACTAATTACATGATATAAAGTACAAGAGGTGACCTTCAGAGAAATCCACATTTCCAAACGTCTGAAATAAATCCAAATTTCCACCTAAACCTAAATTGTCAACCTTTCCGATGCCCCCTTCTAATTCCTGATCTTCCCTATGGATCAGGGGCGGACTGACCATTTGGAAACTCGGGCACTGCCCAAGGGCCGGGGGTCAGTAGGGGGCCCCATGAGAGGCCCCTGGTACCTTTTTCATAGGCTTTTTTGAGTTTGGGCAAGGACACAGGGGCCCCATGATCCCCTATTGCCCGGGGGCCCCATGAGTTGTCAGTCCGCCCCTGCTATGGATCATGAGCGTTTCCATGAATAATATGTAGGAACCTCCTGTGCTTCTAAGCCTATACAGATCTATATCAGCTGCCAACATCCAATCATATACCAAATGATAAATGCAAATAAAAAGAGGAAAATGATGTGGCGCTCCTACAAATACATGTGTGTTATATCATAAATGGGAAAAATAAAAATCTCGTTTATACAATATATTCGACACAGTCGACCACCCCCTCCTCCTTAATAAACTACACTCCCTCGGCATCAGAGACTCCGCTCTCTCCTGGCTCTCCTTATATCTATCCCAGCGCTCCTTCAGGATTACCTATAACGCTGCCACCTCCCCCTCTCTGTTGGGGTCCCCCAAGGCTCTGTCCTTGGGCCCCTTCTCTTCTCCATCTACACCTCTTCTCTCTGCAAACTGATACACTCCCATGGCTTCAACTATCACCTCTACACCGATGACACGCAAATTTACCTCTCCACCCCTCACCTCACCCCTTCTGTCTCCACCCGAATCACCCACCTACTGAAAGACATATCAGACTGGATGTCACTCCGTTTCCTCAAATTGAACGTTTCCAAAACCTAGTTTTCCCCCCAGCCCTCTCCATCAGGACTAACAATGCCACCATCAGTCCCACCCCACAAGCCAAAGTCCTAGGTGTCATTCTAGACTCAAACCTGTCCTTCCAGCCCCATGTCCAATCGTTGGCAAACTCATGCAGGCTCCACCTCCGCAACATCTCCAAGATACGTACGTTCCTAACCCCAGACACTACTAAACTACTCGTTCACTCCCTTATTATCTCACGTCTGGACTACTGCAACTCCCTCCTAACCGGCCTACCTCATCGCAGACTATCCCCGCTTCAGTCTATCCTGAACTCAGCAGCCAGACTCATCCACCTCACCAACCGCTCCGCTTCTTCTGCCACCCCTCTCTGCCAATCCCTCCACTGGCCTCCACTCAGTGTCCTCCACCCCCCTCTGTCATTCCCTCCACTGGCTCCCGATTGCCCAACGCATAAAATTCAAACTACTAACACTGACATACAAAGCCATTCATAATACTGCCCCAAACTACCTCACCGACCTGATACCCAAATACCACCCAACCCGTACTCTTCACTCCTCACAAGACCTCCTACTTTCTAGCTCCCTGGTCTCCTCCTCCCACGCCCGACTGCAGGACTTCTCCAGGACTTCCCCCATACTCTGGAACTCACTACCCCAATCCATCAGACTGTCACCTACCCTCGTCACCTTTAGGCGCACCCTGAAAACCCAGCTCTTCAGGGAAGCCTACCCCACCCTCATCTAACTGCCGATCTCCTCCACTCCTCCTACCACTCCATACCCCACAGCCTCTTCCTCCTGTACCACTATCCCCTCCCTCCTAGATTGTAAGCTCCAAGGAGCAGGGCCCTCGAACCCCTCGTATATTGTTTTGTTACTGTATTGTTTCATGTACTGTCTCCCACTATAATGTACAGAGCTGAGCAAACCTTTTAGCTCTATATAAATACTGTATAATAATAATAATATATAACAAAAATGCATAATAATGAACCATAACGGTTCCTATCTATGTTCAAAGCATAGATAGGAAAACCTCCTGCAATGGGTGTAGTTGCATGGGTGTACAAAGATGGCGTCCAAACCGGAAGTGCGTCGCCACGCGCCTACGCGTTACGTCACGTTGGTCACGTGACTTCCTCAGGGCTCGTAACGCGTAGGCGCGTGGTGACGTACTTCCCGTTTGGACGCCATCTTTGTACACCCATGCAACTACACCCATTGCAGAAGGTTTTCCTATCTATGCTTTGAACAAGAAGGAGGACAACGTGAGTGTTCATTTTGGAGGTCCTATTTTGATATATACATGTGAGATTAAACAATATTACACTACTGGAGCTTTTTTGCTTTTATTACGAGTAAACTGGCCATACTATACGGTATGACGGGGAAGGAGTTCTGGTACTATACATACCTGTTTGAAAGAGGGAAACCACTAAGGAGAAAGTGACGCGGCTATGGAGGAGTTCCATACATGAAGGATCCAGATATAGTGATCCTAAAAGTGTTGTGACCCTTTGTGGGTCGAGGCAAGGAGGTGAGCGCGTATTTTACCATCCGTGGATGCCCTCTTGAAACCTTGCACATGTATCACCCAGTTCCACGGGAGTCTGTTTTTGTATTTATGGTGGTTTACAACCAATTTTGGACAATTTTTGTGTGTTTACACGTGTTTTACACCCATGCTGGACATTGTGTTTACACATGTTTGATGCAAGTGTGATTTATTATCATATTATATATATATATTTTGCACGGCATGTGAGTCATTATTTGCACTTTATGCATGCTGGTATATTAGTTTGATTCATTTAGAATTGTTTGAGCAGTATAGGGGATTTTTTTGTGAGTGTTTATGCATTTGTTTGACACTTCATGCGTTTTTTTCACTATTTGTTTATCACACAGCACTTTGAAGTCCTATTTTGGACTAAGTGGATGGTTCACAATCACTTGTATATCTAATCAGGATATATTGGACGCATTAGTCCAGATTGGGGATTTTTGTTTTCACTGCAAATGTATGCATTTCATTGCACACATTTCTTTAGAGTGATATTTGTTGGATCACTTTTCTATGCACGTTTATTTATGTAATGTATTTTTTTAACATCTTGTGGATTGCGTATTAATCACATTCACTTTGGTACTCACATTTGGGGGTTATATCGCCTTTATGGTTCATTATCAGGGGTGGACTGACCATTTGGAAACTCAGGCACTGCCCGAGGGCCCGGGGTCAGTAGGGGGCCCCATGAGATGCCCCTGGTACCTTTTTCATAGGCTTTTTTGAGTTTGGGCAAGGACACAGGGGCCCCATGATCCCCTATTGCCCGGGGGCCCCATGAGTTGTCAGTCCGCCCCTGGGATAGACTAAAAGTCATTTAGCTTCCATTATAGCTGATATGTGATTTCCATAGAAAACAGGACTCCGGGCCTTTCAAGCGACTGCATTAAAAAGAGTTCTTGGTCTTGGCAGTCTTTCTCTCTCTTGTAGTCTGACTAGTCTGAATGCAATAGTAATACACTAAAAGTCATTTAGCTTCCATTATTGCTGGTCTGTGCTTTCTATTGCAAACAGGATTCTGAGCATTTCAAGTGATTGCAAGTAAACAGGTTCTTGGGCTTGGCTTTCTACCATTCTCTTGCCATGCGACTAGTCTGAATGCAACACTTAGCTTCTGTTATAGCTGGTCCATGATTCCTCCTGCCTACGGCAGACTGATGACATCATCTCAGGCTAGACAGAGTCAGCGCCTAGAGTTCCACGACAGCTTTTTCATGGAAAATGTGGAGCTTTTCTGAAAAAGGATCCTGTTTCTGTATATTGTGACATGTCAGGAATGTATTCATGGAGACTTGCAGGCCCCAGGTTGTACTTTGCATAGCGGTGTTTCTGATCACTAATTTATTGAGAAATTTAGACGCATGTCTGTTTGTCATACATAGGCAGGGGCGGACTGACCATTTGGAAACTCGGGCACTGCCTGAGGGCCCGGGGTCAGTAGGGGGCCGCATGAGATGCCCCTGGTACCTTTTTCATAGGCTTTTTTGAGTTTGGGCAAGGACACAGGGGCCCCATGATCCCCTATTGCCCGGGGACCCCATGAGTTGTCAGTCTGCCCCTGTACATAGGGTAGTCCATTCATTTAAATAGCCGGTCCTATGCACATTTGTCACACAAGAGAAGCTCCTGTTCCTTATTGGGCGACAAGTTTTATTTCATTTTTTTCACATGTATAATGTGACATACTAAAAGTCACTTACAGTTGTGACCAAAATTATTCAACCCCCAATGCTGTAAAGGGGTTTAGGGACTATAGTGTACATTTGGAATTGTATTCAGAATCAAATCCTACAAGGACGTTGTAACTACCCAAATGCAACTAAAATGACATCAATTGTTTATGTAATACAGTAGTAAATGGTTCTTATGTGGTTTCTTCATTGCCACAATTATTCAACCCCTTAAAGACTACCACTCTGAAGAACAGAGGTTCATACAGGTGCTTTCCATCAGGTATTGAAAACACCTGTGGATGTCACCGAGCAGCAATCAAGCATAATAAGCACCAATTAGGCAGCTTTAAAATGACTGTGATACTCAGCTCCTTCTAGACATTTACTGGTGTGGTTACAAACATGGTGAAGGCAAGAGAATGGTCCAGGAAGACAAGAGAAGAGGTGATTTCTCTTCACAGGAAGGGCAATGGCTATAAGAAGATTGCAAAGATGTTAAACATACCAAGAGACACCTTAGGAAGCATCATTCGCAAATTCAAGGCAAAGGGCACTGTTGAAACGCTACCTGGTCGTGGCAGAAAGAAGATGCTGACTTCGACTGCTGTGCGCTACCTGAAGCGTAGAGTGGAGAGAAGTCCCCGTGTGACTGCTGAGGAACTGAGAAAAGATTTGTCAGATGTGGGTACAGAAGTTTCAGCCCAGACAATAAGACGCACACTGCGTAATGAAGGCCTCCGTGCCAGAACTCCCAGGCGTACCCCCTTGCTGTCTCCAAAGAATAAGAAGAGTCGACTGCAGTATGCCAAAAGCCATGTGGACAAACCACAAAAGTTGTGGGATAGTGTTCTGTGGACTGATGAAACAAAATTAGAACTGTTTGGGCCCATGGATCAACGCTATGTTTGGAGGAGGAAGAACAAGGCCTATGATGAAAAGAACACCTTGCCTACTGTGAAGCATGGTGGAGGGTCAATCATGCTTTGGGGCTGTTTTGCTTCTGCAGGTACAGGGAAGCTTCAGCGTGTGCAAGGTACCATGAATTCTCTTCAGTACCAGGAGATATTGGATGGAAACGTGATGCAGTCCGTCACACACCTGAGGCTTGGGAGACGTTGGACCTTTCAACAGGACAATGATCCCAAGCATACCTCCAAGTCCACTAGAGCATGGTTGCAGAGGAAAGGCTGGAACATTTTGGAGTGGCCATCGCAGTCACCAGACTTAAATCCGATTGAGAACCTCTGGTGGGACTTAAAGAAAGCAGTTGCAGTGCGCAAGCCTAAGAATGTGACTGAACTGGAGGCCTTTGCCCATGAAGAATGGGCGAAGATACCCGTAGATCGCTGCAAGACACTTGTGTCAAGCTATGCTTCACGTTTAAAAGCTGTTATAACTGTAAAAGGATGCTGTACTAAGTACTAAGATTGAATGTCACTTGGGGGTTGAATAAAACTGATAATGCTGTGAGCACAGAAAAGACATTTGTGGTTATTTCATTATAACTGTTATGTTATATTTGTCTGACCTACAAGTGCCTCTTTAATGTAAATGTAAGCAAGATGACTGAATGATCAAAAGCAATGTCAAACTGGCCAAAACACTCAATTTCAGTGGGGGTTGAATAATTTTGGTCACAACTGTAGCTTCCATTATAGCTGGTACATGATTTCCATAGCCAACAGGACTCCGGGCCATTCAAGCGATTGCATTACAATAGGATCTTGGTCTTGGCGGTCTTTCTCTCTCTTGTAGTTTAACTTGTCATTTAGCTTCCATTATAGCTGGTCTGTGCTTTCTATTGCAAACAGGATTCTGAGCATTTCAAGTGATTGCAAGTAAACAGGTTCTTGGGCTTGGCTTTCTACCATTCTCTTGCCATGCGACTAGTCTGAATGCAACACTTAGCTTCTGTTATAGCTGGTCCATGATTCCTCCTGCCTACGGCAGACTGATGACATCATCTCAGGTTAGACAGAGTCAGCGCCTAGAGTTCCACGACGGCTTTTTCATGGAAAATGTGGAGCTTTTCTGAAAAAGGATCCTGTTTCTGTATATTGTGACATGTCAGGAATGTATTCATGGAGACTTGCAGGCCCCAGGTCGCACTTTGCATCGCGGTAATGCGTGTTTTTGCTCACTAATTTATTGGGAAATTTAGACGCATTTCTGTTTGTCATATATAGAGTAGCCCATTCACTTAAATAGGCTGTATTATGCACATTTGTTACACAAGAGAAGCTCCTGCTCCTTATTGGGTGACAAGTTTTATGTCATTTTTTCACACGTATAATGTGACATACTGAAAGTCACTTAGCTGCCATTATAGCTGGTACGTGATTTCCATAGCAAACAGGACTCCGGGCCATTCAAGCGATTGCATTACAATGGATTCTTGGTCTTGGCGATCTTTCTCTCTCTTGTAGTTTAACTTGTCATTTAGCTTCCATTATTGCTGGTCTGCGCTTTCTATTGCAAACAGGATTCTGAGCATTTCAAGTGATTGCAGGTAAACAGGTTCCTGGGCTTGGCTTTCTACCATTCTCTTGCCATGCGACTAGTCTGAATGCAACACTTAGCTTCTGTTATAGCTGGTCCATGATTCCTCCTGCCTGCAACAGACTGGTGACATCATCTCAGCCTAGGCAGAGTCAGTGCCTAGAGTTCCAGGACGGCTTTTTAATGGAAAATGTGGAGCATTTCTTTGTGTCATGCATAGAGTAGCCTATTCACTTAAATTGGCTGCCCTATGCATATTTTTCATGCAGGAGAAGCTCCTGCTCCTTTTTGGGTGGCAAGCTTTACGCAATTGTTTCACGGGTGTTTTGCTGGGATTTCCAGGTGTTTTGGTTGCGTGTCAAAATCACATCACTTTCGAGGTGCCATTAAGAATCAATGGCACCCAAACACGTGTCACACGTTTTGCCAGAATTTTCATACCAATACTGCCCACAATTCCAAATCGCTAGATGAGAATACAGCTGCAAAGTTACTGAAGGCTTCACTATAAGCCTCCATGCGCACTACTGCAGAGTGATGCCGGGTGATGTGAACAGGGCATCCTATTCATATCCATGGGCTGCCTATAGCGCAGGGTCTCCATGGTTACCGAAATGCCTTGACATGCAGACACTCCTATATATTATTCTGTTCTAACAAACTTCATTTTATAATAGAATTACAGCTCCGCCCAAAACTGTAAAATCTGTACATTGCGTACAAAGAACTTTGCCAAGCGCACAGATCCAAGCCATCTATATAAGGAAAGGGCTAGATGATGCTGGACGTCCCTCAGCCAGAAAATGGGGCAGAGCACTATCTGACTTGCTGCAGCTTCTAATGCACATGGTGAGAAGCTCACAGTGTGCAGTGACATCAGAGGAAGCCATTTCAGTCCAGGAGAAGAGCTGGTACAATGGACGTTAGGGCTTACGCTTCTGTGCTGCAGTAAAGCTCCATTCACACTTGTGTGACTTCAAAATTGTGCGATTTTCATTGTGACTTTACAGTGCGACTTTGGATGAGTGCGACTTTGGTGCAACTTTGGCTTGGACCAAGGATGATTGTTTCTGCTGTACAAAGTCGCACACAAGTCGCATGTATATCATTCATGTTCGACTTTCCCTACTCTTCTTACTGTTGGGGTCCCCCAAGGTTCTGTCCTTGGATCTCTCCTCATCCTCTTACTGTTGGGGTCCCCCAAGGTTCTGTCCTTGGATCTCTCCTCATCCTCTTACTGTTGGGGTCCCCCAAGGTTCTGTCCTTGGATCTCTCCTCATCCTCTTACTGTCAGGGTCCCCCAAGTTTCTGTCCTTGGATCTCTCCTCATCTTCTTACTGTTGGGGTCCCCCAAGGTTCTGTCCTTGGATCTCTCCTCATCCTCTTACTGTCGGAGTCCCCCAAGGTTCTGTCCTTGGATCTCTCCTCATCCTCTTACTGTTGGGGTCCCCCAAGGTTCTGTCCTTGGATCTCTCCTCATCCTCTTACTGTCAGGGTCCCCCAAGTTTCTGTCCTTGGACCTCTCCTATTGTTTATCTACACTTCTTCCTTGGGTCAGCTGATAGCTTCTCATGGTTTCCAATACCATTTCTATGCTGATGACACACAAATCTATCTCTACTCCTCAGCTCACCCCATCAGTTTCCTCACGTATCACCGATTTACTAACAGACATATCAGACTGGATGTCACATAATTTCCTATAACTCAATCTATCCAAAACTGAGCTCATAATATTTCCTCCCCCCATGTGCCCCTTCCCCCGATTTCTTTGTCAGGATTAATAGCACCACTATCAACCCATCCCTGCATGCTAGGAAGCTAGGGGGAACCCTGGATTCTGGACTGTCCTTTCAGGGCCACATCCAATCCCTGTCCAAATCATACCGCCTCAACCTCCGCAACATCTCCAGAATACGCCCCTTTGTAACCAATGACACCACAAAGCTCCTAATTCACTCCCTGGTCATCTCTCGCCTCAACTACAGCAACTCCCTCCTCATTGACTTACCTTTACATAGGCTATCCCTCCTCCAGTCCATCATGAATACTGCTGCCAGACTCCTCCACCTTACCAACCGTTCAGTGTCTGCTACCTTTCTCTGCCAATCCCTCCACTGGCCTCCACTCAGTGTCCTCTATCCCTCTCTGCCAATCCCTCCACTGGCCTCCAATCAGTATCCTCCATCCCTCTCTGCCAATCCCTCCACTGGCTTCCATTCAGTGTCCTCCACCCCTCTCTACCAATCCCTCCACTGGTCTCCACTCAGTGTCCTCCACCCCTCTCTGCCAATCCCTCCACTGGCCTCCATTCAGTGTCCTCCACCCTTCTCTACCAATCCCTCCACAGGCTTCCATTCAGTGTCCTCCAACCCTCTCTGCCAATCCCTCCACTGGCCTCAATTCAGTGTTCTTCTCCCCTCTCTGACAATCCTTCCACCAGCCTCCGTTCAGTGTCCTCCACCCCTCTCTACCAATCCTCCATTGGCTTCCATTCAGTGTCTTCCACCCCCCTCTGCCAATCCCTCCACTGGCCTCCACTCAGTGTCCTCCACCCCTCTCTGCCAATCCCTCCACTGGCCTCCATTCAGTGTCCTGCACCCCCCTCTGCCAATCCCTCCACTGGCTTCCACTCGCCCAGCTAATACAATTCAAAATACTGACAACAACTTACAAAGCCATCCACAACTCTGCCCTTAGCTACATCACCAACCTGGTCTCAAAATACCAATCAACTCTCTTCAATCCTCCCAAGACCTTCTGCTCTCTTGTTCCCGTGTCACCTCCTCCCATGCTTGCCTCCAGGACTTCTCTCAAGCTTCTCCCATCCTATGGAACTCCCTACTCCAATCTGTCCGGCTATCTCCTAATCTATCCACCTTTAGACGATCCCTGAAAACCTTTCTCTTTAAAGAAGCCTATCCTGTTCCTAACTAGTAAACCGCCATTTATTTCCTCCATCAGCTCATCCCCCCACAGCTATTACCTTTTGTATCACTCAACCCTTCCCCCTAGATTATAAGCTCTAAGGAGCCGGGCCCTCTGTTTCCTCTTGTGCCAAATTGTATTGTAACTGTAATGTCTGCCTTCATTTTGTAAAGCGTTGGCGCTATATAAATCCTGTACAATAATAAAAATAATAATAATATTTATTGTATTTATTCATTCATTTCACTGTTTTACCTACAACGTGTTTCTATTATTGCAAACTTCAATAAAAAGAAATTTGATTAAAAAAAACGGCTTCCTGGTGACTCTGCCATGTTTAGGCACTTCCTGTTATAGGGTGACAACACTCTGCCTGTCTGCCAATTGTGCTCATGGGCTGTCACCTTATCACATGGGCTTCCAGTGGAGACTACAGGTGGCTGTTTCAGCACAAATTTATGTTTATTATATTTATACTATATTTGTTTTTAATACTGAAAACGTAAATAAAAAGAAATTTGATGAAACATTAACCCCTGGTGCTCCTGCCTTTGTTCATGCACTTCTTGTTATAGGGTGACAACGCTCTTTACCTGTCTGCCAATTGTGCTTCTGTGTTGTTACCCATCATATGGGCTTCCAGTGGAGACTACAGGTGGCTGTTTCAGCACAAATTATTTTTTATGTTTATTGTATTTATACTATATTTGTTTTTAATGCTGAAAACTTAAATAAAAAGAAATTTGATGAAACATTAACCTCTGATGCTCCTGTCATTGTTCAGGCACTTCCTGTTATAGGGTAACAACGCTCTGTCCCTGCTTCCCAATAGTTCCCCAGCGTTGTCACCCTGGGTTTCTGATGAAGACTACAAGTGGCTGTGTCAACACAAATTCTCTTTTTATTGTATTTATTCATGAATTTCACTGTTTTACCAACAACTTGCATCTAATATTGAAATCTTCAATAAAACTAAATGATTACCTAGCTTAGCTCTTTCGAAGTACTACCTACATCCAAAGAGTGAACTGGTAATCACAAGCTAATGGCTATTATGGCATCCATCAGCTTGTGCTCTGCTTGTTCAGTTGACTCCAGGCTTGGAAGTGAAAGGGATGTGGCAGCTATATAGCCACCCATTACTTTCACAGAGTGGGTGGTGCAATGCCATTACCACAGTGATGTCTTAATGCATGGGCACTGCCCAGGGGCTCCAGGTGCATGGGGGCCCCAGGATCATTTTGCATTACATCATACTTGCCAACTGTCCCGGATTTGCTGGGACAGTCAAGCTTTTTACCAAGCTGTCCTGAGATGGCTGAGAGAGAAAGAGAGAGGGAGGGAGAAGGAGAGGGAGGGAGAGAGAGGGAGGGGGAGGGAGAGGTAGAGAGAGAGAGGGAGAGAGGAGGTGAGAGAGGGGGAGAAGAGAGAAGGAGAGGAGAGAGAGAGAGGGGGAGAGATAGAGAGGTGGGGGAGAGATAGAGAGGTGGGGGGGAGATGGAGAGGGAGACAGAGAGAGGTAGAGAGAGGGGGAGGGAGGGGGAGAGAGAGAGGGGGGAGAGGGAGAGAGAGGGAGGGAGGGAGGGAGGAGAGAGAGAGGGGAGAGGGAGAGAGAGGGGGGAGAAAGAGGGAGAAGAAGAGGGGGGAAAGAGAGGGAGAGAAAAGAGTGGGAGAGAAAAGAGAGAGAAGAGGGAGAGAATAGAGAGGGAGAGAGAGGGGGTAGATAGAAAGAGAGAGGGGGGAGAGTGGGGGGGACGAGAGAGGGAGAGAGAGGGAGAGAGAGGAGGTAGGGGGATAGGGAGAGAGAGAGAGGGGAGGTAGGGGGAGCGAGAGAGGGAGAGAGAGGGGGGATAGGGAGAGTCAGAGAGGGGGGAGGGAGAGAGAGAGAGGGAGAAGGAGAGGGGGGATAGAGAGGGAGGGAGAGAGGGAGAGAAAAAAGAGAGGAGAGAGAGAATAGAGAGGGAGAGAAAGCGAGAGGAAGAAGGAGAGGGGGGAGAGGGAGAGATAAGGGAGAGAGAAAGAGAGGGGAGAGAGAGAGGAGGGAGAGAGGGAGAGAGCGAGAGGGGGGCGAGAGGGGGAGAGAGAGGGAGAAGGAGAGGGGGGAGAGAGAGGGAGAGAAGAGAGAGAGGTGGGGAGAGGGAGAGAGGGAGGGAGAGGGAGAGCAAGAGATGGGGAGGGGAGAGACAGGAGAGGAGGGAGAGAGAGGGAGAGAGAAAGGAAAAGAGAAAGAGAGATGGAGAAGGACAGGGGGAGAGAGGGAGAGAGAGAAAGAGAGAGGGAGAAGGAGAGGGGGTAGAGAGAGGGGGAGAGAGGGGGGAGGGGGAGAGCGAGAGAGGGGGAGGGAGAGTGAGAGGGAGAGAGAGAAGGAGGGGGGAGAGAGAGGGAGAGAGAGGGAGGGATAGGGAGAGAGGGAGAGCGAGAGAAGGGGGAAGGGAGAGCGAGAGAAGAGGGGAGGGAGAGCAAGAGAGGGAGAGAGAGAGGGGGAGGGAGAACGAGAGAGGGAGAGAGAGAGAGGGGGGGATGTTATTGCACAAAAATGTATTTTATTATATTTTATTTTTTTCCTGGAAATGTGCGTTTAATCAACAGCTGAGAAAATATCATGTGACATAAGCATTTGAAACTATCATCTTTTTATTCTACAGGGCTTCTGCTTTCAGAAAATATATAATGTCCTGGAGGTCTAAGTAATTTTGTTACCAAAAATGAAGATTTCTTTATTTTTTTACGTGTCCAAAAAATGAAACAAAATTGCTTTACAGCCGAACTGGTTAAGCAGACTGGAAGACTTGCATTGAGAGAAACAGCAAAGCACAATCACCGAACTGATGACATCTACATATACAGAGTGTCAAAACTGCTCCAAAGATGGGATCTTCTCACATTGAGGTGAACATAGGAAACCAGCTGGAGCAATGAAGGGTACGCAGGTTGTCTGTCTCCCCCTACTGGATGCATCCTGTATGTGCGGGGAATCCAGCTCTCACCTCTTTTGCGCACCACACGCTGAAAGTCTCTTGTTAGGAAGCGATTAGCTCTACGGCCGTAGGACCGCCATATAAATTTCCTTGATGCTTTTATATTCCATACATGGCAATTCAATCAGCATAAAACAGCCTTCGGGGGGTCTTTATGAAGGATGGCGTGTAAATCTTTCTGCGTAGACAGCAGCTGTGTACTGGGATCAATGCAGCGCTTCACTGCGGAGACCAGCCTAGAGGAGCGCCGACCCGCCATACCAAACTACCAATAAAGAGAACCTGTCACCACTGCGCTTATACAAGGGGCGGGAATATTTAGGCGTCTTTTTATTTAAAAAAATCACACAACATTCACCCAGGATTCACACGTTTTCTAATTTAATTCAATGGGGAAAATGTGAAAAATCTCCATAAGCATTGTGTGAATCTGGGTGAAAAAACTCATAAATAGACCCCTAAGGCTTGCTTCCCATTTACAGGTGCAACCAAGCGTGGGCATGTTTCCATGCGCTTTCCACGCATTCCCGTTGCATTGTGTGTAGGGCAGCCCTTTTTTTTTCTCAATGGGCTGTAATACACATGAGAAATGCATGAAATATATAGTTACCGAAAATGCACCACGCCATGCAATTTGGCACATATGAATGCTTTGCAGATGAATGGGGGGAGCACACAACTTTCACCCAGAATTCACACGGTTTTCTGATTTGATTTAGTCAGGAAAATGTGTAAATCCTGCATGAAAGTTGTGTGAATCTTGGGTGAAAACATTTATAAACTGAGCCCTAATGCTGGCCACAAACGGGTCGAAAATCGGCCGCTCTTTCAGCTGCTAAAAAAATCGGCCGATTTTTGCACCGTCAGTGGGTTAATTGGTCGGCCGTTTTTTCGGGATTTTTGCACATTTTTTTTATCGAGCATGTTGGAAAATTTGCGGCCGATTTTGACGATCGGCTGATTTTCCCGGCAATGATGGTCAAATCAGCCAAACGTTTTACCGATAAAAAATGTGCGCATGAGCTGTGACCTGCAAGAAGAAGAAAGAGGAAGGAGAAGGAGAATAAGAATTCCAGTCCGCTATTATATTTTTTATGAAAAAGTATTGCGGTTACAACAAATGTATCCATTTGTATCCAAATACAAACATCTGTATCCAAATAAAAATATTGTAATCCAAATAATGTATTACAATGTTTTTATTTGGATACAAATTATTATTATTATTATACAGTATTTATAAAGCGCCAATAGTTCACTCAGCGCTGTACATTACAAAGGGGGACAGAACATGTGACAGAACAATACCAATACAATGCAAAACATGAGGGGATCGAGGGCCCTGCTCTTTCAAGATTACGATCTAGGAGGGAGGGGATGGTGGCACAGGAGGAGATAGCTGTGGGGAATGGAGTGGTAGGAAGAGTGGAGGAGGTCGGCAAGTTAGCAGGGGGTGGGGTAGGCTTCCCTGAAGAGATGGGTTTTCAGGGTGTGCCTAAAGGAGAGGAGAGTAGGTGATAATCTGATGGGTTGGGGCAGGGAGTTCCAGAGGATGGGTGACACCCTGGAGAAGTCCTGGAGGTGGGCATGGGAGGAGGAGACCAGGGAACTAGAGAGAAGGAGGTCTTGTGAGGAGCGGAGTGTGCGTGTTGGGTGGTACTTGGATATTAGGTCAGTGATGTAGTTCGGGGCAGTATGGTGGACGGCTTTGTACGTCAGTGTTAGGATTTTGAATTTGATCCGTTGCGCAATCGGAAGCCAGTGGAGGGATTGGCAGAGGGGGGTGGCGGAGATGGAGCGGTTGGTAAGGTGAATGAGTCTGGCAGCCGTATTCAGGATCGACTGAAGCGGGGATAGCCTGTGGCGAGGCAGGCCAGTGAGGAGGGAGTTGCAGTAGTCGAGTCGTGATATGATGAGGGAGTGGATGAGCTGTTTAGTGGTTTCTGGGGTTAGGAACGTGCGGATTTTGGCGATGTTGCGGAGGTGGAGTCTGCACGAGTTTGTTAAAGATTGGACTTGGGGCTGGAAGGATAGGTTGGAGTCCAGAATGACACCAAGTACTCTGGCCTGCGGGGCGGGTTTGATGGTGGCGTTGTTCGATGTGATAGAGAAGTCAATGGGGGGTGGTGTCCGGGCTGGGGGGGAAGACAAGAAACTCGGTTTAGTACATTTGTTGTAACCGCAATACTTTTTCATAAAAAATATAATAGCGGACTGGATTCTTATTCTCCTTCTTCTTCTTTCCTCCCCTGTCTCTGCAAGGGACAGAAGTTATGGGGTTTAATGCTGGCCGTAGACGGGACGAAAATCGCCCAATTTTTGTAACATTGGTGGTAACATCGGCCGATCGAACGACCGATTTTTCGTTTTTTTTTTGTTTTGTTTTTAAATCGGCCGATGTTCGACCCGTCTATGGCCAGCATAAGGCTTGCTTCACATCTACAGATGCAACCAGGAGTGGATGTGTTTACATGCGGGTTTCTTTGCACGTTCCCATGCATCATATGCAGGACAGCCTATTTATTTTAATAGGCTTCCCCTACACAAAAGAAACTTGGAAAATAAATCCATAATTCTATTCCGAAAATGCGCCACGCCATACGCACAACATGCGCATCTGACCACGTGGGGTGCCATTACTGCATCTGCTAAAGAGCAGTGCGCTTCTCTACGAGCGATTTTGTGCGCCTTCCTGACACGCAGAGATATGAACTTGGTATTAAATGACAGAATAATTATTGAGTCAGTGTACCCCTTCCAGGTGTTTATTACTCCTAACAGAGATCGCACTACTCCCCTTGCCAATGTCTTGATCCGCCTTCCCATCCACTAGAATGATGCCATCTTTTTTCAGGCATCATCCAGGGTCACTTCCTGGACTAAGATGCCGACTCAGAGATGACACAGGCATGTAAGTCCTGGTGTCCATGCAGTTCTCAGCTATGTTCACAAATGCCTGACACAGATCAGTCCCCACTGCAGCCTCTCACCTTGTGACTTGCTACAAAGTTACAATGTACAGTCTGATCACTGGGGAAGGGGAGACGGAGGAAATGCTTCCTTCTGCCTGCAGCAGATTAATTATATCATCTCAACCTAGGCAATGTCACTGACAGCAGATCAGGGGCAACTTTTTCATGATAAAGGGTTTTGAAAATCAGGCCTGTCTGAATTGGGAGTACAGTACAAAATGTCAGGGGGGCAGAAGAAGGGAGGTCAGCAGGGCAGATGACAGGGGTCACTGCTGGCTAGGACAGAGGACAGGGGTCACTGATGGCAGGGCAGAGGACAGGGGTCACGGCTGGCAGGGCAGAGGACAGGGGTCACGGCTGGCAGGGCAGAGGACAGGGGTCACCGCTGGTAGGGCAGAGGACAGGGGTCACGGCTGGCAGGGCAGAGGACAGGGGTCACGGCTGGCAGGGCAGAGGACAGGGGTCACCGCTGGTAGGGCAAAAGACAGTGGTCACCACTGGCAGGGCAGAGGACAGGGGTCACGGCTGGCAGGGAAGTGGACAGGGGTCACTGCTGGCAGGGCAGAGGACAGGGGTCACCGCTGGCAGGGCAGAGAACAGGGGTCACTGCTGGCAGGGCAGAAGACTGGGGCACAGCTCCTTCTCCCATCATTGCACTGCACACAGTCTGGCACAGACAGCAGAGCTCTTCCTCCCCACATAATGCATACCTGAGATCAGTATAGGGCAGTAAAGAATCAGATTTGGGTGGTATAGGGTCAGATTAGGGCAGTGTAGTGCCCTCAAAATCATGTGATTCAGGTGTTCCAATCACCTCCATGGACACAGGTGTATACAATCAAGCCCCTAGGCATGCAGACGGCTTCTACAGACATTGGTGAAAGAATGGGTCGCTCTCAGGAGCTCAGTGACACCAAGTGTGGTCCCGTGATAGGTGGCCACCTGTGCAATAAGTCCACCCGTGACATTTCCTGGCTACTAAATATTCCACGCTCAGCTGTTAGTGGGATTATAACAAAGTGGAAGCAACTGGGAACAACAGCCACTCAGCCACCAAGTGGTAGGCCACGTCACGACAGAGCGGGGTCAGTGCATGCTGAAGCGCACAGTGCGCAGAAGTCGCCAACTGTCTGCAGAGTCAATAGCTAAAGACCTCCAAACTTGGTGTGGCCTTCAGATGAGCCCATCAACAGTGTGTAGAGAGCTTCATGGAATGGGTTTCCATGGCCGAGCAGCTGCATCCAAGCCTTACATCACCAAGTGCAATGCAAAGCGTCAGATGCCGTGGTGTAAAGCACGCCGCCACCGAACTCTAGAGCAGTGGAGACGTGTTCTCTGGAGTAACCAATCACGCTTCTCTGTCTGGCAATCCAATGGACATTTCTGGGTTTGGCGGCTGCCAGAGAACGATACTTGCCTGACTGCATTGTGCCAAGTGTAAAGTTTGGTGGAGGGGGGATTATGGTGTGGGGTTGTTTTTCAGGGGTTGGGCTTGGCCCCCTAATTCCAGTGAAGGGAACTCTTAAGACGTCAGCATACCAAGACATTTTGGACAATTTCATGCTCCCAACTTTGTGGGAAGAGTTTGGGGATGGCCCCTTCCTGTTCCAACATGACTGCCCAACAGTGCACAAAGCAAGGTCCATAAAGACATGGAGGAGCCAGTTTGGGGTGGAGGAACTTGACTGTCCTGCACAGAGTCCTGACCCCAACCCCATAGAACACCTTTGGGATGAATTAGAGTGGAGACTGTGAGCCGGGCCTCCTCCCCCGACATCAGTGCCTGACCTGACAAATGTGCTTCTGGAAGAATGGTCCAACCTTCCCATAGACACCTTCCTAAACCTTGTGGACGGCCTTCCCAGAAGAGTTGAAGCGGTTATAGCTGCAAAGGGCGGGGCCAACTCAATATTGAACCCTACGGACTAAGACTGGGGTGCCATTAAAGTTCATGTACATGGAAAGGCCGGCGGCCCAATACTTTTGGCAATATAGTGTGGCTGGATCTGGGGACAGATATATATCATTTATTGGTATTCTGCAATTAGAATAACTTGAGCACTCAAATCCCAGGCAGTAAATCTAATATTTCAGGCTTGTGTTGGTTACAATACAGCAGCAGTCCCTGCACTAAGAGTTAGAAATACATTCCCGGTTGGTGCAGGAAACCAGCAGGTTGTGTCATTGTTCTGATGTGCTGCACTGTGCACAATGACTGGGAAGTCATCCTCCGCCTCTGTACTTTGCATTACATTTTAAATTAATTGATCCGCCTGAAAAGAAGTGACATCAGATTTTGGCACAGACGGCTCTGACGGGCAATCGCATTACCAGGTCACATTCCCAGACACCTGATACGCCGGCGTACAGCTGCTCCCTATAAAAGGTTATCGATCCCAAGACAAGATAAAATATAATATACTGAGAATGATGATCAATGATGAGAGAATCACCTCTCAAACCGGGCCAATCAGCAAATGCCCAGATTTGTGGAGTGTGCAAATCTCCACAGATAGGAAGGGTCTGTATACAGATATTCAGATGAATCAAAAATTTCCCTAATTCCACCATCATTAAAGGTGAGCAAATATTTTGTAAAACAAAACATCATCAGTAATTGGTGTCTGCCGGAGAACACAGGAGCTTTTTGTAGCTCGGTCATGCTGCTTGAATAGCAAATAAATACTTGACTAGAGTGGAGATCAAACGCAACACCAAAAATATGAATAGCTCCCTATGGTGAAGGGATCGGTGGATGAAGGCCACTGATTTCAACTTGATGAAAAAAAGTCCCACTGAAATGTGGCCAGGCTAAAAAGACTCAAATATTTAAATATTCAATAGGCAGTAAATACAATTTGAAAACACTGACCTCTGTAGCTGCACGCACTGTGGAGCAATTAATCCTTAAAATTCAAAGCACAACAATTTTATTTTCTTAGTAGTTCCCCCTGCTTCTCCCTCTCAGCATTGACTCCACAGCTCAGGTCCCCCTGCTTTCCTCTCCAAGCAGTGACTGCACAGCTCCCCTTGATCCACACTCCCAGCTGTGACTACGCAGCTCCCCTTGATCCCCCTCTCAGCAGTGACTACGCAGCTCCCCCTGATCCCTGCTCTCAGCAGTGACTACATAGCTTCCCCTGATCCCCGCTCTCAGCATTGACTACATAGCTCCCCTCGATCCCCCCTCTGAGCAGTGACTACACAGCTCCCCCTTATCCCCACTCTCAGCAGTGACTACATAGCTCCCCCTGATCCCCCTTCTCAGCAGTGACTATGCAGCTCCTCTTGATCCCCCCTATCAGCAGTGACTACATAGCTCCCTCTTTTCAGCAGTGACTACATAGCTCCCTCTTCTCAGCAGTGACTACATAGCTCCCCCTTCTCAGCAGTGGCTATATGGCTCCCTCCTGATCCCCTTCTCAGCAGTGATTGCATAGCTTCCCCTTCTCAGCAGCGACTACATAGCTCCCCCTGATCCCCCCTCCCAGCAGTGACTACGCAGATCCTCTTGATCCCCCCTCTCAGCAGTGACTACGCATCTCCCCCTGATCCCCCCTCTCAGCAGTGACTACATAGATCTCCCTTCTCAGCAGTGACTACATAGCTCCTCCTGATCCCCCCTCCCAGCAGTGACTACTTAGCTCCCCCTGATCCCCCCTCTCAGCAGTGACTACATAGCTCCCCTTGATCCCCCCTCTCAGCAGTGACTACATAGCTCCCCCTGATCCCCCCTCTCAGCAGTGACTCATCTGCTTAGCTTCCTATACTCTTCTCTCCTAGCAGCAACTCTGCAGCTCAGCTCCCCCTGCTTCCCTCTGCCAGTATTGACTCTGCAGCTCAGCTTCCTGTGCTCCCCTCTTCCAGAAGTAGCTCAGTAGTTCAGCTTAGCTCTCCCTGTGGGGCCCACTGGTCTGAATGTCTCTTGCACAATAAATCCAAGCCCTGATGGAGAGGGATTGTGTACGACCCCCAAAACACGTCAGTTGTCAACTCTATTATGACAAATAAAAATTCATATAAGGATTAATTGCAATGACTTGGAGCTCTCATCCTTCCCCTCCATACAAGATGATCCTCCCAGGTATCCTATCGGTGCTCCCCCGAGCAATAGAGAGCCTCCCCACTATAACATTCATTGGATTCGGCCAGAACTTCCACCAAACTTGGAGTTCAACACTCCAACACTCTATCACTCCAACACTCTATCACTCCAACACTCTATCACTCCAACACTCTATCACTCCAACACTCTATCACTCCAACACTCCATCACTCCAACACTCCATCACTCCAACACTCTATCACTCCAACACTCTATCACTCCAACACTCTATCACTCCAACACTCTATCACTCCATCACTCCAACACTCCAACACTCCATCACTCCAACACTCCATCACTCCAACACCATCACTCCAACACTCTATCACTCCAACACTCTATCACTCCAACACTCTATCACTCCAACACTCTATCACTCCAACACTCTATCACTCCAACACTCTATCACTCCAACACTCTATCACTCCAACACTCCATCACTCCATCACTCCAACACTCCAACACTCTATCACTCCAACACTCTATCACTCCAACACTCTATCACTCCAACACTCTATCACTCCAACACTCTATCACTCCAACACTCTATCACTCCAACACTCTATCACTCCAACACTCTATCACTCCAACACTCTATCACTCCAACACTCCATCACTCCATCACTCCAACACTCCAACACTCCATCACTCCAACACTCTATCACTCCAACACTCTATCACTCCAACACTCTATCACTCCAACACTCTATCACTCCAACACTCTATCACTCCATCACTCCAACACTCCATCACTCCAACACTCCATCACTCCAACACTCCATCACTCCAACACTCCAACACTCCATCACTCCATCACTCCAACACTCCAACACTCCAACACTCCATCACTCCAACACTCCATCACTCCATCACTCCAACACTCCAACACTCCATCACTCCAACACTCCAACACTCCATCACTCCAACACTCCATCACTCCAACACTCCATCGCTCCATCATTCCATCACTCCAACACTGCATCACTCCAACACTGCATCACTCCAACACTCCAACACTCTATCACTCCAACACTCCATCACTCCATCATTCCATCACTCCAACACTCCATCACTCCATCACTCCATCACTCCAACACCCCATCAATCCCACACTCCATCACTCCAACACTGCATCACTCCAACACTGCATCACTCCAACACTGCATCACTCCAACACTCTATCACTCTATCACTCCATCACTTCAACAGTCCAACACTGCATCACTCCATCACTCCAACACTCCATCACTCCAACACTCTATCACTCCATCACTCCAACAGTCCAACACTGCATCACTCCAACACTCCATCACTCCAACACTCCAACACTCCAACACTCTATCACTCCATCAGTCAAACACTGCATCACTCCAACACTCCATCACTCCAACACTCCATCACTCCATCACTCCATCACTCCAACAGTCCAACACTACATCACTCCAACACTCCATCACTCCAACACTCCATCACTCCATCACTCCAACAGTCCAACACTACATCACTCCAACACTCCATCACTCCAACACTCCAACACTCCAACACTCCATCACTCCAACACTCCATCACTCCAACACTCCATCACTCCAACACTCTATCACTCCATCACTCCAACAGTCCAACACTGCATCACTCCAACACTCCATCACTCCAACACTCCAACACTCCAACACTCTATCACTCCATCAGTCCAACACTGCATCACTCCAACACTCCATCACTCCAACACTCCATCACTCCAACACTCTATCACTCCATCAGTCCAACACTGCATCACTCCAACACTCCATCACTCCAACACTCCAACACTCTATCACTCCATCACTCCATCACTCCAACAGTCCAACACTACATCACTCCAACACTCCATCACTCCAACACTCCAACACTCCATCACTCCAACACTCCAACACTCCAACACTCTATCACTCTATCACTCCATCACTTCAACAGTCCAACACTCCATCACTCCAACACTACATCACTCCAACACTCCATCACTCCAACACTCCATCACTCCAACACTCCATCACTCCAACACTCCAACACTCCAACACTACATCACTCCAACACTCCATCACTCCAACACTCCAACACTCCAACACTCCATCAGTCCAACACTGCATCACTCCAACACTCCATCACTCCATCACTCCAACACTCCATCACTCCATCACTCCAACACTCTATCACTCCATCACTCCATCACTCCATCACTCCATCACTCCATCACTCCATCACTCCATCACTCCAACAGTCCAACACTACATCACTCCAACACTCCATCACTCCAACACTCCATCACTCCAACACTCTATCACTCCATCACTCCATCACTCCATCACTCCAACAGTCCAACACTACATCACTCCAACACTCCATCACTCCAACACTCCATCACTCCAACAGTCCAACACTGAAACACTCCATCACTGCATCACTCCAACATCCCATCAATCCAACACTCCATCACTCCAACACCCCATCAATCCAACACTCCATCACTCCAACACTCCAACACTCCATCACTCCAACACTCCATCACTCCAACTCTCCATTGAAGGCTATAGAACCAAAAATGCAACACTTTGCATTTAAAAAGTCCCTGACCTTTTCCGAAAAACGCAGCGGGTGAAAACGCGAAGATGTGAACCTGTCCCATAGGAAATCATGTGAAATGGACCGCTGTGCGTTTCCGCAAAATGCAGCAGAAAAACATTGGTGTGAACCTAGACTAAAGGAGGAAACGTATTTTTTTTTGCCCTTTCGCACTAACAAATGAAAAATAATTGTATTTCTAATATGACGGAGTTGTATCGGTTCTAATTCAGGTCTGTACAATAAATCTGGGCTGTGGCGGACATAACATCTCATTTATTATATTTTCAGTTACATTCGCGGTGAAGATTTATAGCATTGAGGACGTGATGTGACCTTAAAGAGACGAGTTCCAGGAGCTCAGTGAATATTACGCTCTGTGCCCGACGTCACCGCGCTGGTTATAAATGGAGGAGGATATATATTTTATATATATATACATATAGATATATATAGAAGGGAAATTAGAGGGTTTGTTGTCATGAGAAGGGAACAATTATTTACACTTACGCAGCGGCACAGAGGGGGGCGGTTCTATAAACCGTCATCTGAGACGCAGAAAATGTGACCGAAATAGACTCAACGGGGCCGAGTCATTGGTCAGCCAGCTTGTAACATTATTATTATTATTATTATACAGGATTTATGGCGCCAACAGTTTGCTCAGCACTTTACAATATAGTGGGAGACAATACAGCAACAATACAGTTCAATACAAGAGGGTTAGGAGGGCCTGATCCTTGGAGCTTACAATCTAGGAGGGAGGGGCTAGTGGTACAAAAGGTAGTAACTGTGGGGGATTGACTAGTAGGAGGAGTAGAAGATTCCATTATTAGCTGAGGGCAGGATAGGCTTCCCTGAAGAGATCAGTTTTCAGAGATCGCCTAAAAGTGAGCAGAGTAGGCGATAGTCTGATAAATTGGGGTAGTGAGTTCCAGAGGATGGGGGAAGTTCTGGAGAAGTCCTGGAGACAAGCATGGGAGGAGGAGACAAGGGAGCTAGAGAGTAAGAGGTCTTGCGAGGAGCGGAGTAACATTGTGATTAATGTATAACATAATGATCTCATCTACATACAGTGGATGTAAAAAGTCTGCACACCCCTGTTAAAATGTCAGGTTTCTGCGATGAAAATGAGACAAAGATAAATCATTTCAGAACTTTTTCCACCTTTAATGTGACCCGTAAATTGTACAACTCAGTTGAACAACAAACTGAAATCTTTTAAGTAGGAGGGAAGTAAAAATAAAAAACTAAAATAATCTGATTGCATAAGTGTTCACACCCTCACATTAATCCTTTGTTGAAGCCCCTTTTGATGTGATTTTCAGCACTCAGTCTTTTTGGGGAGGAGTCTATCAGCACGACACATCTGGACTTGGCAATATTGCCCGCTCTTCCTTGCAGAAACTTTCCAAATCTGTCAGATTGCGAGGACATCTGTGCACAGCCCTCTTCAGATCCCCCCACAGATTTCCCATCGGATTCAGGTCTGGGCTCTGGCTGGGCCGATCCAAAACTTTCATCTTCTTCTAGCCAGGGACGGACTGACCATTTGGGAACTCGGGCATTGCCCGAGGGCCCGGGGTCAGTAGGGGGTCCCATGAGATGCCCCTGGTACCTTTCATAGGCTTTTTTGGGTGTTGTTTGAGTGTGGGCAAGGACACAGGGGCCCCATGATCCCCTATTGCCCGGGGCCCCATGAGTTGTCAGTCCACCCCTGCTTCTGGTAAAGTCATTCCTCTGTTGCTTTGGATGTATGCTTTGGGTTGTTGTCATGCTGAAAGATGAAGTTCCTCTTCCTGAAGCCGGAAGGTTTTGTGCCGATATTGACCGGTATTTGGAACTGTTCATAATTCCCTCTACCTGGACTAATGCCAGCCAAAGACGGGTTGAAAATCGGCTGATTTTCGCACCATTAGTGGGTTAATTGGTCGGACGTTTTTTGGGCTTTTTGCACATTTTTTTTTTATGTTGGCATGTTGGAAAATTCACGGCACATTTTGAAGATCATTTTACTGATAAAAAATCTGCGCATGAGCTGTGACCTGCAAGAACGAGAAAGAAGAAGAAAGAAGAAGAGGGAGAAAGAAGGAGAAGAAAGAAGAAGAGGGAGAAAGAAGAAGAGGAAAGAAGAAGAGGGAGAAAGAAGAAGAAGAAAGAAGAAGAGGGAGAAAGAAGAAGAGGAAAGAAGAAGAGGGAGAAAGAAGAAGAAAGAAGAAGAGGGAGAAAGAAGAAGAAAGAAGAAGAGGGAGAAAGAAGGAGAAAGCAGAAGAGGGAGAAAGAAGGAGAGGAAAGAAGAGGGAGAAAGAAAAAGAAGAAAGAAGATGAAGAAAGAAGGAGGAAGGACGAAGAAGAAGGAAGGAAGAAGAAGATGAAGGAAGAAAGAAGAAAGAAGGAAGGAGAAGAAGATGAAGGAAGAAAGAAGGAAGGAAGAAGAAGAAGGAGAAGGAGGAGAAGAAAGAAGAAGAAGAAGAAGAAGAAGGAAGAAGAGAGAAGGAAGAAGGAGAAGGAAGAAGAAAGAAGGAAGGAAGGAGAAGAATTCCAGTCCGCTATTATATTTTATATGAAAAGTCTTGTGGTTGCAACAAATGTATCCATTTGTATCCAAATAAACACATCTGTATCCGAAATGGATACAATGTTGCAACCGCAAGACTTTTCATATAAAATATAATAGCGGACTGGAATTCTTCCTCTTCCTCTTTTATTCTTCTTCTTATTCTTCTGTATTGCTCCCCTGTCTCTGCAAGGGACGGAAGTAATTATGGGGTTAAATGCAGGCCATAGACAGGATGAAAATCGGCCGATTTTTTTACCGTTGGTGGTAACGTCGGCCGATCGAACTATCGTTTTTTCTTTAAAACGGCCGATTTTCGACCCGTCTATGGCCTGCATAAGACCTCATTTCCAGCTGAAGAAAAAGAGCCCCAAAGCATGATGCTGTCACCACCATGCTTCGCGGTGGGTATGGTGTTCTTTTGGTGATGTGCAGTGTTGTTTTTGTGCCAAACATATCTTTTGGAATTATGGCCAAAAAGTTCATCCTTGGTTTCATCAGACCAGAACACATTTTCACACATGCTTTTGGGAGACTAAATGTGTTTTTGCCAAATTTAGCCGGGCTTGGATGTTCTTCTTCATAAGAAAAGGCTTCCGTCTTGTCACTCCACCCCGTAGCCCAGACATATGAAGAATACGGGAGATTGTTGTCACACGGACCACACAGCCAGGACTGGCCAGATATTCCTGCAGCTCCTTTCATGTTTCTGTTTCTGATGTCTCTGTTGGCGATGTCTCTGTTGGCGATGTCTCTGTTGGCGATGTCACTGTCGGCGATGTCACTGTTGGCAATGCCTCTGTTGGCGATGCCTCTGTTGGCGAAGTCACTGTTGGCGATGCCACTGTTGGCGATGCCACTGTTGGCGAGGTCGCTGTTGGTGAGGTCGCTGTTGGCGATGCCTCTGTTGGCGAGGTCACTGTTGGCGAGGTCGCTGTTGGCGATGTCTCTGTTGCGAGGTCGCTGTTGGCGAGGTCGGTGTTGGCGATGCCTCTGTTGGCGAGGTCGGTGTTGGCGAGGTCGCTGTTGGTGAGGTCACTGTTGGCGATGCCTCTGTTGGCGAGGTCGCTGTTGGCGATGTCGCTGTTGGCGATGTCTCTGTTGGCGAGGTCGCTGTTGGCGAGGTCGCTGTTGGCGATGTCACTGTTGGCGATGTCACTGTTGGCGATGTCTCTGTTGGCGAGGTCGCTGTTGGCGATGTCTCTGTTGGCGATGTCTCTGTTGGCGATGTCACTGTTGCGCCATATTCTCTCCACCTGATGACTGTCTTCACTATGTTCCATGGGATATCTAATGCCGTGGAAATTCTCTTGTACCCTTCTCCTGACTGATACCTTTTAACAATGAGATCCCTCTGATGCTTTGGAAGCTCTCTGCGGACCATGGCTTTTGCTGTAGGATGTGACTAAGAAAATGTCAGGAAAGACATTGCTTCATTATGAACACAGCTATCCCCAGTTATAAGAGGGTGTGCACACTTATGCAACCACATTATTTTAGTGTTTTATGTTCACCCCCCCTTAAAATATTTCAGTTTGTTGTTCAATTGAGTTGTACAGTTTATAGGTCACAATAAAGGTGGAAAACGTTCTGAAGTGATTTAATGGGTTATGCAGCGGGATCATGATAAGACAGTGGGGGGGATTATGACTATACAGAGGGATCGAGATGACATGGCTGATAAGGGGGTTGATGCAGCGGGATCAGGATAGGATGTGGGGGGGGGATTATACAGAGGGATCGAGATCACAGGGCTGATAATGGGGTTGATGCAGCAGGATCAGGATAGGGCAGTGGGGGGGAGGGGTGATTATACAGAGGGATCGAGATGACATGGCTGATAATCGGGTTGATGCAGCAGGACCAAGTTAGGATGGTGGGAGGGGTATTGATTCAGAGGGATTGAAGTGAATGGATCAGGATGACACAACAGCTGATAGGTAATTGATGGAGAAAGACCATGAAAATACAGCTGGTGATGGGGGAAAGATGCAGAGGGATGAGGATAAGACGGTGGGAGGGGGTGGTGGTAATGCTGCAGGATGAGGATGACATGGAAGGGGATGAAGGATGTGGATGATATGGTGGAGGGTTTGGTGATATTATGGGGGGGTTCAGGAGTGAATGGTAGGTGATGGGGAAGCAGTGTGGTGGGATGAGGATGACACAGCTGATGATGGGGGGAGGAAAGGATGGGAGGGCGGTATAGATGCGGCTCTCCGGTGCTGGAAGAGGGGGGGGGGCGGCATAGATGAGGCTCTCCGGTGCTGGAAGAGGGAGGGGGCGGTATAGATGCGCCTCTCCGGTGATGGCAGGATGGGGGGCGGTATAGATGCGGCTCTCCGGTGATGAGAGGGTGGGGGGCGGTATAGATGCGGCTCTCCGGTGATGAGAGGGTGGGGGCGGTATAGATGCGGCTCTCCGGTGAGCGGCTTCCTGTTGGTGATCCGTAGACAGGAAGTGATGCTTCTCCGGCGGTGATCGGGGTCGGGATGCCGGTGTCGGGCGGTGATCGGAGTGGAGGCGGGGCCGGTGAGTGGATACAATGTAACATTTGTCCGTCCGGTGGGGGAGGGGCGCTGCGCTTTGTAGTCCCTCTCCCGGAGTTCTGCCCTCTAATTGGCTGCCCTGGGTGTCGGGGGTTCCCCGTAGTTGGGATCGTCTCTCCTCATTGATGGATACAATCCATTCCTCATCCGATATAATACTCAGCAATGCCACCATACACTATAGACCGACATACAATCAGAACCGATCGATCGGTAGTCTGGCCCCTCCTCCATGGCGATCCTCTTTACGTTGGCCATACACCCTTCAATTTTGTTACCCAATCGATGTGTCGTTCGATTAAAATGACCACACCGGAAACCGATCGAATAGCCAAAACTTCCCTTCCAATCCATAGATCCGATTCCATCAAACGTGTGTGTGCGACTTCATGCGCGGAGGTCAGGAAAGTCGCCCCCGAACTTGCATGAAGTGCGACTTTAACAGTGCGACTCTGCCAGCGTGGGAATCGCGCCAATATCATTGTGGACAATAGGGCGCGCCTGGTCACACGATTTAAAAAACGCATAAAAAGTTGCACCGGTGTGACCGGGGACTCGAGGCTGCATTCACACTTGTGCTTTTCCTAAGCACGCAAAAAATGTGCGTTTTGCCGCAAGTTTCAGAAACGCGCTGCGACCGCGGGTCACACAAGCAATGCCATGATTTGTTAAAGGCTCCCCAAGTACGGGTAGCAGACGCATGTTTTGCCGCGCTATAAATGCCCACTAAGAAGACGCCCAACCGAAAGGGTTCTGCAGCTACTTTGGGGCGTTTGGCACGTCTAGGGCAGCCCCAGGCGCAATGGCGTTAACGTGTGAAGAAAGCACCAAATCAAAAAAAACACCTAAAGCGGAAACGCGCGTTTCAGGTGTGAATCAGTGCCGCAATGGCAGCTGGCAGTTTGCACTGTGGCCGGTTCACTGTACAGCCAGCCAGGCGTGTCGCGGCAGTAATCCGGTGTCAACGGATTGATTGTCCGCAGGAACGTCTCGGTGGTAATCGGCTGTTGGCGGATTGTTTGTCTGCAGGCGTGTCTTGGTGGTAATCTGGTGTCGGCGGATCGATTTTCCACAGGCGCGTCGTGGTGGTAATCTGGTGTTCCGGTGGATCAATTGTCCGCAGGCGTGTTGTGGTGGTAATCTGGTGTCAGCAGATCGTTTGTCCGCAGACGCGTCGTGGTGGTAATCTGGTGTCAGCAGATCGATTGTCCGCAGGTGCTTCGGGGTAGTAATCCGGTGTCAGCAGATCGATTGTCCGCAGGTGCTTCGGGGTAGTAATCCGGTGTCAGCAGATCGATTGTCCGCAGGCGCGTCGTGGTGGTAATCTGGTGTCAGCAGATCGATTGTCCACAGGCGCGTCTGATGGTAATCCGGTGTCAGTGGATCGATTGTCCGCAGGTGCGTCTGATGGTAATCTGGTGTTGGTGGATCGTTTGTCCACAGGCGCGTCGCAGTGGTAATCCGGTGCTGGTGGATCGTTTGTCCGCAGGTGTGTCGCAGTGGTAATCCGGTGTTCCGATGGATCGATTGTCCGCAGGTGTGTCGCAGTGGTAATCCGGTGTTCCGATGGATCGATTGTCCGCAGGTGCGTCGCGGTGGTAATCCGGTGTTTTGATGGATCGATTGTCCGCAGGCGCGTCGCGGTGGTAATCTGGTGTCTGCTGATCATTTGTCCGCAGGCGCGTCACGATGGTAATCTGGTGTTGGTGGATCGTTTGTCCACAGGCGCGTCGCAGTGGTAATCCGGTGCTGGTGGATCGTTTGTCCGCAGGTGTGTCGCAGTGGTAATCCGGTGTTCCGATGGATCGATTGTCCGCAGGTGTGTCACAGTGGTAATCCGGTGTTCCGATGGATCGATTGTCCGCAGGTGTGTCGCAGTGGTAATCCGGTGTTCCGATGGATCGATTGTCCGCAGGTGTGTCACAGTGGTAATCCGGTGTTCCGATGGATCGATTGTCCGCAGGTGTGTCGCAGTGGTAATCCGGTGTTCCGATGGATCGATTGTCCGCAGGTGCGTCGCGGTGGTAATCCGGTGTTTTGATGGATCGATTGTCCGCAGGCGCGTCGCGGTGGTAATCTGGTGTCTGCTGATCATTTGTCCGCAGGCGCGTCACGATGGTAATCTGGTGTTGGTGGATCGTTTGTCCACAGGCGCGTCGCAGTGGTAATCTGGTGTCGGCGGATCATTTGTCCGCAGGCGCGTCGTGGTTGTAATCCGGTGTCAGCGGATCGATTGTCCGTAGGCGCGTCGTGGTGGTAATCCGGTGTCAGCGGATCGATTGTCTGCAGGCGCGCCGTGGTGGTAATCCGGTGTCAGCGGATCATTTTTCCGTAGGTGCGTCGTGGTGGTAATCCGGTGTCAGCGGATCGATTGTCCGCAGGCGCGTCGCGGTGGTAATCCGGTGTCGGTGGATCGATTGTCCGCAGGCGCATTGCGGTGGTAATCCAGTGTTCCGGTGGATCGATTGTCCGCAGGCGCGTCGCGGTGGTAATCCGGTGTCAGTGGATCGATTGTCCGCAAGCGCATCGCGGTGGTAATCCAGTGTTCCGGTGGATCGATTGTCCGCAGGCGCATTGCGGTGGTAATCCAGTGTTCCGGTGGATCGATTGTCCGCAGGTGCGTCGCGGTGGTAATCCGGTGTCGGTGGATCGATTGTCCGCAGGTGCCAAGGCGTGGAGATCACGTTCTGCTACTCTGAATTCCGACATGAATTATAGATTGTGGCCGTTCCAGACGATTGTGCAGCGCGGTGTCGGGCTGCAGGGAGCCGGCGATCTTCTGCTCGGCTCTGATTCCAGGAAATCTCCATCTGCCTTCCAGCACAGAGCCACCCGGAAGACCCCGCCTTCCAGAAGGAGGCGTGTCCTGGCCGAAAATGTGAGCTGCCTGGCTGCCTCTGGTCTGTGTGGTACCCTCCTGAGGTTAAAGCCGGCCATACATGGGTCGAAATTCGACCAATTTTTCATCCGAAAATTGGACCTAAGAATAATCGGACGATATTCGCTCTGTTAGTGAGTCAATGGCACCGGACGATTTTCGTGGTTCCTCCCCTTTTTTGGTGATCGGGCATGTTGGAAAATTTGTGAAAAACGACCGATTTTTGACTCAATGATGGTCAAATCGTACGATCGTTTTTCCAAAAAGAATACACGCCTGAGCCGTGACCTGGAAGGAACAGAAGATTCGCCTGTTATACAGGGTGAACTTTATGACTCGGTCGGCCGACTTTCTAAATCATTGATGGCACCATCGGATTACCGAGCGAACGACATTTCTGATTTTCAGAGGAAAAATCGTTCAGAATTCGAACCATGTATGGCCTGCATTAGGCTCGGTTCACACTGCCTGTGATTTGGGATACAATTGTGAAATCCTCTCGGTTCACACTACTGCGACCTGCAGTGCGACTTTGCCAGGCAACTTGAGTACGACTTTGATGCAACTTTCAAGCGACTTTCAGGGAATGCTGGGTAATCTTCCTGTAATGTCGGATCCAAATCACATGAATATAGATGAGGATCTGACTTGTAGGCGACTTCCAGTAAAGTCTATGGGCCCGTGTCGGATAGAAGTCGCCTTGAAGTAGCACAGGAGCCTTTTCTACAGTCGGAGCACAGAAGTGCTAATTAAGATGCCTCTCATTGACTAACATGGGATTTCACATGTCATGCAACTTGGGGGGTGTCACAAGTCGGATCCCAAGTCACAGCTGTGAACTGAGCCTAACATGGGGTTTCCTATGTCATGCGACTTGGGGGGTGTCACAAGTCACGGCTGTGAACTGAGCCTAGTCAATGAGAGGCGTCTTAATTAGCACTACTGAAGTCGCTCCGACTTTGGAAAAGATTCCTGTGCTACTTCAAAGCGACTTCTGTCCGATTTGGAGGCGACTTCCATTAAAGTCTATGGGCGCAAGTCAGACAGAAGTCGTCTTGAAGTAGCACAGGAACCTTTTCCAAAGTTAGAGCGACTTCAGTAGTTCTAATTCGATGATGAGTCACCGGTCACAACGCTGCGATTTAAAGTCGTGCGATTTCTGAAGACTTTATTGCTACTTGTGAAGACATTCAAGGATTTCCTACAGTTTGCAGTGCAATTTTCATTGTATTCTATGGCTGTGAAATCGAAATCGCAACAAAACAAAACAAAAACGCAGCGGGTGACTTTGGAAAAGACTCCTGTGCAATTTCTGTCCGGCTTGGGGGCGACTTCCATTAAAGTCTATGGGCACAAGTCGGGACAGAAGTCGCCTTGAAGTAGCACAGGAACCCTTTTTTCAAAGTCAGAGCGACTTCAGTAGTTCTAAGTCGATGAATAGACTAAGTCACCGGTCACACCGCTGCCATTTAAAATTGTGCGATTTGTGTGGAATTTCAGGCAATTTCTGAAGACTTTATTGTTACTTGTGAAGATATTCAAGGATTTCTTGCAGTTTGCGGTGCAATTTACCATGTTATTCTATGTCTGTGAAATTGAAATCGCAACAAAACTGCAGAAAAAGTCATGCAAGAACTACCGTATTTTCCGGCGTATAAGACGACCCCCTACGTTTCCTGTTTAAAATGTAGTGTTTGGGCTGTACTCGCCGTATAAGACTACCCCTCTTCCAGTGCACACCAGTGGGAAGAATCGTGCCCCATCATTGGTGTCAGTGGGAGGAATAGTGCCCCATCATTGGTGTCAGTGGGAGGAATAGTGCCCCATCATTGGTGTCAGTGGGGGGAATAGTGCCCCATCATTGGTATTAGTGGGAGGAATAGTGCCCCATCATTGGTGTCAGTGGGAGGAATAGTGTCCCATCATTGGTGTCAGTGGGAGGAATAGTGCCCCATCATTGGTGTCAGTGGGAGGAATAGTGCCCCATCATTGGTGTCAGTGGGAGGAATAGTGTCCCATCATTGGTATCAGTGGGAGGAATAGTGCCCCATCATTGGTATCAGTGGGAGGAATAGTGCCCCATCATTGGTGTCAGTGGGAGAAATAGTGCCCCATCATTGGTGTCAGTGGGAGGAATAGTGCCCCATCATTGGTGTCAGTGGGAGGAATAGTGCCCCATCATTGGTATCAGTGGGAGGTAGAGTGCCCCATCATTGGTGTCAGTAGAAGGAATAGTGCCCCATCATTGGTGTCAGTGGGAGGAATAGTGTCCCATCATTGGTGTCAGTGGGAGGAATAGTGCCCCATCATTGGTGTCAGTGGGAGGAATAGTGTCCCATCATTGGTATCAGTGGGAGGAATAGTGCCCCATCATTGGTGTCAGTGGGAGAAATAGTGCCCCATCATTGGTGTCAGTGGGAGGAATAGTGCCCCATCATTGGTGTCAGTGGGAGGAATAGTGCCCCATCATTGGTGTCAGTGGGAGGAATAGTGCCCCATCATTGGTGTCAGTGGGAGGAATAGTGCCCCATCATTGGTATCAGTGGGAGGTAGAGTGCCCCATCATTGGTGTCAGTAGAAGGAATAGTGCCCCATCATTGGTATCAGTGGGAGGAATAGTGCCCCATCATTGGTGTCAGTGGAAGGAATAGTGCCCCATCATTGGTGTCAGTGGAAGGAATAGTGCCCCATCATTGGTATTAGTGGGAGGAATAGTGCCTCATAATTGGTGTCAGTGGGAGGAATAGTGCCCCATCATTGGTGTCAGTGGGAGGAATAGTACACCATCATTGGTGTCAGTGGGAGGAATAGTGCCCCATCATTGGTATTAGTGGGAGGAATAGTGCCCCATAATTGGTGTCAGTGGGAGGAATAGTACACCATCATTGGTGTCAGTGGGGGGAATAGTGCCCCATCATTGGTATCAGTGGGAGGAATAGTGCCCCATCATTGGTGTCGGTGGGAGGAATAGTGCCCCATCATTGGTATTAGTGGGAGGAATAGTGCCCCATCATTGGTATCAGGGGCAGGAATAGCGCCCCATCATTGGTGTCAGTGGGAGGAATAGCACCCCATCATTAGTATCAGTGGGAGGAATAGTGCCCCATCATTGCTGTCAGTGGAATAGTGCCCCATCTTTGGTGTCAGTGGCAAGAATAGTGCCCCATCATTGGTGTCAGTGGAATAGTGCCCCATCTTTGGTGTCAGTGGGAGGAATAGTATCCCATCATTGGTGTCAGTGGGGGGGGAGGAATGGTGCCCCATCGTTGGTGTCAGTGGGGGGGGGAATAGTATCCCATCATTGGTGTCAGTGCGGGGTGGAATAGTGCCCCATCATTGGTGTCAGTGGGGGGTGGAATAGTGCCCCATCATTGGTGTCAGTGGGAGGGGAGGAATAGTGCCCAATCGTTGGTGTCAGTTAGGGGAGAGGAATAGTGCCCCATCGTTGGTGTCAGTGGGGGGGAGGAAAAGTGCCCCATCGTTGGTGTCAGTGGGGGGGGGGAGGCATCGTGCCCCATCGTTGGTGTCAGTGGGAGGAATAATGCCCCATCATTGGTATCAGTGACACCAATGATGGGGCACTATTCCTCCCACTGACACTTGCTGACCCCTGTTCCAGTACGGTGCTGCTGCAGCCAGCATATGTGGTTGCAGCAGCACCTAAGCACGGCACACTTACCTGCATCTCCACTCGATTTTCGCGGGGCCGCCTCCTCGCCGGTGATTGGCCGCCTGTGTGCCTTTCCTGAGCTACAGTTCTGGCGGCCAATCACTGGTGAGGAGGCGAAGCCGAGCAGCCGCGCGAACATCCAGTGGACTAATCGAAGGAAGGAGCAGCCGCGCTTCCTGGACCGGATCGTCGTGGGACCGGAGCCAGGTAAGAGACAGCAGCCCCTGCCCACCCCTGTACTTAGTTTCCCTTCTGTTGGAAGGGCGCGGTGCCGCCGCCGCCCCCCCCCCCTAAAAAGTGTCAGCATGCCGTTACCGGCGTATAAGACGACCCAAGGGGTAAAAAGTCGTCTTATACGCCGGAAAATACGGTACTTTAGAAATCGACCTGCAGCAAATCGCACAGGTTAACCCTAGGGTCACACCTATGCAGGTTGCGTTTCTGCATTGCGTTTTATGTTGTGTTTTGCGCATTTGATGAATTTTGCTGGGTTTTTTTTTTTTATTTTTTCTTGTTGCTAGGCAGATTTTAAATGCAAAACGCGGCAAAAACGCAACACATGCTTTTCTGCAGCATTCCCATGGAACTTTATAGAACCAAAAACGCAATGTTTTGCGTTCAAAAAAGTCCCTGACCCATTCCAAAAAACGCACCGGGTGACTTTAGAAAAGGTTCCTGTGCTACTTCAAGGCGACTTCTGTCCGGCTTGTACCCATAGACTTTAATTTAAATTTAAAATCATGCAATTTCAGCAATTTCAGGTGCGATTTTTGAAGACTTTATTGCTACTTGTGAAGATATTCAACGATTCCTTGCAACTTGCGGTGCGATTTCCATTGTATTCTATGTCTGTGAAATCGAAATCGCAACAAAACTGCAGAAAAGGTCATGCAAGAACTACTTTAGAAATCGACCTGCAGCAAATTGCACAGGTTAACCATAGGGTCACACCTATGCAGGTTGCGTTTAGTGCGTTTCTGCATTACGTTTTATGTTGTGTTTTGCGCTTTTGATGCATTTTGCATTTTTTTTTCTTTTTATTCATTTTTCTTGTTGCTAGGCAGATTTCAAATGAAAAATGCAAAACACTGCAAAAACGCAACACATGCTTTTCTGCAGCGTCCACATTGAATATATTCAACAATTTTTTTGCTACTTGCAGAGCGATTTCCATTGTATTCTATGTCTGTGAAATTGGAATCGCCACAAAACTGCAGAAAAAGTCATGCAAGAACTACTTTAGAAATCGACCTGCAGCAAATCGCACAGGTTAACCCTAGGCTCACACCTGTGCAGGCTGTGCTTAGTGTGTTTCTGCATTGCGTTTTGTGTTGCGTTTTGCGTTTTTGATGAGTTTTTTTTTTCTTGTTGCTAGGCAGATTTTAAATGAAAAATGCAAAATGCAGCAAAAACGCAACATATGCTTTTCTTCAGCGTTCCCAATGGAAGTCTATAGAACCAAAAATGCAACGTTTCGCGTTCAAAAAAAGTCCCCGACCCTTTCCAGAAAACGCACTGAATTGTCTGAATTGTCCCTAGTATGTATGTATGAATGTGAGTTAGGGACCTTAGACTGTACGCTCCTCAAGGGCGGGGACTGATGTGAATGTAATATATATATATATATATATGTGCTGCATAAATTGATGGCGCTATATAAGTACCTGAAATAATAATAATAACATTTTAAAAACTGTGCATTTCGGTGAAGTGCATCCTGAATTTTCGCTTTCAGTCCAGAATTTTCATATCTATCTTGGACTTTGTATATCTGTCTTTCTACTTGCTGCTTTCTCATTATAGTTTAAATAAATTGTTTTATACCTGTGTCATTTTTCACACGGATTTATTTATTTATTTATTTATTTTTAATATTTTTTCCAAAAACAATTTTATTGAGTTTTTATTTTATTATAATTTTTAATGTTTTAATTTTGTTTTCCAAAAACAATTTTATTGAGTTTTTATTTTATTATTACAATTTTTTATTTTTTTTGTTTGTTTATAGCACGAATGTGTATCATTGTACATGGATAGGTGTGCAAGGGTCTAACAATTAAAGGGAGATGTACTGTGTAATAATAAAGACACAGTGAAGTCTATGTATAAAAAAAAAAAATTTGATGTGCGAATGTCTCAAACGTTCCCCGAGTCATCTCCAATAATCCTCATAAGTCTTCTAATATTTCCTATAATGGTCAGCTCCATCTAGTGGCCATAATGCAGAATTTTCCTGAAATACCTGAAAAAGGAAACACTGCATCATGGCCACTAGATGGAGCTAAGGATCATAGGAAATAAATATATCATACACAGCACAGTGATTGTTCATTATTGAAGTCTGTGCTTGAGAATTTTTTTTTATAAATAAACCCCCCCAAAGAATCAGTAGGTGTGATGTGGCTACAATAAATTTTTTCTATGAACTAAAAATTATAAAATATTTATTTAAATGTAATAATTTTACTCCTTTTGCAGGATCCAGGGTCCCCTCCATCCCACGCTGTGGTGTGTCCAGCCCGTTTAGAGGACATATGAGTACCAAAAGCAATGGTAAGCGCACTCTGTGAGTGGAATGTAACCTTCTCGCTGTCCGCAGACTTCATGGGGCGGGGGGATGCGCAGTCCCATTTGTCCTGGCGGAGGGATCCTTTCTGAACTGGCTTTCTTTTTTTTTTTTTGCAATGTTATTTTTATGATTTATGTTTTTTCTAACTAAACTTATAAATAAATTATATAAAAATAAATAAAACAATTTTTTTATATATATATATATATATATATATATATATATATATATAATTGTTTTATTTATTTATAAGTTTAGTTAGAAAAAAAATAATTTATATTTATATAAATATATTATTATTTTTATTTATTTATATATTGCTCAGCATAAATGAGTAAACCCCAATAGATTTCAGAATCCACATTTTCTATGGGACACTATACTACAAAATACTCCCACAAATGCCGGCCATTGATTGCAAACAAGATTTGGTAATTTGCACACACAAAAAAGTATTTTTCCTAACAAATTAATTCAAGACCATGTTGCAAAAATTAACACACCCCACTGAAAGTCTTGGGAGTAAAGCTAAATTTTAGACAAAATCCTAATTAACAAGAAATCCGCTACAGGAGAGTGTAATTATTCATTAAACAGGTGTCAAGCAGACAGGTGATTATAAAAGGGTGTGACTTAACAAAGAAAAACCCTCCCATTTCATGATGTCCGCAATGGCACCACATGGAAGAGAAATTTCACAGGCCTGAGAAAGAGAAAATAATTTCTTTACACAAGGAAGGTGAAGGCTACAAGAAGATCAGCAAAGCTTTACTTATCAGTCAGAATACTGGAGCAAAAGTGATACAAAAATTTACCAAAGATTGAACTGCAACCATTTCACAGAGACGTCCAGGCCGTCCACGGAAGTTAACAGCTCGATAGGAGCGTCTTCTGTTGAGACGTGTTGAAGAAAATGGCCATGCAAGTTCACTGCAGTTAGCTAAAGAAGTAAAAAAACAAACTGGGGTGATTGTTTCCCGTGACACAATATGGCGTACACTGCAGAGGAATGGCATTCATGGGTGTCCTTCATGAAGGAAGCCTCTCCTAAAGCCCATGCCCAAAAAATCCCACCTAGAACTTGCCAGGGCCCATGCTGAAAAAGAAGACTCCTGGGACTCTGTACTCTGGAGTGATGAGACCAAGATAAATGTTTTTGGAACCAATGGCTTCAAAATTGTATGGCGTCACAAATGTGAGGAGTACAAAGAAAAATGCATGGTGCCTACAGTGAAACATGGTGGTGGAAGTTTCCTGTGGGGTTGCATGAGTGCCGCTGGTGTCGGGGAGCTGCATTTCATTGATGGAGTTATGAATTCACAGATGTACTGCTCTATATTGAAAGAGAAGATGCTACCATCACTCCGTGCCCTCGGTCGTCGTGCACTTTTCCAACATGACAATGAGCCAAAACTCACATCTAAGGCCACTATTGCATTTCTGTAGAAGAACAGGGTGAAAGTGATTCAGTGGCCAAGTATGTCTCCTGATCTGAACCCAACCGATCACCTATGGAGAATTCTGAAGAGACAAGTTGATCATCGCTCTCCATCCAGCATCCAGGCTCTAAAAGATGTCGTTCTTGAAGAATGGAAAAAGATCGATGTTGCAATATGTCACCAACTTGTTCTTTCCATGCCTAGAAGACTTGGTGCCGTCCTTACATATCATGGAGGTCATACAGAATACTAGATGGAGGAGTTCTTGTTGTCGGGTGGATTCATTTTTGCATCAACTAATTGGAGTAAAACTGAAGATTTTGTCATCTAAGTTATATTATGAACCTTCCTTCCATGTAATGAGCCGAACAAATGTTCTATAAAAGTCCAGTTTTGTCCAAATTCTGAAAATTGTTACTTTTTCAAAAAGGGGTGTACTCATTTATGCTGAGCACTCTATATATACAGTTAGGTCCATATATATTTGGACACAGGCACAATTTTAGTTTTTTTCAGGTATTTACCAAAACATATTCAGGATATAGTTCTATAATGAGTATTGTCAGCGATCCAGGTATGACCAGAAATGTGTGGACTGACACAGGGAAGTAGCAGGCTTCAGGAACACAGGCGTAGTCAGGGCTGGAGAGGTGAAATGGTCAGGCAGGCCGTAAGGTACTGTCAGGTGCCACCTGGCAGTGTCTCTAGCAGCCCACAGCATGGATTTCCTCAGGGTGCGGGGTCTAAGTCCCAGCCTGCTATTCACCAGGGCCCCTGATGGTGGGGATGGACTTGGTGCAGACTGGAACCAGGTCGCCACCCCTGAGTGTGTCCGGCTGTGGTAGAGAATACTGGCAGGGGAGTGCAGGAACGGAGTCTGATGGGAAGAGGCAGGCAGACTTAGTAAAGGTGATCCGTGCGGGATGGATGGATCGTCGGGTGAAGTAAGCGTAGTCAGATAGGCCGGGTCGGTATCATGCGGGCAGCGTGGTACAGGAGGAGCAAGCAGAGAATGGTCGGGGTCACAAGCCAGGTTCAGCAGGTAGCGGGCAGCGCGGTACCAAGGATCAGGCAGAAGGATGGTCAGGCAAGCCAGGGGTTCAACAGGAGATGGTCAGCAGAGGTCAGGATCAGGCAGGGTCGGCAACAAATCAGATCGTCAGCAGAACAGGAACACAGGATACCAGGTACAGGGGCTCATGGGAAACAATACACCAAGGCCCTGATCACAGGCCTGGTCCTGCTTAAATACACTTCCTTCAATCAGCCCCAGGTGTTGGCTGACTGCCAGAGTCAGTTTCTGGCTGCTGAGAGCACCCGCTGGCCAGTCCTGGTACTGCAACCCACACGGCAGGTGAGTCCCACCACTATTGGCGAGTCTATTCCTGACAGATATGGGTGGACAGTGCACACTCTCAGGTTTAGTTTGAGGGTATGTACATCCAAATTGGAGGGGGGGTTTAGGAATTACAGCTCTTAAGAGTAGCCATCCCCCCTTTTTCAAGGGACCAAAAAGTAATTGGACAATTGAATCAAAAGCTGTTTCATGGCCAGGTGTGGGCTACTCCTTTGTTATTTCTTCATCAATTAAGCAGGTAAAAGGTCTGGAGGTGATTCTAAGTGTAGTAATTGCATTTGGAATCTATTGCTGTGAACTTTCATCATGCGTTAGAAGGAGCTGTCCCTGCAAGTGAAACATTTCATTGTAAGGCTTCAAAAATGAATCAAATCCATCAGAGAGATCGCAGCAACATGAAAAAACAAAAAAAAACTAAAATTGTGCCTGTGTCCAAATATATATGGATCTAACTGTATGTATGTGTGTATATGTATACATATGTGTGTGTGTGTGTGTGTGTGTGTGTATATGCATGTGTGTGTATATATATGTGTGTGTGTGTATATATGTATGTATGTATATATGTGTGTGTGTATATATGTATGTGTATGTATGTATATATGTGTGTGTGTGTGTGTGTGTGTGTGTGTGTGTATATATATATATGTGTGTGTATATACAGTTGCAAGAAAAAGTATGTGAACCCCTTGAGATTACGTGGAGTTTTGCATGAATTGGGCATAAAATGTGCTCTGAACGTCATCTAAGTCACAACAATAGAAGAACACAGTCTGCTGAACATAATACTACACAAACATTAGATGTTGCCATGGTTTAATTGCACATAACATGTAAACATTCACAGTGCAGGGAGGAAAAAGTATGTGAGGCCCTAGCTTAATGACTTCTCCCAGAGCTAATTGGAGCCAGGAGTGAGCCAACCTTGACTCCAATCAGTGTGATGATATTGGATGTGTTGCTGACAGCTGTCCTGCCCTTAAAAAACACACACCTGTTTTGGGTTTACTGGTTTCAAGAAGCACTGTCTGATGTGAACCATGCCTCGCAGAAAAGAGCTCTCAGAAGACCTACAATCAAGAATTGTTGACTTGCATGAAGCTGGAAAGGGTTACAAAAGTATCTCCAAAAGCCTTGATGTTCATGTGTCCACGGTAAGACAGACTGTCTACAAATGGAGAAAGTTTAGCACTGTTGCTACTCTCCCTAGGCATACAAGCATACAAGTAATTCAACAAAACAATGGCTGCAACAGCACAGAATACGCCTTCTGGAGTGGCCCAGTCAGAGTCCTGACCTCAACCCGATTGAAATGCTGTGGCATGACCTTAAGAGAGCGATTCACACCAGACATCCCAAGAATATTGCTACACTGAAACAGTTTTATGAAGAGGAGTGGTCCAAAATGACTCCATATCGTTGTGCAGGTCTGATCTGCAACTACAGGAAACGTTTGTCTGAGGTTATTGCTGCCAAAGGAGGGTCAACCAGTTATTAAGTCCAAAGGTTCACATACTTTTTCCTCCCTGCACTGTGAATGTTTATTTGTTATGTGCAATTAAACCATGGCAACATCTAATATTTGTGTAGTATAATGTTCAGCAGACTGTGTTCTCCTATTGTTGTGACTTAGATGACGTTCAGAGCACATTTTATGCCCAATTCATGCAAAACTCCACGTAATCCCAAGGGGTTCACATACTTTTTCTTGCAACTGTATATGTGTGTGTGTGTGTATATATTAGATATAGAATTTTCCCTTCCATTGGAGTGATTGTCCCATTAAATTCCATCCTGGCTGCATATTACCAGGATTTAGCTATGTAAGTTCTAATACTTTACTTCTTGACCAATGACATTGTTGTCACCAAGACAGGAAATTGAGGGAAATATCTGTAATGGATGCTGATATTTCACCAAACAAATGATGGCTCTGTGAACTCCACTGACCTGTCGGCGATATTCCTCAGCTCACACAATGGCTGCCTTCTCTGTATACATGACAGGTGCTCCCTGTGTATTGGTTCTGTGGTTGCCGGTTGTATTAATCTGTTTCTTGTCTCCTCCAGCCTTCTGCATCGGCCCCAGCAGCCGGCTCAGTGACCAGTACCGGATCCGGGACCACATGCTCGCCCACTACAACAAGATCCTTACTGCGAAAGGTATGGACCCTCCAATCTGATTGGAGACATGCCAGGCGATGGGGGAAGGGTCAGGGGTGTCGGTGTGTTGTCTGGTGTTACACTACAGAGGATGATGATGACAGGAGTGAGGATCTCCGAGTCGGCTTCTCTCAGATCTAGAGCTCTCTCTCCTTCATCTTCTATGGAGTCACTGAAGATTCTCAGATCTGTTTCCTGACCGGAATGGCGGCTTTATAGTCGAGGGAGAGTTCAGTATGTGCTGTGCAAAGGATGAGGTCAGACGAGAACTGTGGAGGAACACTTCTGTCCTGTGCCGTCACCCCTCCCCTGTGCCGTCACCCCTCCCCTGTGCCGTCACCCCTCCCCTGTGCCGTCACCCCTCCCCTGTGCCGTCACCTCTTCCCTGTGCCGTCACCTCTTCCCTGTGCCGTCACCCCTCCCCTGTGCCGTCACCCCTCTCCAGTGCCGTCACCTCTCCCCTGTGCCGTCACCCCTCTCCTGTGCCGTCACCCCTCTCATGTTGCAATCTGATTGTACAATCTCCTACTGAGCACAAGGACCTCCTAATTATTTAGAAATAGAGTGGTTTGTCTGAGACAGCCTTCCCCTATCTACGGATTGGTAAACATCACGAGGAAGGTTCAACCAGATTGTAATGTGTGTGGCCAACATAACATTGACCGGCCAGAGTGTCTGCCGGTCATTTAGGATAACTGTGAGGAAACAGCAGCTACTGTCAGTTGAGGACTTATTGAGCCCCGTGCATGGAGGGCACCTGGGGGCCAGTCATAAAGTGTATGTGAACCCTAACAGCGATTCTTTTGGTCTTTTAAATATATCACTGAAAGTCTTATTTCTGTGCAAAAGAAAAAATACCTGTTGATCCTGCCAGAGATCCAGTGAGCCGACACTTCCTGTGCCGCACTCTTATAAGTTACATTGCTACCAGTTCTCCTTTGTCAACTACAGAACACCTCCCCCTCTCCTCTTCGGCATAACATGGGGGGGTGTTCTTTAGTTCACAGAGGAGAACTGGTAACAATGTAACTTATAAGAGTGCGGCGCAGGCAGGGAACACGGGAAGGTTCCGTTTACTGGATTTCTATAGACTTGTCCTAGGGTGGCAATGCTGGGACTCCAAAGAAAAATCCGTGACCCCCATCATGTGATTGTTAAACTGTACCATGAGACTCCCTGCTGTGGGGTCACTGGCTATGGAAGGTTTGTATTAGACAAACCCAATGCAAAAAAAATATGGTGCATGCTGGGACTTGTAGTCCCTCAGCAGCAGGATATGTATTGGCTGCTTATCCCTGATCTGTTCAGTAACCATCTATATGTTTCTGTAGTCGTATTTGTCTTGGTGTGCATTTGGTTTCAATGATACTGTGTACCTGTGATTGGCGCTCCGGTAAACACAGTGGCGTTGTTGCGGTTAAAGAATGTCTGTGTGTTTACAGGCGGAGCGCTGGCAGGCCGTGTGCATTCCTCGGGAAAAGGCATTATCATCCTCATCCTGCCTTGTTCCCCCTCGGGCAGTACTGATCAGTATCAAATGGCACAGCACAGTCCTGCTTTTCAGGTTCTTCCCTACTGGTGGTGGTCACCACGCCACAGCGCTCCTATTACAGAGACTGACAGGGAGAAATGTGAGTCTTCTTAAAGACAAAGTATTTCTTGTCGCCCTTCCATCACCAATCCCAGACATAAGGGTTTATTCTGCATCTTAGGATATACAGCGATTCCTTTATGCCCCTGTCCATCCAGAGCCTCTGGTGTATAGACCACGATGGACAGTTGGATAAATGGTTCTATATATAGGATGTATCCGGTCTGTAAACCAGAGGTTCTAAAAATAGAGCCATTAATCCAACTGTACATCCAGAGCCTCTCATTTATATGCCAGATACAGCCTAAATATAGAACCATTTATCCAACTGTACATCCAGAGCCTCTGGTATATAGACCGGATACATCCTATATATATATATATATATATATATATATATATATATATATGTGTGTATGTATGTATGTATGTATATATATATATATATATATGTATGTATATATATATATATATATATATATATATATATATATATAACCATTTATCCAACTGTACATCATGGTCTATAAACCAGAGGCTCTGGATGTACAGTTGGATAAATGGTTCTATATTTAGGATGTATCCGGTCTATAAACCAGAGGCTCTAAAAATAGAGCCATTAATCCAACTGTACATCCAGAGCCTCTCATTTATCTGCCAGATATATCCTAAATATAGAACCATTTAGAGCCATTTATCCAACTGTCCATCCAGAGCCTCTGGTGCATAGACCATGATGTGCAGTTGGATAAATGGTTCTATATTTAGGATGTATCTGGTCTATAAACCAGAGGTTCTAATAATAGGGCCATTTATCCAACTGTACATCCAGAGCCTCTCATTTATATGCCAGATACAGCCTAAATATAGAACCATGTATCCAACCGTAGATGCAAAGCCTCTGGTTTATAAACTGGATACATCCTAAATATAGAGAGATTTAGAGCCATTTATCCTACTGTACATCATGGTCTATAAACCAGAGGCTCTGGATGGACAGTTGGATAAATGGCTCTATATTTAGGATATATCTGGTCTATAAAGCAGAGGCTCTGGATGGACAGTTGGACAAATGGCTCTATTTTTAGTGTGACCTTTGCAACCTTAGTAGTTCCACTACTGCTCAATATAGAGACATTTATCCAACTGTCCATCCAGAGCCTCTGGTTTATAGTGGTAAGGAAATCAACAACCTCTAGTTTTTAAAAGTGTTTAAAAGTTTATTTAGAAGAGAAGAGTTACAAAGCACCCTGTAAATCATGTGTAATATTAATAATAAATAAGTGAAGAGTTACAAAGTAAAAGCAAGGATTAGAAAGTAGAGAGAATAACGCACCCTGGCATCCTTGGACATGACGGATGTACCAAAGAGCTGACCTCTTTAATAAATAGGAGGCCTTTTAAACTTCAGTCCTGGACAGTTGCCATATAGGGCGCTCCTAAATATTAACATTTTACATATTAAATCATTAACTCAAGAATTTGCATAAGCAGCACATCATTCATTAAAAAAACATTACTTTCTGCTACCTTGGCACACCTCATCAGCTTCACTAACCTCTAGACTCCCAAATACCTCATTATAGAATATGGAGAAACTGTCTCTATGTACCACAAGAAGGTCATCCAAGGATCCAGAGAACAATTTGTTTCAATAAAATCTACCAAGCGAACCTGTTATAAAGAACCTGACATTAGCATATAAGCACTTAAATACTTTAATTGTCAGTAAAGCGTATAATACATATATTTTCTTATATACAGTACAGGAACAACCTAAATCCAGAATATTCTGCTAAACTGCCAATCCAGAGCAACCGATTTCTACCATTATCAGAAGACAGAGGTCTTTTTTTCTGTTGTGTAAATTGAATGGCGAAGAACCCACATGGAAGAAAAATATATTTGAAATATATTTTAAAAATATTCTTCCCAAATATATTGCCATATATTTGAAATGCTACAATTTTGCATTTCAACATAAAGAGTGTGTGTGTGTGTGTGTGTGTGTGTTATATTTTGAAATTTATTGAACATGGCCAACATTGTAGCATTTCAGATATATGTCAATATATTTGGGAAGAGTATTTTTAAAATATATTTTTCTTGATTTTAATACCTCCAGGCTACCTTCGTGACAGTATTTCACATTTGCACAGATACTTCATTAAAGTAAATGGTTTGTAAGAAATCCTTATCTGTCGGAGCGCAGGTTCAACCGCCACAGGATCCGGCGATATATCTGTCTTCCTGATAGCGGTTTATAGACCCGCTACGCTTCTCTCTCTCATATTACACTTCATCTCTTCTCTTTCAGCTGCCGTCGATTGCTCCCCTCCGAAGAGTATGACCAAAAGCATTAAATGTAAGTGAGCTTTTACCCTCTGACTATTCTACGCTTGTCATTTAAAGAGGACCTGTCACATCGGGGCCTGCCATTGGCCGAATCCTGAATATGGTGAATACGGTGTTAGTTCCAGGGCTCCCGGGCTTAGGGATGTGCCAACCCCTAACTGGTAGGCACAGGCAGTAGGCATCATGACAGGTTCTCTTTAAGGGCTCGCTGACACCAGGTGTGGTGTGCAAAATTATGCATTTTCCCGCACCTCACAAGAATGTGCTGCCCTTTTGCAGACACCAATGAGTGGCATTAATTTCCACCTAGCAAATAAACGTGCATTTGTGCCTACCGAAATGCATGACACACAGTACCCTGCACTTTGATGCGGCACAATTTATCAAATTTGCACATTCGTCACAACGCGCGGGCACGCACAAAAACGTGCGCACGCTTGGACTTGGCGTGAACAAGGACTAATAGTCATTTGGTAATATATGACTGGGTATGGATCTCACTTTAATACCCAGATCCTCCCAGAATAGGTATCAAAGCAGGGGCGGACTGACCATTTGGAAACTTCGGACACTGCCCCAGGGCCTGGGGTCAGTAGTCCATATATTCGTTGATATATGGACTTTTGTGAATGGACTATATGCGGACGTCCTACATTTGTTATACTTGCTTCTTGCACTGATTCATTTATTGCACTTACATGGTGGTGGATATAATAAGATTATTTAGTTACTGATTGATCTATTTTATTTATTTTCTTTATATTTACACAATTCTTTTGGGTTTTTGGGGTTGCGCTATTATTTGTGGTTCATTTGATTTATCACATTTTTTATTATTATTTACAGTGTATTATTAATAGCAGCACCCAACTCTTATGTACATGGTTTGAACACATTGGCGCAATGATGTTAGTCTAATGGTGTCTTTTGAGTGGCTTCTAATAGACACCATTAGAAACTGATCTATAAAAAAAAAAAAAAGGCATGATCCAATTTGCTCCTGCAGGGGAAACAAATTCCTTCCTGATCCCCCGAGAGGCAATCGGATATTTCCTGGATCAGCTTTACCTATAAATGTTATATTCTGTGTATTCAAGAAAGAATCCAGGACTTTTTGTAAAGCAATCCACTGAGCTGGCCAGAACCAACTCTTGAGGAAGTCTATTCCATATTTTCACAGTTCTCACTGTGAAGAAACCTTTCCGCTGCACACTATTGAGTTTGATCACTTGCGACAACCAAAAGACTTAAGTTACATAGTTTGGCTGAAAAAAAGACAAAAGTCCATCCAGTTCAGCCATAGAAAAAAGGAAAAAAAAGTTATAATCCTACACCCACAGTTGATCCAGAGGAAGGCAAAAAAACCCAGCAAAGCACGATCCAATTTGCTCCTGCAGGGAAAATATTTCCTTCCTGATCCCCCGAGAGCCAATCGGATATTCCCTGGATCAACTTTCCCTATAAATGTTATATCCAGTTATATTCTGTGTATCCAAGAAACAATCCAGGACTTTCCTACAGCAATCCACTGAGCTGGCCACAGCCAACTCTTGAGGGAGTCTATTCTATATTTTCACAGCTCTTACTGTGAAGAAACCTTTCCGCTGCACACTATTGACTGAGCGCTTGCGACAACCAAAAGTTACATAGGTGTCCTTTTATCATGCAGCAGTAAATGATCGCTGCTCAGTTCTCCGGCATTCTCAGTGGAGAGAGTTGTCCTCTGAATGCCTTTTTATGAAGCGGTGTAGATCACTTCTCTGAATGAAGAGAGAAGCGGTCTACAAACACTTTAAACGCTAGAAAACGGCTGCTGTCACTATAATCTCGTGAGATTACAGTAAGAGATCGGTCAAACGCCGTTTACTAAGCATCGGTAAATTACAGCTGCGTCGTTTGCAGTTCCCCCGATTCTCCAGCTCTGGGCTGGAGAATCTGGACGGAAAACACAGATCTCCAGTGAAGGGCTGACATAAACTGGCCGTCTGTGTGCTGAGATGATCAGAGGAGAACATGTTCTCCATTGATCATCTCTGCTTCCTAAACCACTAATGATCGGAGACCAGCAACGATCCTCAGGATCGCCACTGATCTCTGTTTCATAAAAGGACACCATAGTTAGTCTGGCTGAAAAAAGACAAAAGCCCATCCCAGTTCAACCATAAAAAAAAGAAGATTGTGAAGATTCTGGTGACAATCTCCTAGATTGTAAGCTCCCAGGATCAGGGCCCTCCTATCCCTCTTGTATTGAACTGTACTGTTGCTGTATTGTCTCCCTTTATATTGTAAAGCGCTGAGCAAACTGTTGGCGCGATATAAATCCTGTATAATAATAATAATATATAAATCCTGTATAATAATAATATATAAATCCTGTATAATAATAATAATAATATAAATCCTGAATAATAATAATATAAATCCTGTATAATAATAATAATTAAATCCTGTATAATAATAATATAAATCCTGTCTAATAATAATAATAATATAAATCCTGTCTAATAATAATAATATAAATCCTGTCTAATAATAATATAAATCCTGTATAATAATATAAATCCTGTCTAATAATAATAATATAAATCCTGTCTAATAATAATATAAATCCTGTATAATAATAATAATATAAATCCTGTCTAAAAATAATAATATAAATCCTGTATAATAATAAAAAATTAAATCGTGTATAATAATAATAATAATATAAATCCTGTATAATAATAATAATATAAATCCTGTCTAAAAATAATAATATAAATCCTGTCTAGTAATAATATAAATCCTGTATAATAATATAAATCCTGTCTAAAAATAATAATATAAATCCTGTCTAGTAATAATATAAATCCTGTATAATAATAATAATATAAATCCTGTATATTAATAATAATAATAATAAGATCTGTGAAGGATAGCTGTGTGCGGTTTTATGCATTTGTAACATGAGCGTTCCTTCATTCCAATATATTATTATATTAATAAATTAATATTCTGGCCAATGGAATGAATGAACTCCCCAACACTTGAGGCGCCTAAATGTATTTACAAAACGCGGCTTTGGGTGTGTTTTTTTTTTTTTTTTTTCCTGCCTGGAGAAAAGGCGTTCAGAGGCGCATTGCAACCAACCCCCCCATAAACCTCCCTCGCCCCATGTGCATGAGGCCTAAATGTCATTTTTTGCTTTTGCCTATAATAATGGTAGGAGGTGGGGCTGGACTAAAACCCGGCGGCTTCTATATTCCCCATCAGCCTTGTTTACATCAAATGGATTTTCACAGATGTACTGGTGTACTTTAAATACATGCATTTACAGATATGCATTGACCTGCATTGCACTTTACGGGCTGCTAATGGAACCCCAATGTAATTAGAACTGATTTAGTAAACTCCTGATTTGTCCTTCTCAGGGGAGGTGTGAATTCCACTGTTTGCTTAACCACTTCCAGTCCAGACACCTCCCCCCCCCCCCCCTTCCAGTCCGGACACTTTCACCCCCTTCCTGCCCAGGCCAATTTTCAGCTTTCAGTGCTATCACACTTTGAATGACAATTGCGCGGTCATGCAACACTGTACCCATATGAATTTTTTTGAGACAGATAAAGCTTTATTTTGGTGGTATTTATTCAGCACTGGGATTTTTATTTTTTTGCTATATAAATGAAAAAGTTCAAAATTTTAAAAAAAAAGTGTTTTTTTTTTTTAAATGTTGCAAATAAATAATATTTCATCATAAATCTTGGCCAAAATTTATTCCGTTATCTTTTTAGTAAAATTCCAAATAACCCAAATTAGTTTATAACCAAAAATTATAATTTTTAAACATCTTTTTTTACATTTTTATTTAATTTTTTTATATTATTTGTTTTTTTTCTTTACATACTGTCACCCTAGCAGTACAGTGTCACCATGGTGACACTGTACTACTTGTGGGGAGGTGATGAAGATTTATTTATTTTTTTACACCCATAAAGGCTGTAAAAGCAATCATTTATCCTCTCCGGCTTCTCTCTGGCTGCATTTTTGCAGCCATTGAGAACTACTGTGTGAGCTGTGATTGGTCACAGCTTGTCACATGGTACAAGGCTGTTGTGAATAGCCCTGTACCATGTGACCTCTGTGATCATTCACAGATTTCACACGCAGTAAGCAATGATGTCAGAAGTGACATCTTGCTTACTATGCATGTGATCACTGATTGGCCAATGTACGAGGTGCCGTCCAACAATCGGTGTTTCACTGTGTCCTCTGGACACAGCGGGCACCGGATCCCAGGGAGCGCTCACAAGCAGGGTGCGGGGAGGCCGTTTATAAACGGCCACCTGACCCTGCACTGCCACCGTCCGGCCGTTTATATACAACGGCCGGACAGGAGGTGGTTAACTAAAAAGGTTTTTGTCCTCCTGCACCAGCAGGAACATTTATTGACCTCCACGCCCCACTTCTGCTAAAGTGTTCCATTATGTTCATGGAAAGCAGTTTGGGGCATATTCACTACGCCTCCACACAGTAATGCAGATTTCTGGTTATTGGTGGTGTCCGGTAACTGATTCAGTAATATCCGTCATTACAAAGAATTTAATAAAGTGGTTGTAAACCTCGGACATGAAAAATGAACAAAGCACATCCCTCTATAGTGTGTACTTGTCTCAGTCCAGAGCACTAAGTGCCATTTCTGTCTGCTGCCTTGTTCCTCTGCTATCAGCATGAGTCACTTCTGACAAATTTTCCTGACGCCGAGAGAAATAAGTAGGGTTGCACTGATACCAGTATCAGTGTCGATGCCGATACTGAGCATTTGCGCAAGTACTTGTACTCATCTAAATGCTCCGATACCTTTGTGGTACGATTTGAGCCATATGAAATTAATGGGCTCAAATCGCACTGCAAATTGCACTGCACCTGCAGGGAAACCACATGTAATTTGGATAGGAATCGCACCGCGTTCCTGATCGAATCACATGTGATTTTTCACAGTGCGATTTGATCCCATTCATTTTGTATGGGCTCAAATGGCGCCACAAAGATATCGGTAATTGGTATTGGCTAATACTTGAGTGCAATTATTGGTACGCACCGCTAAAAAAAAACAGTATCATTGCAATCCTAGCATAAAAGGTGACGGGGAAGTGATCTCCAGCACACAGCCTGTGATTGACAGTTTCAGCACTGTTCCTGTGTGGAGGGGGGTGTCCTTTCCTCCAATCAGCTCCCAGAGCTCTTCTCACTGAGCTCTTCAGAGTGTAACCTCAGCTCCCTGCCCTTTGCTTTCTGAAATCTCAAACAAGCTGTATGAATTCAAGACTTTAAAGGGCTGTAGAGAAGAGACGTCTACAGATAAACAGGTACAACTTATGTAGGAGGATTTGTTTTATCTCTGTGCATCAGCTGAGGCAAGCCACTTTATTGAGCACATGTAAGGGTTTGCAACCACTTTAATGCATGGATTGTATGAGTACCCCCCCTTTTATAGGTGTACCACCATGCGTGATAAAATCAGTGCTAAATTTTGTACAATTTTATTAGCGAATCATATAAAAAAACATTGGAGAATGTTACAGTCTTATGTTCCTTCATACCCCCCCGGGAACCCCTTCATTTACAAAAGATGACCATCGATACAACAGAAATCCTCTGTTGATCAATGATGGGACTACAATAGATTCTCAACACGTTTCACGAAGCGTCCACTTCTTCAGGAGAATTCAGAAGGTAGAAATCTACAATTATACAAATATGTAATTTATAATAAACATCAATATAGAAAATGCTTATGTACTGTGATAAACATGTAGAGATGCACTCATAGAAAGCCTTATAAAAAGCCACAGCCAATATATTAACAATATTATTATACAGGATTTATGTGGCACCAACAGTTTCCATAGTGCTTCTATGATATAAAGGGGGACAGTACAGTTACAATAAAATTCAAGTCAAGAGCATTCAGAGGGCCCTGATCATGAAGGCTTAAAAGAGCTGAGTTTTCAGGGGTCGCCTTAAGGTGGGCAGACTAGGAGATACCTGGACAGATTGGGGTAGGGAGTTCCAGAGGATGGGAGAGGCTCTAGAGAAGTCCCAAAGGCAAGCATGGGAGAAGGTGACGAAGGATCTGGAGAGCAGGAGGTATAGGGACAGTAATTGTTGTAGGGCATTCCAGAGGATGGGAAAGGCCCTGGAGGAGTCCTGAAGATGAGCATAGGAGAAGGTGAAAACGGAACTAGAGAGCAGAAGGTGTTGGGACAGTAACTGAGGTAGAGTGTTCAGAGGAATGGAGAGGCTCAGGCGGAGTCCTGAAGGTGAGCACAGAAAAAGGTGAAAAGGGAACTAGGGAGAAGGAGATCTTGGAACACTAATTTGGGTGGAGCATTCCAGAGGATGGGAGAGACTCTAAACTAGTCCTAAAGGCAAGCATAGGAGGAGGTGAGGAGGGAGCTGGAGAGCAGGAGGTCTTGGGACAGTAATTGGAGTAGGGCATTCCAAAGAATGAGAGAGGCTGTGAACGGAGAAGGTGAAAATGCAGCTAGAAAGCAGGAGGTCTTCTATTAGGGTGGAGCATTCCAGATGATGGGAATGGCGCTGGAGAAGTCTTGAAGGTGAGTATGGGAGTAGGTGATGAGGGAGCTGGAGAACAGGAAGTCTTGGGACAGTAATTGGGGAAGAGCGTTCCAGAGAATTGGAGAGGCCCTGGAGGAGTCCTGAAGATGAGCATAGAAAAAGGTGAAAAGGGAGCTAGAGAGCAGGAGGTTTTGGGACAGTAACTGAGGTAGAGTATTCAGAGGAATGGAGAGGCTAAGGCGTCCTGAAGGTGAGCACAGAAAAAGGTGAAAAGGGAACTAGGGAGCAGGAGATCTTGGGACAGTAATTTGGGTGGAGCATTCCAGAGGATGGGAGAGACTCTAGACTAGTCCTAAAGGCAAGCATAGGAGAGGGTGACAAGGGAGCTAGAGAACAGGAGGTCTTGGGACAGTAATTTGGGTGGAGCATTCCAGAGGATGGGAGAGACTCTAGACTAGTCCTAAAGGCGTGAACGGAGAAGGTGAAAATGCAGCTAGAAAGCGGGAGGTCTTCGATTAGGGTGGAGCATTTCAGATGATGGAAAATGCTCTGGAGAAGTCTTGAAGGTATGTATGGGAGTAGGTGATGATGGAGCTGGAGAACAGGAGGTCTTGGGACAGTAATTGGGGAAGAGCATTCCAGAGAATTGGAGACTCTGGAGAAGTCCCAGAGGGGAGCATGGGAGGAGGTGACAAAGAAGCTAGAGAGCAGGAGGTCTTGGACAGGTTGAGTGATATTATATGATGAGGCTGGTGATGTAGCTCAGGGCAGAGAAGTGGATGGCTATGTGTTATTGAGATTTTAAATTTTTTTTCATTGGGCGAGCAGAAGTCAGTGGAGAGATTGGCAGAGAGGGGTGGCAGTCACTGAGTGGTTGGTAAGGTAAGTCTGGCAGCCGCATTTATGGTAGACTAAAGAGGGGATAGCTGGCCACCAAGCAGGGAGTTGCAATAGTTGATGCAAGAGATAACGAGTGAATTAGTAGCTTGGTGGTGTTTTAGGAAAGGGCAAATATTAGAAATGTTGCGGGTTTGAAGGTAGGATTTAGACAGTGTTTGGATGTGGTGCCAAAAGGAGAGACCAGGGTCCAGGATTAGACCAACTACCCTGGCATGATCAGCAGAACTGATAGCTGTGCTGTTGATCTCAAAGTCGAAAAAGTGGGCATGGGACAGAGGTGGGAAATATCTCAGTTTTGGAAAGATTGGGTTTGAGGACGTGGTGTGACACCTGTATTCATACAGTATATCAGTTATTAGATTAGTGATGTGCGAGGAGACTGACGCCTTGGGCAGAGGAGTAGCGAGCTTTGGGTGTCATTGGCATAGAGCTGGTATTGGAGGCCCTGGGAAATTGTCAGCTGTCCAAGGGAGGAGGCATAGATGGAGAATAGAAGGGGTCTAAGAAGAGAGTCTTTGGGGACCCTTATGGAAAGAGGAAGAGAGAAGGAGGAGGAGGTAGAGTTAAAGGTGACACTGAAGGTGCCCTTAGATAGGTAGAGAGAAAACCAGGAGACTGCAGAGTGTCAGATGCCAAGGGAGTAGAGTTTTTTGAGAAGGAGCGGTTGGTCAACTGAATCAGTGGCGCCAAACAAGTTTCATATTAAAATCCTTTCCAACCTGTTCTTAAATTTGCAATGTTTAGAATATTTTACTCCTTAATTGTGCAAATAAAAAGATATTCAACCACCACCATTTCCAGGTGTCCGGGATTCCTGAGAATTCGGTAGACATAGGACTGCACCACGCTCCAGCCTTTTATGATTTTAACCTGATCTACTGATAAAACTGTACAAGTTCCAGCACTGATATTTATGAGGATATGTCTCGTACTCATAGAGCCTTTATGCTTTTTTCTCTTTTGTTTCCTCGGTAATATCTCGGGCTTTGATCTGGTTGTCCGGGAGGCATTCATAGTCCTGTTTTGTGATGATTCACAACATGAATCATCTAAGATTTGCAGTCAGAACAAACACTCAATGTTTGGTGTTCATCTGAGAATTCTACTTCCATCACGATACGACGCCTATGCCGAGCCGAGGGACCGCTACCTCAGTGTGGTTATAACTTCAGTATTAAGAGATGGAATAAATATTGTGTTCTTAAGTTTGATCATGTTCTTTAGGAATAAATATTGTGTTCCCGGGTTTTATCATGTTCTTTAGGAATAAATATTGTGTTCCCAGGTTTTATCATGTTCTTTAGGAATAAATATTGTGTTCTCGGGTTTTATCATGTTCTTTAGGAATAAATATTGTGTTCCCGGGTTTTATCATGTTCTTTAGGAATAAATATTGTGTTCCCGGGTTTTATCATGTTGTTTAGGAATAAATATTGTGTTCTCGGGTTTTATCATGTTCTTTAGGAATAAATATTGTGTTCCCGGGTTTTATCATGTTCTTTAGGAATAAATATTGTGTTCCCGGGTTTTATCATGTTGTTTAGGAATAAATATTGAGTTCTCGGGTTTTATCATGTTCTTTAGGAATAATTATTGTGTTCCCGGGTTTTATCATGTTCTTTAGGAATAAATATTGTGTTCCCGGGTTTTATCATGTTCTTTAGGAATAAATATTGTGTTCTTAAGTTTTATCATGTTGTTTAGGAATAAATCTTGTGTTCCCGGGTTTTATCATGTTCTTTAGGAATAAATATTGTGTTCCCGGGTTTTATCATGTTCTTTAGGAATAAATATTGTGTTCCCGGGTTTTATCATGTTCTTTAGGAATAAATATTGTGTTCTCGGGTTTTATCATGTTCTTTAGGAATAATTATTGTGTTCTCAGGTTTTCTCATGTTCTTTAGGAATAAATATGGTGTTCCCGGGTTTTATCATGTTGTTTAGGAATAAATATTGTGTTCCCGGGTTTTATCATGTTCTTTGTGTCTTCTGTTGACTCTTTAAGTACTGGGATACTACTTCCATTATTAGAGGATACCTCCAGCCAAGCCTGTAATCCAAAATGCTCGGTATCTGCAGCATACCAGTGTGGAGATACAATCATCGGCCACTTTGTTAGGTGCACCTTGGTAGTACCAGGTTGGACCCCCTTTTGCCCTCAGATCTGCCTGAATTCTTCATGGCATAGATTCGACAAAGTGTTGTAAACATTCCTTAGAGAGTTTGGTCATATTGAGTTACTGTTGCCTTTCTATCATCTCGAACCAGTCTGCCCATTCTCCTCTGACCTGAAGGCATTTTCCTCCATACAACTGCCACTCACTGGATATATTCTCTTTTTCAGACCATTCTCTGTGCACCTTAGAGATGGTTGTGCGTGAAAATGCCAGTAGATCAGCAGTTTTTTGAAATACTCAGACCAGCCCGTCTGGCACCAACAAACATGCCACGTTCAAAGTCACTTAAATCCCCTTTCTTCCCCATTCTGATGCTCGGTTTGAACTTTAGCAAGTCGTCTTCACCATGTCTACAATCCCAAATGCATTAAGTTGCTGCAATGTGATTGGCTGATTAGCAGTTTGTGTTCTCAAACAAATGAACAGGTGTACCTAATAAAGTGGGCGGTGAGTGTATATAGATTGAACAATTATTCACCACCATACAATGCAATGTTTCATGGCCATTAACCCCTTCACGCCTAAGGGTAAAACAAATCTATATGCCTAAGCACAATTTTACAACGTTGACATGTGTTCGTAAAACCGTCCATACCATCACAACTACTTCGTACATCCAGGTGGATTATACCGTGTTTTTTTCAGGACAAATTGGGCTTTCATTTAGTGGTAAATGGTAATGGATATCTCCTGATTTTTTTCTTTATTATCAAAGAAAAACTGGCCCAAAATAGTAAAAAAAATATTTTTTCTAAATTTAGCTGTGTTTCTTGGTACTACCATAACCTACCACCAAAGAACAACCCAAAATAAATTTTCCAGTTCTTGACGATCGCAGCGATACCATATATGTGCATGTTATTTGTTTTTTGTACCCGTAGTACAGCCCAGTTTTTTTTTTTTTTTTGTTTTTTTTTTTTTACCTAAAACACACTGACACCGATACCAATTAAAAAAAAAAAAATCCTGACCTTTTGACCCTGACCTTGTCCCACACACTTACCCTGGCACTGAATTAGATCAAACCTTAATCTAGGTAATTTTTCTTTAATTTTTATTTTATTTTTTAATATTTATTTATCTTTTTTTTTTTTTTTCTCTATGCCAGGAGTTAGAGAGATACAATGCATCTCTATCCTCCATTCATAGAGCAAAAAAAAAAACAAGGGGGGGGGCTATACAGTGACTGATCACTGTGACATCCAATCAGAGGCTATCACAGCAATCATGTGACCTGGAATTGGGAGTCTCGGGTCTCGATCGTTAGAACAGGACCTGGAGCCCTCAGTGACACCCTGGTCTTTGTGCTAGGAGCAGGCTGTGCGGCATGCTCCCAGCAGGAAGACAGGTACGCAAATATGCGGCCCCGCGTGTGACGTCAGCGTGAAGGGGTTAAGGACCCCTTGGCATTGTACTGTCTGGTGGCGAACAAACAGAAGTAGACAAAAAAGTGGTCTTCACAATCCATCATCATTTATTATTGCTAAAACTGAGACAACTGGAAGATGTAAGGTGACCAATAAGGGGACTGGAGGACCTCTGTGATGAGGAATGACTCCAAGCAATAAACGTATTCTCCCTGAAGAAGAGGCATGTGAGAGGAGATATTATGGTGATATACAAATCCCTCAATGGTGATTCTAGCATAGGGAGGAAATTATTCAGTATCGGAGAGCTTGAAGTTGGAGGAGAACCATTTTAACCCTAAACTGTGTAGAGCATGGGTGTCAAGCTGGCGGCCCTCCAGCTGTTGCCAAACTACAAGTCCCATGAGGCATTGCAAGATTAACAGTTACAAGCATGGCTCCCAAAGGTAGAGGCATGATTGGACTTTTAGTTTCGCAACAGCTGGAGGGCTGCCACTTTGACACCCCTGGCATAGAAGGTTCTTTACTGTCAGAGCAGAAAGGATATGAAACACTCTTTCACAATCGGTAATGTTGGCGGAAAGTGTCGACAGTTTAAAAAAGCTCTTAGATGGGCATCTTGGAGAACGCAGTATACAGGGATATGGGAACTGTTATTGACACACATGTACACACCAACACAGGTTGAACTGGATGGACTGGTGTCTTTATTGAACCTTACCAACCATATAACCAATGCATTTCGGGACCAAACATACCCCCTATATCAGGGGGAAATGGACGTGTTTTTGGGAAGCTTGTTTTGGGACAAACCCTACACAAACTTCACATCCATTTTGACCAGTAACGCTCTTTATTTTATACAAAACACTTTCAAGGAGCTTTATCATTTAAAATCCTAAAAAAAATGGGAGATTTTACATTTTTCATCCAAGTCCTGATGAAGGGGGTTGCTTGGCCCAAAAACTCATTGGCCACGTTATATATTTCTGTTGTCTCTATTTTATCAACAATAAATGATAATGCTTTGAAGGTATAAGTGCAGCGCTATAAACGCATGTAACATGAAAAACATATATCAATAAAGTGCAGAGAAGTTCGTCAAAGGTGCAGTCGTGTCCATCAATATGTCCAATCGCTGACAAACTCATGTAGACTTCACCTCCGCAACATCTCCAAGATACGACCGTTCCTAACCCCGGAAACCACTAAGCAACTTATTCACTCCCTTATTATTTCACGCCTTGACTATTGTAACTCCCTCCTCACTGGCCTACCTCACCGCAGGCTATCCCCTCTTCAGTCTATCATGAATGCTGCTGCGAGACTCATCCACCTTACTAACCGTTCTGTATCTGCCACCCCTCTCTGACAATCCCTCCACTGGTCTCCAGTGTCCTCCACCCCTCTCTGCCAATCCCTCCACTGGTCTCCTCCCGTGTCCTCCACCCCTCTCTGCCAATCCCTCCACTGGTCTCCATTCAGTGTCCTCCATCCCTCTCTGCCAATCCCTTCACTGGTCTCCATTCAGTGTCCTCCACCCCTTTCTGCCAATCCCTTCACTGGTCTCCATTCAGTGTCCTCCACCCCTTTCTGCCAATCCCTCCACTGGTCTTCATTCAGTGTCCTCCACCCCTCTCTGCCAATCCCTCCACTAGCCTCCATTCAGTGTCCTCCACCCCTCTCTACCAATCCCTCCACTGGCCTCCACTCAGTGTCCTCCATCCCTCTCTGCCAATCCCTCCACTGGCCTCCACTCAGTGTCCTCCATCCCTCTCTGCCAATCCCTCCACTGGCCTCCACTCAGTGTCCTCCATCCCTCTCTGCCAATCCCTCCACTGGCCTCCACTCAGTGTCCTCCATCCCTCTCTGCCAATCCCTCCACTGGCTTCCAGTTGCCCAACAGATAAAATTCAAAACGCTAACACTGATGTACAAAGCCATTCATAACTCTGCCCCCAATTACATCACCGATCTTGTCTCCAAATATCACCCAAACCATACTCTCCGCTCCTCACAAGACCTCCTACTCTCTAGCTCCCTTGTCTCCTCCCATGTTTGTCTCCAGGAGTTCTCCAGGGCTTCCCCCATCCTCTGGAACTCCCTACCCCAATCCATCAGACTATCACCTACTCTGCTCACCTTTAGGCGCACTCTAAAAACCTATATCTTCAGGGAAGCCTACCCCGCCCTCAGCTAATTGCCGATCTCCTCCACTCTTCCAACCACTCCATCCCCCACAGCTATTTCCTCCTGTACCACTATCCCCTCCCTCCTAGATTGTAAGCTCCAAGGAGCAGGGCCCTCGAACCCCTCGTGTATTGAATCGTATTGTTACTGTACTGTCTCTTGTACTGTCTCCCATTATAATGTAAAGCGCTGAGCAAACTGTCGGCGCTATATAAATCCTGTATAATAATAATAATCAATATGCATCCGTGACAATACTATATGTCAGGGGTGGGCAACTGTGACCCTCCAGCTGTTGTAGAACTACAAGTCCCATGAGGCATTTCAAAACTGACAGTTACAAGCATGACTCCCAAAGGCAGAGGAATGATGGGACTTGTAGTTCACCAACAGCTGGATGGCCATAGTTGCCCACCCCTGCTCTATGTAATTCAACAGGCAGTAAACACTGCTAATGTCCTTTATGGAAGAGTAATTATTCCAAGTGCAAAGATGCTATAATTCATAAAGAGAGGATGTGCAGAAATTCATGAAAGGAATCCACCACTGGGGACGGATGTACACTCACCAGACAGAAAATAATAATGCTCATTTGTTAATATCACACATCTGGGGGTAGTGGTCTACTGACAGCTCCGGATCTTTAATCCTGCGGCTCCATCCATCCATCCATTGGGGCAGGTCTTTGTGATCCAAGATGGCCGCCGCTCCTCAGTAGGAGCGGCGTGACGTCAGCAATGAGGCTCCACCAAACGTGTTTCGTGCAATAGCACATCTTCAGGGGTACGCCCAGTAAATGATAATGGACTCTTAAGACAACCATCCGGTTCCCTTTTTGCCTATTTTCTTTGGATTTGTTAGTGGAGGCCACAGCCTATTTTTTTTTGGGGGGGGGGAGGGGGGGGCACATTGTGGTAGAGCTGCAAAGGTTACAGATTTTTTTAGGACTAAGCACCAAAATTGGCCAAGGCTTACCTTTGGATATTGAAAATAATTTCCTGAGTGTGCCAGGAGCCCTCAAACCCTCAAACCTGGAAGCAGAGCTCCGCCTCACCCTCCCCGCGGCATCCCATCATGCAATATGCACAGCTTGGCAGCCAATAGAACGGAATGAGTTTAAAGTGCAGCAGCCCATAACAGACAATTATATTGCACTCTGCTGTGAGAAGATCCGTGAAAAGTGGATTTTGACTTGATAGAGTAGCTGTAGCACCACCCAAATCATTTCATTTTTTTTTTCTTTCCTGAAGACAATGACCAGCAGAGGCGGGAGAGACTGAAAACGGTGGTGACCCGCATAGAGCGCGACTCTTCATCTTCCAGAGCCTCATCATCGCGCCCCAACTCTCGGGAGAGCTTGGACTCCGCCTTACAGCAAAAGGTGAGATTTTGGTCAACAATGTTTTACATTATAAATGGATGTTTTCTTTTAATTATTTATTTAAAAAAATCTTTACTTCATTTCGCTAATCAGCAGTTGCAGTGAAAATGTATTACATTTTATTTATTTTTATTTTTTAAAATTCTGCTGCTCGGCACTTAACAGTAGGGTCAGGGGCGTCCCTAGGCAGGTGCGGGGGGTGCACACCGCACCGGGTGACACCGGACCCGCTCCACAAAAAGGTTAGTTGTAAAGCAAGCCAACGATCCCCACAGGATGAATTGGATCTGCGGATCGAGCATAATGGATCAGAGTCCGATCCATTATGCTCCCCAATCCGCAGATCCGATGCATCCTGTGGGGATCGCCGGCTTGTTTTACAAGTTACCTCTTCGTGGAGCGGGTCCGGTGTCACCCCATATAGGTTGCATGCCAACGATCCCCACAAGATGGATCGGATCTGCGGATTGGGGAGCATAATGGATCGGACTCTGATCCATTATGCTGAATCCGCAGATCCGATCCATTCTGTGGGGATTGTCAGAGGGGGTGTCACCAAGTGACACCAACCCAAGGGACGCCCCTGAGTGGGGTGCTTTTGCTACCCTATTCACCTACAAGCCACTGTTGTCACCTGCAATACTTCCTCTCCACCCCTAGATGTCCTCAGCCTTTCAGGTTGAATGACAGGTGATCTTGTTGTAGCGGTCTGACACACCCCCTGTTGAGCCAATCAGCAAAGTGTATGCTTCCTGCTCATTGGAGAGCTCTAGCTCTGATTTGAGATGGGGGCGTGGTCAGGCCGCTGCAGAGGGACTCATACAAAGCACAGTGCAGTCCCAGCCACAACAAGTTGTAGAGCAACAAAGGATTATTTCAGCGTCCTAAACTTGTAAGCCTGTACAGTTGGAATATTTTCAGAACTTTTTTTCATGGATGGTACAATTAAATATTAAATTCCACTGCACCCTAAAAAATCACCAAAGAACTTAGAATAAAAATTCACCAAAGGTGAATTTAGAATTATCCTTCATTGATTTCAATTAATCTTTCCAAATGGTGAACATTTGCTGAAATGAGCAGATTGTCTCCAAAATGTCAAAATCCTTTTGCTTATCACTAGTTGAGAACCAAGGTCCTGTTCTGGAAGGCTAACAAATGGGCACAAATTCTCACAAACACCCTCCAAAATTTTAAAAAAGCCTTCCCAGAAGAGTGCGGCTGGTATAGAGGAAATATGGGTGGGGTGGGGTGGGGCAACTCCACATATATAACCAAGAAATCACTGCGCTAAGGTGAAATCAAATTTAAAAAAAGCTGTCAGCACCAATGTTTGTGATACCAAACACACGGAACAGAAAAAAACAAAAAACCGCACTCTAAATTAAAATAAAAGTGATATAAAAACTTAGCAACCCAATATATCTGTGTAAAAAATTCAAATATGTCAACCATGTGCTAGAATAATATATTATTAAACACATGTACATGACCTCAAAATAATGTATTATGTGTGAGTTACAAATACATTGATCAATTATTGAATATGAAAGGAAGACTTTGTAATCCGAGTCTAGCACCAAGTCGATGACACTCCTGGGATATTGATCTGGTCAGGTAAGTCACAGAGGGGGTTGTTAATCAGTTTCAGCTGCTTTGGGGTTAATGAAATCAACAGCAGGTGCACTAGATGGGCAACAATGAGACAACCCCCAAAACAGGAAAGGTTTACAGGTGGAGGCCACTGACATTTTTTTCTCTACTCATCTTTTCTGACTGTTTTTTACTAGTTTTGCATTTGGCTAGGGTCAGTGTCACTGCTGGTAGCATGAGGTGATACCTGGACCCTACAGAGGTTGCACAGGCAGTCCAACTCCTCCAGGATGGTACATCAATACGTGCCATTGCCAGAAGGTTTGCTGTGTCTGCCAGCACAGTCTCAAGAGCATGGAGGAGATTCCAGGAGACAGGCAGTTACTCTAGGAGAGCTGAACAGGGCCATAGGAGGTCCTTATCCCGTCAGCAGGACCGGTATCTGCTCCTTTGTGCAAGGAGGAACATGATGAGCCCTGCCAGAGCCCTACAAAATGACCTCCAGCAGGCCACTGGTGTGAATGTCTCTGACCAAACAATCAGAAACAGACTTCATGAGGGTGGCCTGAGGGCCCGACATCCTCTAGTGGGCTCTGTGCTCACTGCCCGGCACCATAGAGCTGGATTGGCATTTGCCATTGAACCCCAGAATTGGCAGGTCTACCACTGGCACCCTGTGCTTTTCACAGATGAGAGCAGGTTCACCCTGAGCACATGTGACAGATGTGAAAGGGTCTGGAGAAGCCGTGGAGAACGTTCTGCTGCCTGTAACATGGTTCAGCATGACCGTTTTGGTGGTGGATCAGTGATGGTCTGGGGAGGCATATCCATGGAGGGACACACAGACCTCTACAGGCTAGACAATGGCACCCTGACTGCCATTAGGTATTGGGATGGAATCCTTGGACCCATTGTCAGACCCTACGCTGGTGCAGTGGGTCCTGGGTTTCTCCTGGTGCAGTGGGTCTTGGGTTTCTCCTGGTGCAGTGGGTCCTGGGTTTCTCCTGGTGCAGTGGGTCCTGGGTTTCTACTGGTGCAGTGGGTCCTGGGTTCCTCCTGGTTCAGTGGGTCCTGGGTTCCTCCTGGTTCAGTGGGTCCTGGGTTCCTCCTGGTGCAGTGGGTCCTGGGTTCCTCCTGGTACAGTGGGTCCTGGGTTTCTCCTGGTGCACGACAATGCCCGGCCTCATGTGGGGAGAGTATGCAGGCAGTTCCTGGAGGATGAAGGAATTGATACTATTGAATGGCCCCCATGCTCTCCTGACCTAAATCCAATAAAACACCTCTGGGATGTCATGTTTCAGTCCATCCAAAGCCGCCAGGTTACACCTCAGACTGTCCAGGAGCTCAGTGATGTCCTGGTCCAGATCTGGGAGGAAATCCCCCAGGACACCATCCATCGTCTCATTAGGAGCCTCCCCCGACGTTGTCAGGCATGCATACAAGCACGTGGGGGCCATACAAACTACTGAGGACCATTCTGAGTTGCTGCAATGACATTTCAGCACAATGGACTCACCTGCTGCATCATTTTTTCACTTTGCTGTTCAGGGTGTCTTTGAATTCAGTCCTCTGTAGGTCGATCATTTTCATTTCCATCAAACGATGGGGCGTCCTTACCTTCCTAACACATTACCCCGTCCATGTCAGTATAGATTTCCAGCAGGAGATTTGTCCCCATTGAGATCTGCTGGGTTTTCAAAGTCTTCCTTTCATTTTTTTGTGCAGTGTATTAACCCCCCTGGCAGTATTCCCGGGTGTAGCTCGGGGTAAAGTTTCAGTACTAGAAGCGGTAACCCCCCCCCCCCCAGCTACACTTGGGAATACACTGCAGCATTGCTCTGGGATCCCTCCAGCACTTACCTTCTCCTGCGCTCCCGCGATGTCCCACCTGTAGCGTCCCCAGCCATGTCCTCCAGTCGATGCCGGCATCCGTCTTCCGTGTTCCGTTCCCTGCGAGCGTTGGAACTGGAGGGAATTTCAAAAATTTTAAAATTTGATATTCACTAAATACACTAAAATCACATAGTATAACATTCCTGTATCAAACAATTTCACATACATTTTGTCTCGAGTGCTTTGTCCGGCGCCCTGCCTGCATTTTTACTGTTCTTTCTGCCTGGAAACTGAGAAACGTCCATGGCGTCCAAAAAGCATCCCTTTAGGTCAAAATCGGTTTTAGACCGGCTAGAGAACAGCGATAGTAAATCAGAACCACTTGCAGAATTAAGTGATAATGATTCGTGGGGGAAATTCCTCATCAGACACTGAAAACGATTCTGCGACTTTGCTCAGTGATGTGCGAACTTGGCGCTCTATTTCACATTTCAGTGTTTTTGGTTTGATTATATTATTGAATTAAATTTATTATTATTACATTATTATTTTTTAGGAGTATTTATTATATTATAATTTATAATTTCATGTTTCAAATTATATCATCCCCGGGATGTTTACTAGACTCTTGTTCGGACAGATTTCAGTGAGTTATTCCTAAGAATTACAGGCCTACAATAAAAAAAACAACATATTTCCATTGAAAACGATGTACCGCTTTGAGCACAGAAATACTGACATAATCAGACCGCTAGGGAGGTTAAAGCCATGTAAGGTAAGTATTACACTGCTGGAAGGGTAGATTTTGCCTAATTCTTGGAGTTCAGTTTTAAACTTTGTCATCTGTGAACTTAGCAAAGCTCTTTCCTTTCGCCTTTGGAGTTACAAATATCATTGGAATATTCTCCTCGGTGATATATTGGATCTGCGATGAGTAAGTTATTTTTATCGGATGCATTACGCCTTTCACCAGTTCAATATGCTGCTGGAGAGCGAGTAATGCCGTAAGCTTGAAGCCTCTTCAATTTTTTTTATGGCGGTGCCATGAAAATGTATTCGGTAATAGATGATCATGTTGGAGGGTGAAGGGGAAGGAGGAGGATTGACTGAGGTTTGACGGCTGCGGGGTTTAAATGGATCACCTGTAATATGGAGGCCATTTGACTTTTGTGATGATTTCATCGGCGTCTGGCGGCAGAGGATCTGGTTGTGAAAGCAGCTGTAACGCGGCGATGCATCCTGGTCAGAACATCGTATAACCGCACTTTTGTTCATTCAGAAACGTTTCAATAGTAGTCATTGGGGGGCATGATGTTGCTGATGTTTGATATTCCTTCACCATGATTGCAAAGCATGATTTCCAGGAAAATTGTCTAAAATATTCAAACTCCAATTCAGATCCAATACTAACTTTGGCAATGGGGAATAGTATAGGACTTATTAACCCGCACAGGCAGGAAAAAAATGGAGTTGCCTGTTAAGTGTCGTATGTGAGGTCCTGGTGAGGCTGATTGTTATAATAACCACTTCCAGTCCGGACACTTTCCCCCCCTTCCAGTCCGGACACTTCCCCCCCCCTTCCAGTCCGGACACTTTCACCGCCTTCCAGTCCGGACACTTTCACCGCCTTCCAGTCCGGACACTTTCACCGCCTTCCAGTCCGGACACTTTCACCGCCTTCCAGTCCGGACACTTTCACCGCCTTCCAGTCCGGACACTTTCACCCCCCTTCCAGTCCGGACGCTTTCCCCCCTTCCAGTCCGGACGCTTTCCCCCCCTTCCAGTCCGGACGCTTTCCCCCCCTTCCAGTCCGGACGCTTTCCCCCCCTTCCAGTCCGGACGCTTTCCCCCCCTTCCAGTCCGGACGCTTTCCCCCCCTTCCAGTCCGGACGCTTTCCCCCCCTTCCAGTCCGGACGCTTTCCCCCCCTTCCAGTCCGGACGCTTTCCCCCCCTTCCAGTCCGGACGCTTTCCCCCCCTTCCAGTCCGGACGCTTTCCCCCCTTCCAGTCCGGACGCTTTCCCCCCCTTCCAGTCCGGACGCTTTCCCCCCCTTCCAGTCCGGACGCTTTCCCCCCCTTCCAGTCCGGACGCTTTCCCCCCCTTCCAGTCCGGACGCTTTCCCCCCCTTCCAGTCCGGATGCTCCCCCCCCCTTCCAGTCCGGACGCTTTCCCCCCCTTCCAGTCCGGACGCTTTCCCCCCCTTCCAGTCCGGACGCTTTCCCCCCCTTCCAGTCCGGACGCTTTCACCACCTTCCCGTCCGGACACTTTCACCCCCTTCCTGCCCAGGCCAATTTTCAGCTTTCAGCGCTATCAGACTTTGAATGATAATTGCGGTCATGCAACACCGTACCCATATGAATTGTTTAGCATTTTCTTGAGACAGAGAAAGCTTTATTTTGGTGGTATTTTTCACCACTGGGATTTTTTTTTTTTTTTTTGCTATGTAAATGAAAAAGTCAAAAAATTTTGAAAAGTGTTTTTCTTATAATATTTTGCAAATAAATAGTATTTCATCATAAATCTTGGCCAAAATGTATTCCGTTATCCTTTTAGTAAAAAAAAAAAAAATAACCCAAATTACTTTATAACTTAAATTTATAATTTTTAAAAAATTTTTTTTACATTTTTATTTTATTTTTTATATTATTATTTGTTTTGGGTTTTTTTTTACACTGATTGCTTTTACACCTATAAAGGCTGTAAAAGCAATCATTTCTCCTTCTCTCTGGCTGCATTCTTGCACCCATTGAGAAATACTGTGTGAGCTGTGATTGGTCACAGCTTGTCACATGGTACAAGGCTGTTGTGAATAGCCCTGTACCATGTGACCTCTGTGATCATTCACAGCTTTCACTAGTAGTAAGCAATGATGTCAGAAGTGACATCTTGCTTACTACACTGCATGTGATCACTGATTGGCCAATCAGTGATCACATGATCGGACCTCACACACAGCGGGCACCGGATCGCGGTGATGCGCGCTTCCAGGGAGTGTGCACAAGCAGGGTGCGGAGAAGCAGTTTATAAATGGCCACCCGATCCTGCACTGCCACTGTCTGGCCATTTATATACATGGGCCAGACGGGAAGTGGTTAAAGCCCAAATTTTCATTGAATTTTTGATAGAGCTGAGAGGGGTTAGAACTTGTCAGGTTGTCGTAAACCAGCGATGGACAATGTCAAATGTATAGAGGGCGTCAAATGCAGCCCCCGACACTGCAAGAGCGCCAAACAATAGCCGTGCACGTTCATGCCCTGAGGCTGTAATGTACCTCAACACCTGAAAATGTCAACCCAGCTGCATTTTTTGCAGTGTATCTCAATGCATACTGAAGGATGTGTGAGTAAAATAAGGCCCATCTTTGGTGTATGTGGCCGCAATCAAAGCCCCCTAGATACCATAAAAATTAAACTCCAGCATTGGTGTCAGAGATCAGAATAAAACCCCCCAGCATTGGTGTCAGAGACCAGAATAATAACCCCCAGCATTGGTGTCAGAGACCAGAATAATAACCCCCAGCTTTGGTGTCAGAGACCAGAATAATAACCCCCAGCTTTGGTGTCAGAGACAGGAATAATAACCCCCAGAATTGGTGTCAGAGACCAGAATAATAACACCCAGCATTGGTGTCAGAGACCGGAATATTAAACACCAGCTTTTGTGTCAGAGCCCAGAATATTAACCCCCAGCATTAGTGTCAGAGGCCAAAATAATAGCCCCAGCATTGGTGTCAGAGGCCGAAATAATAGCCCCAGCATTGGTGTCAGAGACCAGAATAATAAACCCCAGCTTTGGTGTCAGAGACCAGAATAGTAACTCCCAGTATTGGTGTCAGATACCAGAATAATAACCACCAGCCCTGGGGCCAGAGACCATTATTATTATTATTATTACTACGAGTTTATATAGCGCCAAAGGGTTTGCTCAGCGCTGTACAATAGGGGGGACAATACATGGCACAGTACAACAACAACAAACAATGTACGAGGGGTAAGAGGGCCCTACTCTTACGAGCTTACAATCTAGGAGGGAGGGGGTAAAAGGTACAGTAGGAAGTGGCTGAGGGGGATGAAGTGGTGGGAGGAATGAGGGAGGATGGCCGTTAGGTGAGGGTGGGGTAGGCTTCCCTGAAGAGATGGGTTTTGAGGGAGCGCCTGAATGTGAATAGGGAAGGCGACAGTCTGATGGATTGGGGCAGTGAGTTCCAGAGGATGGGGGAGGACCTGGAGAAGTCCTGCAGTCGTGCATGGGAGGAGGAGACCAGGGAGCAGGATAGAAGGAGGTCCTGTGAGGAGCGAAGGGTACGGGTAGGGTGGTACTTGGTGATAAGGTTGGTGAGGTAGTCAGGGGCAGTGTTGTGAACAGCTTTGTAGGTCAGGGTTAGGAGTTTAAATTTGATGCGTTGGGCAATCGGGAGCCAGTGGAGGGAGAGGCAGAGGGGGGTGGCAGAGGTGGAGCGGGTGGTGAGGTGGATGAGTCTGGCAGCTGAGTTCAGGATGGTCTGGAGCGGGGAGAGCCTGCACTTGGGTAGGCCAGTGAGGAGGGAGTTGCAGTAGTCAAGGCGTGAGATGATGAGGGAGTGTACTAGAAGTTTGGTGGTGTCTGGGGTGAGGAAGGAGCGTATCTTGGCAATGTTGCGAAGATGGAGCCTGCATGTGTTTGTGAGTGATTTGACATGCGGTTGGAGGGAGAGGTTCGCGTCAAGAATGACGCCAAGGACTTTGGCTTACGGGGCGGAAGTGATAGTGGAGTTGTTGGTGATGATGGATAGGATGGGGGGGGGGGTGTTGGCAGGGGGAAAGACGAGAAGCTCGGTTTTGGAGAGGTTGAGCTTGAGGAAGTGTAGCGACATCCAGTCTGAGATGTCATTTAGGAGGTGAGTGATGCGGGCGGAGATAGTGGGGGTGAGGTGAGGGGTGGAGAGGTAGATTTGGGTGTCGTCAGCATAGAGGTGATAGTTGAAGCCGTGAGATTGTATGAGTTTGCCCAGGGAGGAGGTGTAGATGGAGAAGAGAAGGGGTCCAAGGACAGAGCCTTGGGGGACCCCAACAGAGAGGGGGAGGGAGGGGGAGGTGGCACCATTGTAGGTGACACTGAATAATAACCCCAGCATTGGTGTCTGATACTAGGAAAACAACCCCCAGAATTGGTGTCATATACTAGAATAATAACCCCCAGCATTGGTGTCATATACTAGAATAATAACCCCCAGCATTGGTGTCAGAGATCAGAATAGTAACCCCCAGCATTGGTGTCAGATACTAGAATAATAACCCTCAGCATTGGTGGCAGAGGTAAAAATAATAACCCCAGCAATGGTGTTAGAAACCAGAACAATAACCACCAGTCCTGGGGTCAGAGACCAGAATAATAAACCCCAACATTGGTGTCTGATACTAGAATAACAACCCCCAGAATTGGTGTCATATATTAGAATAATAACCCCCAGCATTGGTGTCAGAGATCAGAATAATAACCCCCAGCATTGGTGTCATATACTAGAATAATAACCCCCAGCATTGGTGTCAGAGACTGAAATACTAACCCCCAGCATTGGTGTCAGAGACTTGGCATCAGAGGTGATAAAATAGTTGCTCAGGTGTGAACCAGGGCTTAGATTGAATAGTCCACATACAAATGTATTCCAATGTATAGTCGAGATAAGATGTGAAGCCAACGCATATTGGGACTCTAATCTTGCCAATTCATCAGGGCTTTATAATAGATCATTGTATATATGTCATAGCACAAGTAAAATTTAATAAAGTAAATGAATGCCTTAACAAAAAAAAAATCTTTAAATAAGTTCAATTTTGGCTGGAAATGTACCATATGATGCCAGGAATTGATTATTACATGGTCTCGAGCAAGGATCCAAGCAACAAGCGAGGACTCAATGAGTCCTCGCTTGTTGCTTGGATTCTTGCTCGAGACCATGCGTTTCAATCTTGACCACAGATTTTTGATGGGATTCAAGTCAGGGCTATTTCCGGGCCAGGGAAACAGAGGAATTTTCTTGTCATTGAACCATTGAAGGCATTTACGATGTGTATGGCATGGAGCTCCATCCTGTTGAAAAAAAAATTCTGTGCCTTTTGTCCGATAAGTCGCTTATTGATGGGATCAACTTTGGTTCCAGGAACTCTTTGATGTATCGCTCTGCATTAATAATGCCATCAATAACCTGCATTCATCCAACACCATACCAAGACATGCAGCTCCATATCATGACGCTTTGAGGGTGTTTCATTGTTGCTGTCATGCACTCAGGAAGGCATTCTTTGCCTGACCTTCTTCGCACGTATCGAACACCATCGCTTCCGAAAATAGAAATTTGTGTTTCTTCACTCCAAATAATTTTTTTCCAATCTTCCGTTATCCAATTTTGATGTTCCTTGGCCCATTCGACTTTTTTCTTTCTTTGATAGTTCAAAAACAAGGGAGTAAGTAAAGATATCAACCAAAACTGACAAAATCAGAAGGTGTATCCACAATTTTGGCCACGAGTGTATGCTTCAACTACCGCCTCTATGCCGATGACACTCAAATCTACCTCTCCACCCCTCGCCTCACCCCTTCAGTCTCCGCCCAAATCACTAGCCTTCTGAACAACATATCAGACTGGATGTCACTCCACTTCCTCAAACTAAACCTTGCTAAAACCGAGCTCCTAGGCTTCCCCCCAGCCTGCGCCCCCCCCCCCCCCCGACCTCTCTATCACGACCAACAACGCCACCATCAGCCCCATCCCGCAAGCCAAAGTCCTAGGTGTCATTCTAGAATCCAGTCTGTCTTTCTAGCCCCAGATCCAATCGTTGACAAATTCATGCAGACTCCACCTCCGCAACATCGCCAAAATACGTCCATTCCTAACTCCTGAAACCACAAAGCAACTCATTCACTCCCTTATTATATCACGACTCGACTATTGCAACTCCCTCCTCACTGGCCTACCTCACCACAGGCTATCCCCGCTTCAGTCTATCCTGAATTCTGCGGCCAGACTCATCCACCTCACCAACTACTCCATATCCGCCACCCCCCTCTGCCAATCCCTCCACTGGCTTCTGAATTCCCCACGCATAAAATTCAAAATACTAACATTGACGTACAAAGCTATCCATAACACTGCCCCAAACTACATCACCAACCTGATATCCATCTAACACCCAAAACGCACTCTCCGCTCCTCACAAGACCTTCTACTCTCCAGTTCTCTGGTCTCCTCCTCCCATGCCCGTCTCCAGGACTTTTCCAGGGCCTCCCCCATCCTCTGGAACTCACTACCCCAATCCGTCAGACTGTCACCTTCCCTCCTCGCCTTTAGGCGCACCCTGAAAACCCATCTCTTCAGAGAAGCCTACCCTGCCCTCACCTAATTGCTGATCTCCTCCGCTCTTCCCACCACTCCATCCCCCAGAACTATTTCCTCCTGTACCACTCTCCCCTCCCTCCTAGATTGTAAGCTCCAAGGAGCAGGGCCCTCGAACCCCTCGTGCATTGTATTGTTACTGTATTGTCTCGTGTACTGTCTCCCACTATAATGTACAGCGCTGAGCAAAACTTTTGGCGCTATATAAATCCTGTATAATATTAATAATAATATGCTTCCATGGGCACCCAAGGTTGCTATGCAGGGAGCCAAATAATTGGGCGGTCCTTCCCGCCCCATTGGCGTAAAGACCCTCTCACCCCATGGGCGTAGAGACCCACTTAACGGGATGCCAGGGCTGGGAAGGAAGGAGTTAAATAACCTTCATAGAAATAGTAGCAATCCAGCATCTGTGCGATGTTTGTGGATTTGAACAATTTAACGAGAAAATGATTGTAGGTAATACAGTAGTCATCCGTCTTCGTGAACCGACACTTAGTAACGTTCTGTGGCAAATGTTGCATTGCCGCCAAGATGCAGGAGTCGGAATTGAATCCCACAAACTCGTTATCTCAGTCATGTCTGCCAAGTGTTTGTTGTTTATTTGTGTTTTCAAAACTGTTTTTTTGTGCTGAAAATGGGAGAACAATCGCCGTGTTGGACAGAATGTACTTTCTGCTCGGCAGGGAAATTGCAGCAATTTTGTGACCGGAATAAATTTGCTTTCCTCCAGTTATTGGTTGTAATTTGCTGAAATTATCTGTCACATTGGTCAGAATTGCTTTTTGCCAAAAGTGGCTGTTTTCAGGGTAACTTGTTTCCACACGCAGTCGGCCTGATTTGAATGTGCGCCTTCAAAGTCGACCTGTCATTTACTTTACAACTTTGCATGAATACATTCCTGGCGTGTCACAATGTATGTTGTACAGTAACAGGATCAACTTTATCAGAAAAAGCCATCTTTCAGGCCCAGTCAGTGTCTTTGCCTAGGCTGAGATGATGTCATCAGTCTGCTGCAGGCAGGAGGGAGCATTTCCTCAGTCTCCACCCTCCCCCAGTGTAGCAAGTCACAAAGTGAGAGGATACACCAGGGGCTGATCTTTGTCAGATGATGCTGAACACAGCCAATAACTGCACAGGCACCAGGATGTACATGACTGTCATCTCTAAACCGGTATCTTAGTCCAGGAAGTAGATGGTGACTCTGGATGATGCCTGAACAAAGATGGCATTCTCCTACTGGTGAGAAAAGCACATGAAGGCATGGTCAGGGGAGCACTGCAAGCTCTGTAAGGCCTCTTTCATACGAGCGGACAAATGGGGTCCACCTGTCCGTTTTTCAGGCGGACCTGGTCAGTCCATCCATAGACTTCTATGGACCAGTGGGTGTCAGCAGATTATTGTCCAGCATCTGATATAATACAAACTGAAGCTGAATCCACTTTAGGGATGTTCTCCTTTCATGCAGAACACCCTAGGTAATGCCCATCCTTGCTCTGGTCCTAGGCATAGTGTACGTGGACCTTGTTCTGGTTTTAGTCATGGGGTATGTGGACCTTGTTCTAGTCCTATACATAGTGTACGTGGACCTAGTTCTGTCCTAGGCATAGTGTAAGAGGACCTTGTTCTGGTCCTAGGCATAGTGTAAGTGGACCTTGTTCTGGTCCTAGGCATAGTGTAGGAGGACCTTGTTCTGATCCTAGGCATATAGGGGGACCTTGTTCTGGTTTTAGGCATAGGGTATGTGGACCTTGTTCTAGTCCTATACGTAGTGTACGTGGACCTTGTTCTGTCCTAGGCATAGTGTACGTGGGCCTTGTTCTGTCCTAGGCGTAGTGTACGTGGACCTTGTTCTGTCCTAGGCGTAGTGTAGGAGGACCTTGCTCTGGACCTAGGCATAGTGTAGGGGGACCTTGTTCTGGACCTAGGCATAGTGTAGGGGGACCATGTTCTGGACCTAGGCATAGTGTAGGGTGACCTTGCTCTGGACCTAGGCAATAGTGTATGTGGACCTTGTTCTGGTCCTAGGCCAGGGGTCTGCAACCTTTAAGACATAAAGAGCCACTTGGACCCGTTTCCGAAGGGAAAAAAAAGACTGGGAGCCGCAAAACCATTGCAACATTTATAACAAATCCGACACTGCATATATTGCAAAAAGCACTCTGGTCATGAAGGGGGTTTAAGGGCCCAGTAAGCAAAGGGTTAATCAGGGCCACAGTGTATCTTCATAATCACAATCATAGCCTTAGGTCAGTGGTGGGCAACCTTTTTTTTCAACTGAGCCAAATCTCGCCAAAACCACGATTGAAATTTATTTTGACAGCCACATTTTTAAAACTGAAAATACATCCCCCATATAGTAATACATCCCCCATAGTAATTCATCCCCCATATAGTAATTCATCCCCCATATAGTAATTCATCCCCCATATAGTAATTCATCCCCCATAGTAATTCATCCCCCACATAGTAATTCATCCCCCACATAGTAATTCATCCCCCATAGTAATTCATCCCCCATATAGTAATTCATCCCCCATATAGTAATTCATCCCCCATATAGTAATTCATCCCCCATAGTAATTCATCCCCCATATAGTAATTCATCCCCCATATAGTAATTCATCCCCCACATAGTAATTCATCCCCCACATAGTAATTCATCCCCCACACAGTAATTCATCCCCCACACAGTAATTCATCCCCCATATTGTCTCAATTCACTTACCTTTGCTCCGCGCGTTCCTCTCGCTGTGTTCCCGCTCCGTTCTGGTCTTCAGGGCGGACTGAGAGAGGAGTTCGTCACTCTGCCCCGCCTACATCCTGGCTGCCCCACCTACATCCTGACAGCCAATGTTCCACGCTCCGCGGGCCGGATTTTTGAGGAGGGAGGGGAGCGGGCGCCCGGCACACAGAAGAGCCGCATGTGGCTCGCGATCTGCGGCTTGCCGACCACCTGGTGGGCAGTGTGCTCCGGAGCTGCAGCAAAGATGAAAAAGAGCCGCATGCGGCTCTGGAGCCGCGGGTTGCCGACACCCGTCCTAGGCAATAGTGTATGTGGACCTTGTTCTGGTCCTAGGCAATAGTGTATGTGGACCTTGTTCTGGTCCTAGGCATAGTGTATGTTGACCTTGTTCTGTTCTAGGCATAGGGTACTTGGACCTTGTTCTGGTCCTAGGCATAGGGCACGTGGACCTTGTTCTGGTCCTAGGCATAGGGTATGTGGATCTTGATCTGGTTTTAGCATAGGGTATGTGGACCTTGTTCTGGTACTAGGCATAGGGTACATGGACCTTGTTCCGGTCCTATGCATAGCATACATGGACCTTGTTCTGTCCTAGACATATTGTAGGTGGACCTTGTTCTAATCCTAAGCATAGTGTAGGTGGACCTCGTTTTGGTCCTAGGCATAGCGTACATAGACCTTGTTCTGGTTCTAGCTATAGGGTATGTGGACCTTGTTCTGGTCCTTGGCATAGTGTATGTGGACCTTGTTCTAGTCTTATACGAAGTATACATGGACATTGTTCTGGTCCTAGGCATAGTGTAGGTGGACCTTGTTCCGCTCCAAGGCATAATGTGGGTGGACCTTGTTCTGATCCTAGCCATAGTGTAGGTGGGCCTTGTTCTGGTCCTAGACATATTGTTTTTGGACCTTTGTTCTGGTCCTAGGTATAATGTCTACGGTTTCTGGTTTTAAGCTGCTAACTCTCTAATCGTGACACAAGGATTGCTCAGCAGATGATAAACTCTGGAGTAGGCAGATATTGAGGAGTGCCTGGCACAAAAGCTTCTATCGCTTATTTTTGAAAAGGTTATTGGTTAAGAGCGCCAAATGCAACCAAAGCATTTCGGTGGAAGGCATCTCCCTTCTTAAGGGTTTCACTACACTTAAGGGATGACTGTCTTTATCATGCCCCAACGTAGGTCTTCTGTTCCATCTCCTGGTGATTCTAATAACATCCACTGCTCCTACCCTGAAGAAGGTGGGGGGGGCTTTCCCTTAAAACACTTAAGCTCTTCTTCAGGGCTTGAGTAGTGGATGTTATTAGAATCATATTATACATGGAGATCATACCCCCCCCCCCCTTATGTATTATACATGGAGATCATACCCCCCCCTTATGTATTATACAGGGAGAGCATATCCCCCCCTTATGTATTATACATGGAGATCATATCCCCCCCTTATGTATTATACATGGAGATCATATCCCCCCTTATGTATTATACATGGAGATCATATCCCCCCCTTATGTATTATACATGGAGATCATATCCCCCCCTTATGTATTATACATGGAGATCATATCCCCCCTTATGTATTATACATGGAGATCATATCCCCCCCTTATGTATTATACATGGAGATCATATCCCCCCTTATGTATTATACATGGAGATCATATCCCACCCCTTATGTATTATACATGGAGATAATATCCCCCCCCTTATGTATTATACATGGAGATCATATCCCCCCTTATGTATTATACATGGAGATCATATCCCCCCTTATGTATTATACATGGAGATCATATCCCCCCTTATGTATTATACATGGAGATCATATCCCCCCTTATGTATTATACATGGAGATCATATCCCCCCTTATGTATTATACATGGAGATCATATCCCCCCTTATGTATTATACATGGTGATCATATCCCCCCTTATGTATTATACATGGAGATCATATCCCCCCCTTATGTATTATACATGGAGATCATATCCCCCCTTATGTATTATACATGGAGATCATATCCCCCCTTATGTATTATACATGGAGATCATATCCCCCTTATGTATTATACATGGTGATCATATCCCCCCTTATGTATTATACATGGAGATCATATCCCCCCTTATGTATTATACATGGAGATCATATCCCCCCTTATGTATTATACATGGAGATCATATCCCCCCTTATGTATTATACATGGTGATCATATCCCCCCTTATGTATTATACATGGAGATCATATCCCCCCTTATGTATTATACATGGAGATCATATCCCCCCTTATGTATTATACATGGAGATCATATCCCCCCTTATGTATTATACATGGAGATCATATCCCCCCTTATGTATTATACATGTTCTTTTTGTGAATTGATGGCCAAAACTGAACTGCATATTCCAGATGAGGTCTAACTAATGATACAGTTTGCTGGTTACAGTTTAAGTAGGCTCCACTTTAACAGCATTACAAAGCGATACATTTTTACTGTTTGTGTTACATGAAATTAATTTGTGATTCTCCAACCTTCTCCTTTGAGTCCAGTGAATGAACACTTGAAGTCTATTTACAGGATCTCTATAATGGATACCGTAATACTCACAGACAGTTTTCGTATTCGGATCCCGGGGCTTCCCCGACTTCCTTCATCTCTTCGCCCAGACACTTCCATTCCTCGGAGCATGCCGCAGACATCAGGAGGAGGCACCCCGACCTCTCCGGAGCTTCTTCCAGGATGGGCTGCGGCCTCTCTGGCTCCTCCACCTGGGGCGCCGCCATGCGCAAATTCCAGGACAACCGTGAGAAAACCTACAGCGGAGACCTGATAGAGAAACACTCCCATCACTTCACCAGCAAGCAGCGGCCCTTTACACCGCGGACTCTAAAGACACCGGCTAAGTCCGCACTGGCGCAGAGCCGCTTTTATACCCCACCCAGGAGGAAGAGGAAGGAGGTGAACGAGGCTGAGGTCCAGACTGATCTAAGCAGGTGAGGCCCGTCACATACTAAGAGGCAAGGACTGTCTTTTCTTCTTTATAATAAGCACGCTTTGTGTAGGAGGCACTAGTTCTCCTTTTGTTTAGTGTCCAAGATTGTAGACAAGGTGTAGGTGTTGATTGCTCCCATGTGATGAAGGTACCCCCTAAACAGAGGAGGGGGTCTTGAGAAACATCCAAGACCTACCAAGATTACCAGTGATGAGTCCATCACCGGTGATGATAGAGTCCATAAAGGTATTTCATTTGCTGATCAACAATTTTAAAAAAAAAATGTTTTGGGGGTGTACTCCCCCTTCATCAGGTCATCTTAGGTATAAAGGGACTTCAGCAATGCCTGGACTCAAAGGAAATATTTTTTTAGATCTCACGTAAGGTAATGTTTTCAGTGGGTAATGCATATGAAACTCTCATGTGAGATCCACAAAAGTATTCCCAAACCGCTTTGAGTTCAGGCTTTTCTAAAGCCACATTGTACCCAAACCCTGAGGAAGCAGGAGCGAACCCCCGAAATGTGTTGGATCTTTCTTGTTTTTCTAAATGGGAGGCCGGCCTTTTTAGGATGGCTAGAAGTGCATCAGCGCATGTCACGAATGTCCTTAAAACCCTTACCCTGACTGGCCTCAGGTGATACACAGACATGAAACAAATCCTCCTACATAAGTTGTACCTGTTTATCTGCAGTCTTCTCTTCTCTACAGCCATTCAAAGTCCTGCATTTATAAAACAAGGGGATGGATAGTTTAAATTACACACTGCAGAGCTCAGTGAGGAGACTTCTGAGAGCTGATTGGAGGGAAGAGACACCCCCCCACTCCACACAGCTTGCAGGAACAGAGCTTAGGCTGTCAATCTGCTGGTGGCCCCTCCCCTGTTACCATTTTTCTCATGGTGTCAAGAAAACGTTTCAGAAGTGACTGCTGATAGCAGAGGAAGGAGGCAGCAGACAGAAATGACACTTAGTGCTCTGGATTGAGACAAGTACACACTATAGAGGGATATGCTTTTTTCATATTTTATGTCTCAGGTTTGCAACCAGCTTGAACACTGGTACCACTCAGTATAGTGGTCAGCCCCATCCAGTCATCAATAGACTGAGGTTTGCAACCACTTTATTAAATGTCCTATATTGTGATCTGGGTATTCACAGTATAGTAAATAGTCTAACTGGTGTGCATTTTACAGTTTTAGGGGCCGACATGGAGCAGCGAACAGAGACCCTCCACTAGATGGAGAACAGGTAACATTCATTATTATTATTATACAGGATTTATGGCGCCAACAGTTTTCTCAGCGCTTTACAATATAAAGGGAGACAATACAGCAACAATACAGTTCAATACAAGAGGGATAGGAGCAGGGGCAGACTGACAACTCATGGGGCCCCCGGGCAATAGGGGATCATGGGGCCCCTGTGTCCTTGTCCAAACTCAAAAAAGCCTTTGAAAGGTACCAGGGACATCTCATGGGGCCCCTTACTGACCCTGGGCCCTCGGGCAGTGCCCGAGTTTCCAAATGGTCAGTCCGCCCCTGGATAGGAGAGCCCTGATCCTGGGAGCTTACAATCTAAGAATCTTACAATCATTCATTGAAACTTAGTATGACCGTCCATGTGAATTTAAGTTGTTGCTAAATAAAACCAGTTTGTGAATATCTATGAATATCAAACAATCCAGAAAACCATATGGTGCTATGATGGGCTTCACCATCTTGTGACCATAATGTGGTATTTTCCAGATTCACAAATTCGATCTGCAGAGACTATAGCTGTGGAGCATTCAGTTTTTTCCCCCCATTCACACAGAATTAAGTTACATGGGGGGATATGATCTCCATGTGTAATACATAAGGGGGGGATATGATCTCCATGTGTAATACATAAGGGGGGGATATGATCTCCATGTGTAATACATAAGGGGGGATATGATCTCCATGTATAATACATAAGGGGGCTATGATCTCCATGTATAATACATAAGGGGGGATATGATCTCCATGTATAATACATAAGGGGGGATATGATCTCCATGTGTAATACATAAGGGGGGGATATGATCTCCATGTATAATACATAAGGGGGGGATATGATCTCCATGTATAATACATAAGGGAGGATATGATCTCCATGTGTAATACATAAGGGGGGGATATGATCTCCATGTATAATACATAAGGGGGGGATATGATCTCCATGTATAATACATAAGGGGGCCATGTATAATACATAAGGGGGGGTATGATCTCCATGTATAATACATAAGGGGGGATATGATATCCATGTATAATACATAAGGGGGGATATGATCTCCATGTATAATACATAAGGGGGATATGATCTCCATGTATAATACATAAGGGGGGATATGATCTCCATGTATAATACATAAGGGGGGATATGATCTCCATGTCTAATACATAAGGGGGGGATATGATCTCCATGTATAATACATAAGGGGGGATATGATCTCCATGTATATTACATAAGGGGGGATATGATCTCCATGTCTAATACATAAGGGGGGATATGATCTCCATGTATAATACATAAGTGGGGGGATATGATCTCCATGTATAATACATAAGGGGGGGATATGATCACCATGTATAATACATAAGGGGGGGGGGGGATATGATCTCCATGTATAATACATAAGGGGGGATATGATCTCCATATATAAATACATCAGTGGTTCATATAGTGAACTCGGTGTAGAGTTATTCCCCCTGAGGTCATCACAGAGGACAAGGGGGCACTCTTTATGTCTGGAGGAAAAGAAATTTGATCTCCAAACACGGAAAGGTTTCTTGACAGTAAGAGCTGTGAGAATGTGGAATAGACTCCCTCAAGAGTTGGTTGTGAGCCAGCTCAGTGGATTGCTGTAGGAAAGTTCTGGATTGTTTCTTGGATACACAGAATATAACTGGATATAACATTTATAGGTAAAGTTGATCCAGGGAATATCCGATTGCCTCTTGGGGGATCAGGAATAAATTTTTTCCCTACAAGAGCAAATTGGATCATGCTTTGCTGGGTTTTTTTGCCTTCCTCTGGATCAATGGTGGGTATAGGATTATAACTTTTTTTTTTTTAATGGTTGAACTGGATGGACTTTTGTCTTGTTTCAGCCAGACTAACTATGTAACTTGCAGACCAGCCTCATTCACTCAGATAGGTCATACTTGGCAGGTGCTTCACCCACCAACCATGACAGGGCGTAGGAGCAGCACTAGATGAGACATCAGCTTCTGCAGCTCTTGCTCCCTACTACAGCTCCAATCTTACAAGTAGTCCCTCTGCATTGCACTCTGTTTGATGCTCTGGCAGGTCAGGAAGCCAAGACCGAGATCTACCTGTCACCTAGCTGAGATCTACAGGTAGATCATGATCTGTTGGTTGCTGACCCCCTTTGTAGACCCTGCAGGACACATTCATGGGTTTTGTATCCGATAAATCTGTTCAGTAATGTCTTCCTCAGACAGACGAGGAGTACAGACGGGATGTACCAGGTTATTGCGCAGTAAAACGGCGAGTCTGGCTGATCCATGTCAGAGCCACAGACCGCGCCGAGGCCTTCCTGCAGACCGTCTGTACATTTTATTGGTTAATGGTTCATAAAGATCTCATCCGTCTTCTGTTCTCGCGTGTCAGCGCTTCTGAAGGGCAGCCGTATGACCCGCTGTGCCGTCTCTCACTCTCAGCCAGGCGGTGTTGTTCCTGCCACAGAAGTGTCCACTGTCCTAACAAAGTCCCAGAAACAGCCATTCCCATGTAGAAGAAAAATATATTTTAAAAATATTCTTCCCAAATATATGGACATATATTTGAAATGCTACAATTTTGGCCATATGCAATATATTTATATATATATAATATATATATATATATATATATATATATATTTATATATATATATAATATATATATATATATATATATATATTTATATATATATATATATTTATATATATATATATATATATATATACTGCATGTTGAAATGCGTTTTTATTGCAAAATATATGTAAATATTTTTAAAAATACATTTCAAATATACAGTCTGTCTTTAAAAATACAAATCTACATTTTTGGAATGCCTTTACAAATATATGTAAAAATTACTTTTTTATATGTTAAACAAAATCTGAAGAATATATTTAAATAATATGTATATTTTTAAAAATATATTTTTTAAAGTATATTCAGATTTTTTTGTAACAGATAGTCTTTTCAAATATATATGTTTACATATATTCGTAAACGCATTCCAAAAGTGTAGATTTGTATTTTTAACCCCTTCACACCAGCCACACACAAATGTGCGGCCTCTCGGCATCTGGGCCTACAAGCCGAGCGGCCGCACATTTGCGTTCAGGTAAGAAAAAACATATGTGCTGAGAGCGCGTGCCCTGCTGATACATAACGCACATACAGCTCTACATCTTGGAGAAGGTGGTAGGGGGCACATTTTGACATGTTTGCCTTGGGCTCTAGATGACCTGCAATACATTACATCACTCCCGAAGTTGTATTCTGTTGTATGAGACTTTTTGTACCTTTGGGAACTTCTTCATTTTCAATATTATTATTATACAGTATTTATAAAGCGCCAATAGTTCGCTCAGCGCTGTACATTACAAAGGGGGACAGAACATGTGACAGAACAATAACAATACAATGCAAAACATGAGGGGATCGAGGGCCCTGCTCCTTGGAGCTTACAATCTAGGAGGGAGGGGATGGTGGCACAGGAGGAGATAGCTGTGGGGGATGGAGTGGTAGGAAGAGTGGAGGAGGTTGGCAAGTTAGCAGGGGGTGGGGTAGGCTTCCCTGAAGAGATGGGTTTTCAGGGTGCGCCTAAAGGAGAGGAGAGTAGGTGATAATCTGATGGGTTGGGGCAGGGAGTTCCAGAGGATGGGTGACACCCTGGAGAAGTCCTGGAGGCGGGCATGGGAGGAGGAGACCAGGGAACTAGAGAGAAGGAGGTCTTGTGAGGAGCGGAGTGTGCGTGTTGGGCGGTACTTGGATATTAGGTCAGTGATGTAGTTCGGGGCAGTATGGTGGACGGCTTTGTACGTCAGTGTTAGGATTTTGAATTTGATCCGTTGCGCAATCGGAAGCCAGTGCAGGGATTGGCAGAGGGGGTTGGCGGAGATGGAGCGGTTGGAAAGGTGAATGAGTCTGGCAGCCGTATTCAGGATGGACTGAAGCGGGGATAGCCTGTGGCGAGGCCGGCCAGTGAGGAGGGAGTTGCAGTAGTCGAGTCGTGATATGATGAGGGAGTGGATGAGCTGTTTAGTGGTTTCTGGGGTTAGGAACGTGCGGATTTTGGCGATGTTGCGGAGGTGAAGTCTGCATGAGTTTGTTAAAGATTGGACTTGGGGCTGGAAGGATAGGTTGGAGTCCAGAATGACACCAAATACTCTGGCCTGCAGGGCGGGTTTGATATTGGTGTTGTTGGATGTGATGGAGAAGTCAATGGGGGGTGGGGTCTGGGCTGGGGGGGAAGACAAGAAACTCGGTTTTGGAGAGGTTCAGTTTAAGGAAGTGGAGCGACATCCAATCTGATATGTCGCTCAGTAGGTGTGTGATTCGGGCAGAGACCGAGGGGGTGAGGTGGGGGGTTGAGAGATAGATTTGTGTGTCGTCGGCATAGAGGTGGTAGTTGAAGCCGTGAGATATCAGACTAGCATGAAGAAACAAAACGGACAATCATTCGTCCAATATTCTCATCGTGTGTATGAGGCTTAACACTCAGGACTATGGGCCATGTCATGATAGCTAAGCTCTGCCCAAGGTCTCCTATGATATTGTTCCACTGCTGCCCTAACCCGCGAGATCCCTCATCACCAAACAAGATTCTACATTGATTGGACCATCAAGGGAGCAATGCACATTAGGAAAAGCTGTGAACGCTTTTCAGTGTCCCTCAACTTGGTCCATAGGCAGCATTGCAACTGGACCACAGGTCCTCGGAGGACGGCCAGATGCCTGTCTTAATCTGCCCTTCTATGGCCAGAATAATGGGGCTGCTGAATTTCTTTGTATGTTTTTAGGTTGAAGACCCAGAAGACTCCCTTCTAAGTGATGAGGAGGTGGACACCGACCAACACCGATTCTCTGCCTCCAGGTATTAGTCTTCATTGAACATCTGTGTTGGGTTGGTCTAGTTCCTGAATGTCCTGTGTGACCTGATGTTTCACCAATCAGATGCAGACTCTGAAGGCATGTCTGAATTTGATTGGTGAGAGTCTCTTAGACGTGTGGTAGTGTTGGACGGGTAATGGTTAAGTTTTGTTTCTGTTAGGCAATTTTTCCTTGATTAAAATGGGAGCATGCGGGGATGACGACGTGTGAGGTACCATCTTTAGGTCCCAAGCTGCTCAGCTCCTGATATTGGTGGAGGTGTTGGTCACCTCTCTTAGTAAGGCCCTTCAGCCCCGATTGCTCAGTTTGGCCAGGCGACCAACTCTTGAAAAGTCCTGGTTGTGCCAAACTTCTTCCATTTGAGAATTATGGAGGCCACCTTGAGTATCTTCAGTGTAGCAGAAATTTTTTTGTAGCCTTTCCCAGACCTGTGCCTTGCAGTAATTCTGTCTCTGAGCTCTGCACGCAGTTCTTATGACCTCATGGTTTTTGCTCTGATACAGTATGCTTTGTCAGCTCTGAGGCCTTTTATAGAGAGGGGGGGTGCACCTTTCCAAATCATGTCCAATCAATTCGATTGACCACAGGTGGACTCCAATAAAGGAGTACAAAAATCTCAGCAGCGATCAAGAGAAATGGAAGGCACCTGAGCTAAATTTCAAGTGTTGTTGCAAAGGGTCTGAATACTTATGCCAATGTTACATTTCAGTTTTTTCTTTTTAATAAATGTTATGACATTTCTGTTTTCACTTTGCCATTGTGGGGTACGGAGTGTAGATTAATTAGGAAAAAAAATGTGTTTAAACAACTGCAGTATCAGAGTGCAACATAACAACAATGAAAAAAAGGTAAGGGGGGCCGAATACTTTCTGATTTTATGTATGTGTGTGTGTATATATATATATATATATATATATACTGTATATCTATATACTATCCTGTTCTGTATAGTTTGACATTTTTTTTTTTTTTTTTTTTCCAATATTTTAATTGAAATTTTTCAAGTTACAAATAGCACAATAAACAAGTGTCGTGTTAGAAAATAAGTATTTTAACATTTTTTTTTATATATTCCCTATCTTCCCAGGATGTCTTTTAATGAATTTAAATCTCCATCCCCCACAATGCAGAGGATCCATTCCGAGTAAGTATTCAAGCAAAATATTTTCTAAACAAGCTCTTGTGTTTCGAAAGTGGATGTAAACCTTAACCAAATAACATTTATTTTTCTCATATCATAAGCCTTGCTTTCTGTTTCCTTTGCTGCATCTCAGCTCTGCTGACCTCCTGCAGCCTCTTTGCAGCCACTTTCTGTCTACACACCCTCAAGCGATAGCTGCATGACGTGTCTTAGAGCGGGTATACTGACGGTGACAACAGTGGTCCATATCTGTGTAATGTGTGCTTAAATGGTCACTTGTCTACATCGGAAGCCCCCAGGGGCGGACTGACCATTTGGAAACTCGGGCACTGCCGAGGGCCCGGGGTCAGTAGGGGGCCCTATGAGATGCCCCTGGTACCTTTTTTATAGGCTTTTTTGAGTTTGGGCAAGGACACAGGGGCCCCATGATCCCCTATTGCCCGGGGGCCCCATGAATTGTCAGTCCGCCCCTGTGACAGGGTGACAACGCAGGAGCACAATTGAGAGATGAGGACAGGTTGTTGTCACCCTTTAACAGGAAGTGCCTGCCTAAGGACTCTAATGGCAGGATCACAAGGGATTATTTTGATGAAAGTTGCAGATTTTAAAAATGACTGTGGAATATTCATTAACATGCTAAAGTTTTTAAGAGATTTTATTGATCGAGTTTATATTTAATTTACCTCCTTAGCGCCATCGGTACGCAAATATGCAGCCTCTCGGCGGCTGGACCGTGACACCAAAAGGCTGCATATTTGCGTACCCAATGTAACTATACATGTGCCTAGAGCAGGTGCCATGCGTGTTCCTGGAACATTTACTGATGTGTCAAGGAAAAGACCAGATCACTACATGTGATCAAAAGCTTTTCTGATCATGTGACCGCCGTGATAGCCAATCACGGCGGTCACATGACTCCTGGCATCACAAACCTTAAAGCGCCACCAAGGGGGTTAAATAAATATAGAGGCCTGTTTGTAAAGATCAGCAAACTAGGTTTTTCTTGCCTTTTTTTGTGCACATCAACCAATTTTTCCATTAAAATTTAAATGTCAATGTGAGATGAGCAAAAAAAGAAAAAAAAAAATGAAAGACAGATTTTCCACAAATTCATCACAAAAAAGGAAATGCCATAAATTGGGGGAATGGGAGAGGGAGGTTAATGAAGGGCTTCCTATCCTCTTTGTCAGTTCAGGGCTCCTGTGGAGTAAAAAAAGATTGAGGGTCTCCAAACTTTTTAAACTAAGGGCCAGTTGACTTTCCTAAGGCTTTAGGGGGGGCCACACTGTTTCCAGTGTGAGTAGAAAATGTCCCGGCATCAGTGGGAGTAAACACTGCTCCATTGGAGGAGGAATAGTGCCCCGTTGTTGGCTTTAGCAGGAGGAACAGTGGTATCAATTGCAAATATAGTGCCCTATCAATGGTGTCAGTGGGAGAAATAGTGCCTCATCATTGGTCTTAGTAAGAAAAATAGTGCCCCATCGATGGTATCAGTGGGAAGAAGAGTATCCCATTAATGGTGAAAGTGGGAGCAATGGCGCCTCATAGGTCTTAGCAGGAAGAATAGTGCCCCATCGATGGTATCACTGGGAGGAATAGTGCCCCATCGATGGTATCAGTGGGAGGAATAGTTTCCCATCATTGGTGTCAGTGGGAGGAATAATGCCCCATCGATGGTATCAGTGGGAAGAAGAGTGTCCCATTAATGGTGAAAGTGGGAGCAATGGCGCCTCATAGGTCTTAGCAGGAAGAATAGTGCCCCATCGATGGTATCACTGGGAGGAATAGTGCCCCATCGATGGTATCAGTGGGAGGAATAGTTTCCCATCATTGGTGTCAGTGGGAGGAATAATGCCCCATCGATGGTATCAGTGGGAAGAAGAGTATCCCATTAATGGTGAAAGTGGGAGCAATGGCGCCTCATAGGTCTTAGCAGGAAGAATAGTGCCCCATCGATGGTATCACTGGGAGGAATAGTGCCCCATCGATGGTATCAGTGGGAGGAATAGTTTCCCATCATTGGTGTCAGTGGGAGGAATAATGCCCCATCGATGGTATCAGTGGGAAGAAGAGTGTCCCATTAATGGTGAAAGTGGGAGCAATGGCGCCTCATAGGTCTTAGCAGGAAGAATAGTGCCCCATCGATGGTATCACTGGGAGGAATAGTGCCCCATCATTGGTGTCAGTGGGAGGAATAGTGCCCCATCATTGGTGTCAGTGGGAGGAATAGTGCCCCATCGATGGTATCAGTGGGAGGAATAGTGCCCCATCGATGGTGTCAGTGGGAGGAATAGTGTCCCATCATTGGTGTCAGTGGGAGGAATAGTGTCCCATCATTGGTGTCAGTGGGAGGAATAGTGCCCCATCATTGGTGTCAGTGGGAAGAATAACGCCCCATCGATGGTATCAGTAGAAAGAAGAGTGTCCCATTAATGGTGAAAGTGGGAGCAATGGCGCCTCCTCATTGGTGTCAGTTGGAACAATAGTCTTCCAAAGGGCTGTCCTAGATTATTTATGATAAAAGTTATCCACTACGTATAATGATACCTTTATTTCAGGTACTTGTATAGCTCCATCAATTTATGCAGCGCTTTACATATATATTGTACATTCACATCAGTCCCTAACCCTCAAGGGGTGTACAATCTAAGGTCCCTAACTCACATTCATACATACACATACTAGGGACAATTTAGACAGGAGCCAATTCACCTACCAGCATGTCTTTTGGCTTGTAGGAGGAAACCGGAGTACCCGGAGGAAACCCACGCAGGCACAGGGAGAACATGCAAACTTCAGGCAGGTGGTTGGGATTCAAACCAACAACCCTAGTACTGCCAAGCGGAAGTGCTAACCATTTAGCCACTGTACCTTAATGCTCCATTCACACTTGTGCGACTTCAAAATAATGCGACTTTACAGCGTGAATTTGGATGAGTGCAACTTTGGCTTTGATGAAGAATGATTGTTTCTGCTGTACAAAGTCGCACACAAGTCGCATGCAGAGCATGCAGGTGCGACTTTCATGCAACTTTGGAGGGTTTACGTGGAAGTCTATGGCCCTCAAGTTGCATGAAAGTCAGACCAAAGTAGTGCAGGAACTACTTTGAAGTCGCACAGATATGAATGGTACCCATTGGGAAACATGGGGGAGGGGGGCAACTTGTCATGGGACTTTGGACCCCAAAGTCACATGACAAGTCGCATCAGTGTGAATGGAGCCTGAATGTACAAAGTAATTGAGAAGTGTGAATAGTAATCCTTTGCAGAGAAGTGCAATTTTCTTAGAGAACAAGCTCAACCAATCGCAATCTCAACCAATCTATACAGTAGATTTATTTTATATCATTTATAGCAAGTTGTACTTGAGGATTTATTGTATCAGCTGGTATTGTGTTCAGGAGGTTTATTGGGGGGGAATTAGGAGCATGGAGTTTTTATTTATACACCCTGATTATTTAATTGGATTCAGCCCGGGGTCACATATATGCAGTGCGGTAAATCGCATGTGATTCACACAGAAACCGCACCGCATTCCTGTGCCAATCACATGCGATTTGTATGCGGTGCGATCGGAGCCTTACATTTTGTACGGCTCTAATCGCACCCGCACCAAAACGGTGCAGGACCCTTTTTTGGGTCCGCACTAGAATCAGATTGCATGGGTATTCACACCTGTGCGATCCGATTCTGCACATCGCACTGTTTTGTGGACCACTTTCAGGGTTTTGTTAATGTAACGTACACACCCGCAGCGGTTCGCATGAACGGGGTGCGATTCTGATGCGGTGTGGAATTTGCACTGAAAACGCTGCGAGTTCCGCACCGCATCAGTGTGAACCCGGGCTTAAAGTGCGACACTTGAAATAAATGAAGGATATGACGAAGCGTAAGCCAAAACTCTAAATGTATTTTCTCTCAAGCTGTGAGTTCTGTCTGCACCAGGATGTGAGATCTTTAGATGAAGCAAATGCCTGTGGGAGAAGTTTCTGGTAGAAGCTGCCACTCTGTTGCCTGTTGCCCTGATTACTAGTTCCTGGGGAGATAAAACTGAACATAGAAAGGTAAAGGCAGAAAAAAGAAAAAAAGATCGAGTGGTCCATCGTGTCTTCCTGGTTTTTTTTTTTTTCAGTTTTTTTTTTTAAGGGAGGGGGGTTGTTGTTTTTTTTTTGGGGGGGGTGTTTTTTTTTTTTTTCCTTTTTTGTCAGAGTATAGATCTATGCTTGAACTTGTATGCAGACCACATTTTTAGACTCTGATAGCTGCTGTCTGAGTTTTTACCCAGGCATTTTATTATGGGCAGCACAATGGCTAAATGGTTAGCACTTCTGCCTGGCAGTACTAGAGTTGTTGGTTCAAATCCCAACCACGGCACCAGCTGCTTGGAGTTTGTATGTTCTCCCTGTGTCTGCGTGGGTTTCCTCTGGGTTCTCCGGTTTCCTCCCACACTCCAAAGACATGCTGGTAGGTGAATTGGCTCCTGTCTATATTGGCCCTAGTATGTGTATGTATGAATGTGAGTTAGGGACCTTAGATTGTACGCCCCTTGAGGGTTAGGGACCTTAGATTGTACGCCCCTTGAGGGTTAGGGACCTTAGATTGTACGCCCCTTGAGGGTTAGGGACCTTAGATTGTACGCCCCTTGAGCATTAGGGACCTTAGATTGTACGCCCCTTGAGGGTTAGGGACTGATATGAATGTACAATATATATGTAAAGTGCTGCGTACATTGATGGCGCTATATAAGTACCTGAAATAAATAAATTAAAGCTGCTTATCACCCCCCCCCCCATGTTGTTGTTTTTTTTTTCACCAGCAATCAAAATATAAATGAGACTTTAATTCCCTACTGGGCCAATTCTGATACTCCTGTCCTGCATGTAAAAATCTGTATTTTTTTTTCTTGAAAACTACTCAGAACCCCCAAACATTTTATATTTTTGGCACTTTAATAATATCTTTTGATATCTTGACAGCCGCAGATTAACATGAAAAGAACTTTTCTAATATTATATCACAAAATGGTTTGCTGTGTAATTATACATATTTATTTCATAGGTGGGAAATTTTTCTTTTGTACGCAAATGTATCCAAATCATAGCATTTAGATAAAAAAGTAGCCATGTTCCTTCAAAATAGTTTATTAATACTGTCCTGAGCAGCCAAAACTGTTACTTAACAAATCTTTATTTTTTAATTGTTTTTTTAAGAGGGGAAGAGTTGGCTTACTTGGAATTTGTGGCTGATGTGACCAATGAAATCATGTCTCTGGGATTGTTCTCGGACAGGTGAGTGCCTATAGATTTGGGATGGCTGAAGGGTGTTATCTTCAAATCTTAAATATCTGATGATGGCTTTTTTTCTGTAAAGAGTTCTAGATCGAGTGTTTGAACGTCACCTTGAAGAAAACAGACATTGTTTAGATGAGGTAAGGCTGCTCACTGCTTTTTATGGTCATGGTGGCTCATTGTTTTCAATACTATTGTGGCTTAGTGCCTTTAATGATCATGGTAGCTCATTGCTTCTCATTACCATGGTGGCCTAGTGCCTCTAGTGGTCATGGTGGTTCACTGCCTTTAATGGTAATGGTGACTCATGGCTTCTCATTATCATGGTGGCTCAATGTCTCCAATGGTCATGGTGGCTGAGTGTTTTCAATGGTCGTGGTGGCTGAGTGCCCCCGATGGTCGTGGTGGCTGAGTGCCCCCGATGGTCGTGGTGGCTGAGTGCCCCCGATGGTCGTGGTGGCTGAGTGCCCCCGATGGTCGTGGTGGCTGAGTGCCCCCGATGGTCGTGGTGGCTGAGTGCCCCCGATGGTCGTGGTGGCTGAGTGCCCCCGATGGTCGTGGTGGCTGAGTGCCCCCGATGGTCGTGGTGGCTGAGTGCCCCCGATGGTCGTGGTGGCTGAGTGCCCCCGATGGTCGTGGTGGCTGAGTGCCCCCGATGGTCGTGGTGGCTCAATACATCTGATGGTCAGGTTGGGTCATTTCTTCTCATGATCATGGTGGCTCAATGTCTCTAATGGTCTTGGTGGCTAATTGCTTCTCATTACCATGATGGCTCAATGCCTCTAATGGTCAGGTTGGGTCATTTCTTCTCATGATCATGGTGGCTCAGTGTCTCTAATGATCTTAGTCGCTAATTGCTTCTCATTACCATGGTGGCTCAATGCCTGCAATGGTCATGATGGCTCAATGCCTGCAATGGTCATGATGGCTCAATGCCTGCAATGGTCATGATGGCTCAATGCCATTAATGGTCATGGTGGCTCAATGCCATTAATGGTCATGGTGGCTCAATGCGTCTAATGGTCATGGTGATTCATGCCTATAATGGTCACGGTGGCTAAATGTCTGCAATGGGCACGGTGACTCAGTGCCTTTAATGGTCACGGTGCCTCAATGCCTCCGATGGTCACGGAGGATCAATGCCTGCGATGGTCACGGAGGATCAATGCCTGCGATGGTCACGGAGGATCAATGCCTGCGATGGTCACGGAGGATCAATGCCTGCGATGGTCACGGAGGATCAATGCCTGCGATGGTCACGGAGGATCAATGCCTGCGATGGTCACGGAGGATCAATGCCTGCGATGGTCACGGAGGATCAATGCCTGCGATGGTCACGGAGGCTCAATGCCTCCGATGGTCACGGAGGCTCAATGCCTCCGATGGTCACGGAGGCTCAATGCCTCCGATGGTCACGGAGGCTCAATGCCTCCGATGGTCACGGAGGCTCAATGCCTCCGATGGTCACGGAGGCTCAATGCCTCCGATGGTCACGGAGGCTCAATGCCTCCGATGGTCACGGAGGCTCAATGCCTCCGATGGTCACGGAGGCTCAATGCCTCCGATGGTCACGGAGGCTCAATGCCTCCGATGGTCACGGAGGCTCAATGCCCCCGATGGTCACGGAGGCTCAATGCCCCCGATGGTCACGGAGGCTCAATGCCCCCGATGGTCACGGAGGCTCAATGCCCCCGATGGTCACGGAGGCTCAATGCCCCCGATGGTCACGGAGGCTCAATGCCCCCGATGGTCACGGAGGCTCAATGCCCCCGATGGTCACGGAGGCTCAATGCCCCCGATGGTCACGGAGGCTCAATGCCCCCGATGGTCACGGAGGCTCAATGCCCCCGATGGGGCATTGCCCCCGATGGTCACGGAGGCTCAATGCCTCCGATGGTCACGGTGGGCCAATGCCTCCGATGGTCACGGTGGGCCAATGCCTCCGATGGTCACGGTGGGCCAATGCCTCTAGAGGTTAAGGTGGCCCAGTGCCTTTAATGATCATGGTGCCTCAATGCCTCTAGAGATCATGGTGGCCCAATGCCTCTAATGGTCATGGTGCCTAATGCCTTTAGTGGACATGGGGACCCAGTGCCTCTAAAGGTCATGGTGGCCCAATGCCTCTAACGGTCAGGGTGGTTAATTTCTTCTCCTGATCATGGTGGTTTAGTGCCTCCGATGGTCATGGAGGCTCAATGTTTCCGATGGTCATGGAGGCTCAATGCCTCTAGAGGTCATGGTGGGCCAATGCCTCTAGAGGTCATGGTGGGCCAATGCCTCTAGAGGTCATGGTGGGCCATTTCTTCTCATGATCATGGTGGTTTAGTGCCTCGAATGGTCTTCGTGGCTAATTGCTTCTCATGACCATAATGGTTCAATGCCTCTATCGGCCACGGTGGCTCAGTGCCTCTATCGGCCACGGTGGCTCAGTGCCTCTATCGGCCACGGTGGCTCAGTGCCTCTATCGGCCACGGTGGCTCAGTGCCTCTATCGGCCACGGTGGCTCAGTGCCTCTATCGGCCACGGTGGCTCAGTGCCTCTATCGGCCACGGTGGCTCAGTGCCTCTATCGGCCACGGTGGCTCAGTGCCTCTATCGGCCACGGTGGCTCAGTGCCTCTATCGGCCACGGTGGCTCAGTGCCTCTATCGGCCACGGTGGCTCAGTGCCTCTATCGGCCACGGTGGCTCAGTGCCTCTAAAGGTCACGGTGGCCCACTGCCTCGAATGGTCTTGGTGGCTAATTGCCTCTCGTTGCCATGGTGGCTCAATGCCTCTATCGGTCATGGTGGCTCAATGCCTCTATCAAGCGCAACCAACCATCTTTTTCTGAATAAAGACAGACACAAGCATATCAAGAGGTTGCCTGATCCCAGATGTGAAGATATATACCATACGCTTACTCTGATATCAATCACTACACTATGGATCTTTCCTGTGGCCCTTTATCTTATTCTACCATTTCCCGTTTAGAGAATTTCTGCATAGCCATGGTGCCTATTGCTTCCCATGGTCATGGTGCTTCTTTTTCTCATGGTAATAGTTCCTCATTGTTTCTAATGGTCACGGTGGATTCTTGTTTCTCATGGTTATGTTGCCTTTTTTGCTTTCTTGTGGTTATGATGTCTACTTGCTTCCCGTGATCATGGAACTCAAGTGCCACGAAAAAAACTCCTTGTTGCACTATTACATTTAGAAAAGATTATTTCCGTTTGTGACAGATTTTTCCTCACCTTTTGCTGCACACGTAAAATGAAAAAATACGAAGAAGTGAGGAAAAAATCTCCAAGAGCAATGCAGCCAAAAATGTTTTGCATTTTTAATAGAGTAGGGCAAGGATAGAACCCCTGTCAGGTTTTTATTGCAGTCTGTGTGTCTGACAGGGGTTCTAAACCTTCACCACTCCATCCAAAGCTAAAAAAAAAAGTTTTGGCTGGACTTAAACTTCAAGTGTTATCTAGACAGCTTCTTGTAGCCACTACAAGGCAAAAATGATGTATTGAATGAGCTCAGCTAGAGTCATTTATTTTGATTATCCTTTTGATCTGCAGGGGAAAATGCGCCACTTGCTGGACACTCTCAGGGCTGACTTGGACTCTAAGGATGAGAAGAAACTTGAACTTTTTGTAGATCACAACTTTAGCACCAGAAGAAATTTTAGAGATCATTTTGTCCTTCCTCATGCAATGAAGAATGATGGTTTACTTTCCCAAGACTTTTCTATAAGGGACTACAAATCTAACCTAAGATACCTCGATGGAAAGGAAAATGAGCCTCAACTCCATGACAAAAGTCAGAATGGCTTAGATGAAGAAGACAACCCTGGACCAAGTGGTTCCCACATTTACCTTGGAGCAAGAGATTTGGACCACAACAATGTTCTAAGTGGTCAGGAGGACTTTGAAGCCACCCAACAGTCACCTGAAGCTGTTACTCACCTTCCTGAGGATGAGCCTGACACTTCTCAACAAAAAGATGACTTCTTATTCTTTCAGGATGATCATGAAGAGACACATTCCGAATCACAAGAAAACACCCAGCTGTTGGAGAAGATGTCACCTGTGGATGATGTTCTCCCAGAAGACCATGATGGAAACCAGAGAAGCATCTCCCAGATGGGTCTGACCGATCTGCCAGAGCTGGAGCATGACATGAGGATTGTCCATAAACCTAAGGATCTTGAGGATCTGGAACAGAGCTTCTCGGAAATGATTCAAGTGTCCAAAGCTGAAGAGTGTTTTGTTCGTGAGGAAGAAACTGAGAACGTTCCTTCTGACCAGGAGAATGTCAGTGATCAGGATGATTTCTAAATGAATTATGTCAAAAAATTGATACAATACAGTTAAAGGAATGCAGTCGTGGGGAAATAGGGAAGCTGCCATTGCTAACGTCTCCATCTGAAAATGCTAGTTTCCTGGCTGGCTTGCTAATCCAGTAACCTCAATGGTTTCTTAACTGAAACCGACAGATCAGAGGTTCAGACCCTATTCTGTTCACTGTGCTCGTTTCTGTGAGTGACTCAGGAAGTATAGAAGCCAGAGAGAACCTTGAAACTGGTATTATATGAAGGAGATTATCAGTAACAGCTCCCATACTTCTCTCAGTACAGCTTTTCTTTAACTGACGACTATATGAATTGTAATTCTGACTTACGGGTAATAATATAGGGCTACGACAATTAGAATGTAGATGTTATACTGGCTAACAACTTCTGACAGAAAAAGGTTTCTTCATAAGCCAATACAGCCATCAGGTTAGATTGCACCTTGCAACATTTTTATTTTTATGTGTGCTGCTATTTTCAAACTTTCTTTAATCCCAGTAGGATTTATTTTATCTTCATTTGTAGTTTTCCGGTAACAGCATTTCAGAATTCAAGCTGGACTCCAGCCAGACAGCTAAAAATGTGTTAACTGTCTTACCCTTGTAAAGACTAGTAATGTTGTTCGAATGTCTTCATTCGCGCACAACTGGAAGATATCAATGCATGGCCTGGAAGGGGACACCACCTTTTCTGGTTCAGCTTCACAGCTTTCTGTGTCACCTGTCTTTTCATTGGGCAATGACTCAGATGCGTGATGCAGTTTGTCCAGTGAGTATAGTGGAGAGGTGACCCTGGAGGATCTAGACCTTTACAATGGTGTCACCTTCATGGCTATACTGTATGGCAGAGGTAGGTGAATCACATGACTTGCCAAGAAGAATTACAAATATTCTGACAGGTAAAACTGTTGATATAAACACTACATGGCCAAAAAATATGTACACCCCTCTCCAAATAATGGAGTTCAGGAAAGGGTACCATTAATGCATACAAAGACATTATAGACCATTGTGGTCATCCATCTTTGTGGTAACAGTTTGGCGAAGATCCTTTTCTATTCCAGAATGACTGTGCACAAAGCCAGCTGCATAAGACATGTTTTTACCATTATGGTGTGAAGAAACTAAAGTTGTCTGCATGGAGTCCTGACCTCAAGCCTACTGAAGATCTTTAGGGTGAATTGGAATAGCCTTTATGAGCCAGGTCTTCTCATCTGACATCAGTATCTGACCTCATATAGATGTCCAGCTTCATAAAGACATAGTTTGACCAGGTTGGTGTGGAGGAACTCAAGTGTCCTGCACAAAACCACCTTCACCCTACCTGAACACCTGATGTGGAAGGCTGACATTACGCCAGATTTTTTCACCCAACACCATGACCTGACCTCATAAATGCTTGTGGTTGAATGGGGGGTAAATTCCCACAAACACAGTTCCAAATCTTCTGAAAGTCGCCCCAGAACAGTGGAGGCTGTTCTAGCCATATAGGGCACGAGGGAACTCCATGGTTCCAACAAGTTCATATAGGTTTGTTGGTCAGTTGTCCACAAGCTATTGGCCATATTGGTTTGTTGGTCAGTTGTCCACAAGCTATTGGCCATATAGGTTATCTACCCTACCTGGTCATCGTAGTAATGACCAGATCCAGGATAAATATTACAAACCTTTATTGACCAGCGCCTGAAAACATTTCTGAGTTCAGCAGTCCTTGAAGGAAGCAATGCCCGATAGAGCAGCAAAGGGCAATCTATATTTTTGTTAAGCTCTATGAAGAAACACAGGAAGTGGTTTATTGATGGAAGAAGACTCTTCCAAGCTAATAATATACAATTTTATGTAGTATCTCAACTTGCTATAGACTTGAAACTGCTTAGGAAAAGCTATTGATCGTTCTAATAGCTGGCGTTGGCAGCAATTATAAAGCTGTAGACAATAAATCTCAGACAATTACCAACTTATAATGCCTAAACCTTTGCAGCACTCTTCGCCAGGTGAGGAACGGACAAGTGCAGTCTTACGGGAAACACTGTTTATTGCTACAAAAAGCAAGTTGGCCTAAAGCCTTAAACACTGGTTTATTTATGGCAGGCCGAAACGCAGCCAATCAGATTGCTAGGAACTGGCGCTGTTGAGTCTATGTGTCAGACTTGTCTCCAGCTTCTCGTGAATCAGTAATGTTACTGGACAGGAGGCGGGCTGCGGGGGTGGAAGGCCATTTTGCTGTAGAAATATTATAATTGTACTAAGTTATTTTTCAATAAAAAATTAGATCCTGTAGCCTACTGTCTCTTCATTATCTACCTAAACACGTAGGATTGATTAGTTTTGTCTTCAGAATACAATAATGAACTCCATCTACAATGGGGACCCAAAATCTTCTAGGTGAGGTTTAATCAGTTCAAATTTTGCCAGCAGTGGTTCCTCCCTCCCATCCTCATCAGCATGCCCAATCAATTTTGAAATAAAATTTCTTCTGTCTTCATTAAATACATGATGGATATCCTCCAGCCAGGAAATGAGGCGGAGGTCTATCTGACTTGCTGTAGCTTCTAATGAGAAGCTCACAGTGTGCAGTGAAATCAGAGGAAGCCATTTCAGTCCAGGAGAGGAGCCGCTACAACTGTACAAGACTGAAGGAAAAACAGAAGGTCAAATTTAAGGCAAAACCCTGATTTGGTCCTGTTTGGGGCTGTCCACTTTTAAAGTAACAGACACCAGATCTCCTGTTCAGGGATACCTCCAGATTGCTGGTTGAAGGGTCATCTAGGGTCTAGGGTGGTACATTAAGGAGACCCTGGCTAGCTCTCCAACAGACACCAGATCTCCTGTTCAGGGATACCTCCAGATTGCTGGTTGAAGGGTCATCTAGGGTCTAGGGTGGTACATTAAGGAGACCCTGGCTAGCTCTCCAACAGAGACTGTGTTGTAGTGGAGGCTTGTAAATAGTTGCAGGAAGTTGTCCTCAGTTCATCAGTACCCTTGGGCATCCTCTCACCCCTGTTCTTGGGTCACCAAGATATCCCTGCTCCTGAGCCAGTGTCTCCAGGCGACAGACGTGGGCGGCGGCAGCCGAAACTATAATCACAGCATCTGCGGCCTGCTGCCACCACCTGCTTGAAAGATGAAAGAAGAAAAATGCCAAAGCTCCTGCTGCCTAGAAATCAGATTGGGGCCCCAGGTAGATAGCTGTACCCACTTGGGGCCCAGGGAAATGTTGGATGTGGATGTTTTTTTTTTTTTTTGTAATCCATATGGGCAGTGTGTGTCAGGGCACAGTGGGTCCCCTTTTCCTGGGGGCCCATGTGCCCCGCCCACCCTTCACACATGGATGATAGGCCACTGTGGTTGGTACAATACAGACCGAGGATCCTGGGGTGGTGTGAGCAGTGCTGGGAGATCTCAGTGTGCTCTTTTTTTCTCCCATTCAATGTTTGTGTGCTCAGCTTGGAGAGAACATTCCGGTTCATTCAGCACAGCGGTGCTAAGTATAGAAACCCAAATTGAGGTTTTACTGAAATCAGATTAGTGAGATTGGGGTTGGCCGGTTGGGGGTGTCCAACACCCGTCACATCTCCGTCTGCCCTTAAAATAGAAATGGGGCCGACTCCATGGACTTCTTTGTCTTTTTTTGGCCACCTTTACTTCCTGTGAGTATATTTTGGAAACCGTTTTCAAAACTGTGAGACCCAGGTTCACACTGATGCGGTGTGGAATTTGCAGCGGTTTCAGTGCGAATTCTGCACCGCATCACAATTGCACCCCATTCATGCGAACCGCTGCGGGTGTGTATTTTACGTTAACACCCCATTTACTAATGCTAGCAGCATAAGGATTAAAAATAGTTCAACCACTTCCACGCCGCCCTATATCAGAAATACTGCTACATAGTGGCATGGGTGTGCAAAATCACGTGTATATTTGTGATTTTGCAGTTCCAGGCAGGGGGTGCACATGCCCTACTCTGCCGCCATTCCATGCCTCGGCTGTCAGTCACCGGTCGTTGATTCCCCACCGGCACCCAGTGATCACGTGCATCACCAATGGGGGAGAGACCCGTGTATAAAAAAAACAGATCTCTCCCCTGTCAGCTCTGGCACACTGCTTTGTATGGATCTGCATAACAGTGTGATTACAGTAAACCACTCCCAGCACACAGTTAACCCTTTGATCGTCCCACATGTTAACACCTTCCTGCCCAGTGTCATTAGTACAGTGTCAGTGCTTTTTATTAGCACTGATCACTGTATTAGTGTCACAGGGGATGTCAGTGACACTAAGTTCCCCCCAGTGTCAGAATGTCTGCCACAGTCCCACTAAGTCACTGAATGCCACCATTACTAGCACAAAAAACTGCACTGATGGACATTGATAGGCTGCAATGATGGACACTGAGAGCCTGTACTGATAGACTGCACTGATGGACACTGGTAGGCTGTACTGATAGGCTGCACTGATGGGATGCACTGATGGACACTGCTAGGCTGCGATAATGGACACTGAGAGCCTGTACTGATAGACTGCACTGATGGGATGCACTGATGGACACTGGTAGGCTGCAATGATGGACACTGAGAGCCTGTACTGATGGGATGCACTGATGGACACTGATAGGCTGTACTGATGGACACTGATAGGCTGCAAACATGGGCACGGATAAGTAGGCACTGATTGGGCTGCACTGCTAATCAGTGTAAATGTCCCCCGTCAGAATCGCCGGTTACCAGCTCTCACACTGACAGTGCATGAGGAAAGGGCTGCTGAAAATGGGCAAGTCAGCTTACAATGTGCTCAGCTGTGATTGGCTCTTTATCGTGGTCTGAAATGAGCGGACACAACAAAGCATGCCAGATGCGTGCCCCAGGGGGCGTGGTTCTGGGAGGATATCTATAGACGCCCTCCCAGAACTGGACGACCGCGGCAGCCATCTTTTGTGGTTGAGGCTTGGTTCACACCTAGCGTTTGGTAGATGCGTGTTTGTTGCGAGAGTTTTTACGCATTTCGCTATACATGCCTAAGCAGACCATTCATTTCAATGGAGTGCCCTGCATACACCCAAAAACATTCGTGTACCTTGCCTTGAGCTTCACGTGGTTTTTTTTTTTTTTTTTTTTGAATGCGCACAGGTGCTTGCTGCGTTTGGGGCGCCATTAACAATGGATTTGCGCACGTTCACAGAAGACTTTGGTTGACCGCTGCAGGTGTATGATCTCATACAATGAAATATAAACTGTCAGTTCTGCCCGCCCCCCCCCCCCCCCCCATAAAGAGGCCGAGACTCGGAGTTCTGCTTGAAATATTTATTTGCATGGCAAAAATATACTATGTCCGTTTTGCATAAAATATCAGATATATTACATATTTGGTAAAACAAGCTTTATCGTCACACACACAATCTGTACACCGCCATACACTGTACAAGCCCACAGCTCTGCACACATTGTACAATATGGTATACAATCGACTCTGGAGGAGGGGGGCGCTATAGAGCCAGCCATGTGACCGGCGGGCCACCAAATCCACCATCAGCTCTTCTGTTTAATGAAATACAAAGAGCAATGGTGAACTACAAAGCCCAGCAAGCCAGCGCTGAGCCAATCGGCTCACAAATGAGCGAACTGCAGATTTTTCACTCAATTAGCAATTTGAAGATTTTTGTTCAGTGTTTTCCTGATCGGCTCATCGCTGGCAGTATCCCATTACAGCCAATCAGTAGGAAGGGCGTTCGATTCATTCCGATTGGTCGCAAAGGGTATGCGGTTGAATTTCTGGATAATACAAAAAGGCACTCCTTGGGTAACTCGAGTATATAAAAAAATATCTCAGCGGTTCTAAATAAATACAAACCTCGCTCAAAGCTGGCCACATTTTGGGAATTTTTCGTTTTCAAGAATATTCGTTTGATTTTCTGATCTTGAGCGGGGCCAGATCGATGTTCATTTTTGACGGCAGTGACGGGAATATTCACAAAAACGGAGCGGAAGGAAAACTTTTGTTGATCAAACTGAAACTTGGCCTGGGCAGGAAGGGGGTGGAAGTTCACGGTATTGAAGGGGTAAAGGTAAAAGACAAATTTTGCATGACATTCGTCCATTCATCGAATGTTCAAAGAATTTTCGTACGACTTTTCTTACAAATATTCTCGTTGGAAAATCTACACGTCTGTGGCCGGCTTTAGCGGAATATACCAAAATCCAACCCCCTGCCTGTACTTTGCCGATTGCCCTTTGTTTTATTAAATCACCTGAAGAACTGATTTGTAAAAAGTCGTGCAAAAAAAAAATCAACGTGATAAAAAAAGTGCCGTAACCCATAGAAACCAAAAACTGTTGATAAAGTTCACCATACACATTACAATCTGATTGTACAACTGACTTTTTATTTACTAAATCTATGAGGACCTTCCTAAGCCAACCAATTTGTATCCAATCAGCCAGGCCCTTGTACTACGTAATTGTTGGCAGATCCTATAGGAGATTGTATGGCCACATTGTAATGTCTGTGGTGAGTTCTACATGGTAGTATGCTGAATCAGTCAGGAAATTAGATCGGTCAGTAAATGCTGCAGCGATGCTAAAGTCACAAAGGACATGGGACTTGCTGGGAGATTGGATGGCACAATTCCCGACCACGAGGTGACTCCAAGCAGCCGGATGGTTAGATGGAGTAAGACCTAAACCCCGAGCAGATACGGTGACCGGCGATCTAGAACGAGAGAGAGAGAGGACTGCGCTCATCCAAAAGCGAAACCAGATCTTCTCAGGAAGAGACGGCGGACAAGTGTTCCCACTTTACAAGGTAACGAATCATGGTGGTCACATTGTACAGATTGTCTACAACAGTCGTCCCCAGACTGAGGACCTTTGTCCAGCCCTTGGGGGTGCACTATTCCTCCCACTGACACCAATGACGGGGCACTATTCCTCCCACTGATACCAATGACGGGACACAATTCCTTACACTGGCACCAATGACGGGGCACTATTCCGCCCACTGGCACCAATGACGGGGCACGATTCCTCCCACTGACACCAATGACGGGGCACGATTCCTCACACTGCTACCAATGATGGGGCACTAGTCCTTCCACTGACCAATGATGGAGCATTAGTACTCCCAATGATGGGGCACTAGTCCTCTCCTGACACCAATGATGGGACACTATTCCTCCCACTGACACCAATAATGGGGCACTAGTCCTCTCCTGACACCAATGATGGGACACTATTCCTCCCACTGACACCAATAATGGGGCACTAGTCCTCTCTTGACACCAATGATGGGACGCTATTCATACCCCATTGGAATTAGTGGAATGAATAGCACCCCACCATTGGTGTCAGTGGGAGGAATAGCGTCCCTTCATCAGGATTGCAATGGAACAGACACCGGTCCACATGGATCCCAATACTTCTTCAATAAATTATAGTTCAATCACAGCTAGATTTCTGACAAGGGTAACACAAGGTCTGTTCTATTGCAATCCTGATGAAGGAGAACGTGCCTCCCCGAAACGTGGGATTGTGGTGGTCCTAGGTCACAAGAGCTCAGACTCCGAAAGGTAACTAATCACAGTGGAAAGAAAAGATCAAACTGCCGCACAGCCTGCGTGCGAGACAGTAACAGGGCTCCATCCAGGAACCCTACGCATTTCGTCCTGACCACAGAGCTTAGTCATGGCACTTTGGATGGATGGCTGTAGCGGCACCCCGAGCTTTGTACAGTATCCAATTATGGTGGTTACATTGTACACATTATCATCATAAGAACGTACCACATTCCTATTGGGTGAGCACAGTTCTCTCGTTTGTTTTATATTTCAGGTATCAACTTGGAGTATACAGCGGCTGCCATTCTGTACAATATTATTATTACTATACAGGATTTATAGAGCGTCAACAGTTTGCTCAGTGCTTTACAATATAACGGGAGACAATACAGCAACAATATTAAGAAATCTGCTCTCAGCTCCTCCTCCTCCTTTCCATATATTCAAGTACACAGACCTTGCCGAGGCCAACGATGCCGGTATGTAACTTCACCTGAATAATGTACAGACATTTGGTTGCTAAGGGTTACCACCATTTGGATACAATCATTGCGCTTTGCACTGCCTTACTGAACAAGCTTGATTGTTATAGAACCAATATATATACAGTTCACCGAACCAGGCAGAATCCAAGATCCAACAAGGAAGATCAACGGGCAATGCCCAACAAATCACAACTCTGAGATACCGTCTTTACCATCATAGTGTTAAAATGTCTAGGATACTGCCATCAAAAGGTCTATACTGTCTGAGATACTGTCCTGCCCATCAAATCGTTTATAGTGTCTGAGATACTGTCCTTATCATAACGTATATAGTGGCTGAATACTGTCTTTACCAACACAGCATTTATAATGTCTGACATACTGTCCTTCCCATCAGAACGTTTATAGTGTCTGAGATACTGTCCTTCCCATCAAATCGTTTATAGTGTCCGAGATACTGTCCTTCTTATCATAACGTATATAGTGGCTGAATACTGTCTTTACCAACACAGCATTTATAATGTCTGAGATACTGTCCTTCCCATCATACGTTTATAGTGTTAGGGCATGCATACTCTGCATATGGAAACAACAAACCCCACCCATATTATCTCAACAGTTTGCCATTGTGAATGATATGCTGCAGATGGAACAAATTACTGCTGCCCTCCGAAACCAAGCACAATACATACTGGCAAATATTGGGACATGTTCTATTTCTCAGATGAGTACTTGACCTACTCCTAAATCGAGATTTTTCCTCTGGAAGAGAATGACTTCTTACATCGTCAACTCCACCAAAGCTCCCCTTCTTTCCTTTCCCTCCCCATCTCACCCCACCTTCCTTCTTTGGGAGTCTATCCACCCCCTCCAAAATCTAGAAAACGTTCCTCAGCATGCTTCAACCTCTAGGTGCTACAGCCTGGAGGACAGGACATAATGACTTTTCTCTTTCGACGTACATATTCTATTTTCCACCTCCTAACAGCCCTGTGCCGTCTTCCTGTTCCATCTTCTTGGTATGTACATGTTGGCCATGTTTCCTATTATTCCTCCCACCAAAATATGGATTATGTCTGTCCATAAAGCAAAGATCCTTGATGTAGAATGCCAATGACATTGCCTGTCTCTGACCTGGTGCCTTGTCTGCTCTAGATTAGACTTCCCCTACTTTGTTTGGGATTCACATATCTATACGGTCATAGGTTGTGCATGGTCCATCATGCCATGCCGTTATGGTGTTTTGCACACCTTAAATAAATATACACAGTTAGATCCATATATATTTGGGCACAGGCACAATTGTAGTTTTTTTAAAGGTATTTACCAAAACATATTCAAGCTATAGTTATATAATGGATCAGAAAGGAGAAAACCCAGTCTTTGGTCATGTCCATGGGTTCCAGACTTCAGGCAAAGCATCAGAAAGGAGAAAACCCAGTCTTTAGCCATGTCCATGGGTTCCAGACTTCAGGCAAAGCATCAGAAAGGAGGAAACCCAGTGTTTGGTCATGTCCATGGGTTCCAGACTTCAGGCAAAGCATCAGAAAGGAGGAAACCCAGTCTTTGGCCATGTCCATGGGTTCCAGACTTCAGGCAAAGCATCAGAAAGGAGGAAACCCAGTCTTTGGCCATGTCCTTGGGTTCCAGACTTCAGGCAAAGCATCAGAAAGGAGAAAACCCAGTCTTTGGCCATGTCCATGGGTTCCAGACTTCAGGCAAAGCATCAGAAAGGAGGAAACCCAGTCTTTGGCCATGTCCATGGGTTCCAGACTTCAGGCAGTCATTGCCAGTAAAGGATTCTCAACAAAATATTACAAATTAACATTTTATTTATGATTAAAGTCAATTGTCCAATAACTTTTGGTTCCTTGAAAAAGGGGGGATGGCTACCCTTAAGATCTGTAAATTCCTAAACCCTTCCTCCAATTTGGATGTACATACCCTCAAATTAAACCAGAGTGTGTGCACTTTCAGTCCATATCCATTATAGAACTAGAGCTTGAATATGTTTTGGTAAATACCTGAAAAAAAACTAAAAACGTGCCGGAGTCCAAATATATATGGACCTAACTGTATATGTTATGCCTGAGTGTCTTCTTCCCATGTGAGAGAATAGGTGCATTGGATCTCAAGTCTCTGGATTTAGAATTGGTTAATAAGCCTACATTGGTTTGTGCTGTTGAGTATAACAATTGCCTACTTTTGATCAATAAAGGATTTACAAAGGATAATGCACTAAGCTGATGCGCCCTCTCACTTCTAGCTTACTTGTTACCAGGGCTTCCCCAGTCCTAAGAGGGCAGCAAAGCATGGCGGTCCAATGTGTCTCAGGAGTGGCACAGTGAAGGTCCATCAGTCTCTGACCACCACACTAGAGTGGAGGACGTGGTTTCTGTTCTTCTGACAACAGAGTTTGAACCTTTCCCCCAGTTTCTCCAAAGTTTACGCGGGAGTTATGCTTTCAGTTCTGATAGCTGCAGCCATGCTGGGAAATCCCGTTTGGCAACCCCTATAGGCCACACTCATATTCCCATTAGGCAAAAAGGATAAAGGAATGCCTAAACATAAACATAGAATGGTTTATGAAGCGTTCAGAACATCTTCAGATAAATAGGGAAAGTTTCAGGAATCCATTAGATCTGGAAAGATTTAAAATAAAAGTTGTATGGGAAGGGGGATTGTTCAACATACATATAACTTCCGGACATATTCTACCCTCATATTGCCCAAAACTGCAGCTCATTATGCTGTATTATGCTGATCTGGGAGTAACAAACATCCATCGTTTTATTTTCTCTGCATATAACGAAGGTAATTTGGTCATACTGGTACAAATATCATACACAATGCACCATGACAGCTAATCAAAATCCAACCTGCTATATATAAGAGATCCGATTTGCTCTTATGGTTTCCATACACATGCGCCTCTCTATCGGTAACCTACGCGTACATCTCAGGTGCATCCTCTCTGCACCCTGAAACCAAACGGTCATTGTTCACAGTGTCCATTCCTTCATCATCCAGTCCAATTTACACTATATACAAAACCCATTATTCACCTGTATAATATTCCTATACCACCACCGAAATGTCAGTTCTGGAAAAAAGGGATTTTTGTCATTCTTGCGATCTCCTGCTGCACAAAAATTCTTCAACCGAAAAGTATGTGGCGAAACAAAACAAAAAAACTTACAGAAAACATTTACCAACATTAAAGGTCACATCAAGACTATCTTAACCCAATGAAGGCCAAATCAATGAATATCTTTAGGGAGTTGTGACATTGGGAATCAAAGTGGCCCATCTGATAAGGGTTTTTAAGCGATGTTTTCAGCATTAGCTCCTAGGTCCGATCTTATGTCGCCTGCACAGCTTGAGCAACCAATCAAGCCTTCAAGTTTAAAATGATGTACACACAGGTGGTCTTCGTTAGCATTCCTGGTCCAATTTAATTTATTTTTTGTCTAAAAGCAGGAAGAAAACTGCAGCATGAAACGTGTCATTGTTTTTTTTTTTTGCCAGTTTGGCCACATACACATTACATACACTATATGGCCAAAAGGTTTGTAGACCCCTGACCATCACACCTCTATGAGATTGTTAGGCATCCAATTCCAAAAGCATGGCCAGTAATATGGAGATGCCTCGATTGTGGCCAAAACATCCTCCACTCTTCTGGGAAGGAACTTGCCCACATTCAGCCAAAAGAGCATTAATAAAGTCAGGTCATACACTATATGGCCAAAAGGTTTGTAGACCCCTGACCATCACACCTGAGATTGTTGGACATCCAATTCCAAAAGCATGACCAAAAGAGCATTAATGAAGTCAGGCCATAACGTTAGTTAAGAAGACTTGGCTCGATAGAAACCTTCCAATTTATCCCAAAGGTGTTCACAGTAGGGATGAGGTCAGGGCTCTGTGCAGGACACCCCAGTTCCTCCACACCAAACTGGTCAAACCTTATCTTCACTGAGGGGGCTTTTTGGACATCCTATTCTAAAACCATGCCCTCTAATATGGAGACACCCCCTTCAAGACTATAACCACTTCTACTCTTCTAAGAAGGCTTTCCACAAAAATGATGAGTGTGTCTGTAGGAATTTTTGCCCATTTGTGAGGTCAGGGGGTGTTGGATGAGAAGATCTGGCTCAAAAATTGTGTTCCAATTCATCCCGAAGGTGCTCAGTAGGACACCCCAGTTCCTCCACACCAAACTGGTCAAACCATGCCTTCACTGAAGGGGCTTTTTTGGACATCCTATTCTAAAACCATGCCCTCTAAGATGGAAGCACCCCCTTTGTGACTATAACCACCTCTACTCTTCTAAGAAGACTTTCCACAAAACTTTTGAGTGTGTCTGTAGGAATTTGTGTGAGGTCAGGGGGTGTTGAATGAGAAGATCTGGCTCAAAAATTGTGTTCCAATTCATCTCAAATGTGCTCAGTAAGGTTGAGGTCAAGACTTTGTGAAGGACACTAGAGTTCCACAAACCAAACTGGTAAAACCATGCCTTGCTTTTACACAGGAACATGGCCATGCCGAAAACAGTTTTCTCCAACTGTTACCACTGTTTAAAATGTCATTGAGTGATATTGTATTAACAGTACCCTTCATACCCTTTGTAGATCTTGCTCAGAAACTGTGCCAATGTGGCCTTAGTTTCTTTCATGATCCCCTGAGGCCATCAGCTCAATTCCACACAGCGGAATATTTCTCCCTTAACGTTTAGTAATTCAACGTCTGGACGCTATCAGTTGCAAGCAAATGATTATTGCACTTCTATTTTTTTAAATTCATTATTATGTGGCAAGCATTGGTGGTATATTTTTCATTATTGGTATTTTACCTCCTGCTGGAAAATAAAACATGCTGCAGTTTTAATCCTTCTAAGAAAGACATACTCAAATCCACAGCTCCTCTCAAGACTCGCTCCTCTTGTACATTGACAATTTAGGAGCTGGCCACTGTAGTCCATCCACACTTTCCATCAGAAGAATGAAAAAATGAACCAACCTCTCGACACATTTCACCACTCCTGGCTTGCTCACAAGGATAAATATGGTGAAACGCATCATGAAAGGTTGGTATCCAGGTGGAGACATTGCTGTACGCAGTCATTTTGCTGATAACTACAGCAAGAGGAGCAAAGAGTGAAGGGAGGCTGATATGTTTTTTTCATAGTTTTGATCCTTGTGAAGTTCCATCTTTTAAGACTTCTAGTTACTGAAAATTTTTATATCATTGTCCTTGTAGTAATATTTTTTTTTTCGGTAAAAAAAGCACAGGAAAAAAAAAAAAAAAAAAAAAAAACATGAAAAGCAAACTGGGGCCCACTTTTACATGGCTGGGACTTTGAAGCTCCCCTATCAAGCATTGAGGGGAGCACAGTTAACTACACCGAACACTAGCTTCTGGTTAATAAGGAAATGACTGGTTCTCTTGAATCTCCATAGTAATAAAGAATCTCCTTAATAACCTTCAAATGTGTATACTTCACTCTTATGGGAGCAGAAGCTGGGGATAGCTTAGTAGGTTAAGGTCTGCATGTTGACAAGAACCTCAGCTGTCAAAAGGTTATCCTTTAAATTAAGTTTCCACAAGCTAGCCACCTCATCTCTGCCTGCATAGCCCATTTCTGAGCCTGCAAAATCTCAGCTGTGCTTACGCTCACATTTTGCAATTTAAAAGGCGACACATTTCGATAAGGATACAATCAGAACCTAGAAGGGGTGTACATTCCGTAAAAACAACAGGAGAAAAAAAAACACAAAATGGAAAATATTCTTGCCACTTCAAATTCGGCAAAATTCGTATAAAACCAAAAAAAAAAAAAAATCCAAAAAAAAAAAAATCACACATCTGCCAATTCATTTCAGAGTTAAAACCTCACATTTCCCTCTAACAAGGTCATTAATACAAAACGCCTGGAAGCTGACGGATCGTATTCAGCACTCACCCTCCGCACACATCCCACTATTTAAAAACAACAAAAAACTACCAAGTGCTGAATTAAAAAAAAAAATAAAACATCATGGGTTAAAATATTTGCAACATCATAAATATAAAAAAAGCAGAAAAGAAATACAAATAAAAAAAGTGCTTTAAACATCACAAGCCTCAGTTCTTGATTTCAACCAGTAAAATCACAGCTATGTATAATACTGCTTCCGTCGTAGTCCGAGTTATCCATGCTCTTGTGCAAGAGAGGCGATTAGAAAGGCACGGGGGGGGGGCATGTAACAAAGCTCCCTCTGCTGGTCGCAACTCTTCCAGCGGCTTCTTGGCCACTCGGCATGGTGAGGATACAGGCACTGCGGGAGGAGGAGGCTTCACATTCCAGTTCCAATAGTCCATAATAGCTTAGCACAACTCAGGCCCGTGATTGCCAAAAAAAAAAAAAGACCCCAAGCCAGTCTGGATTCCAAGTCTGCCGATGGTTCCATACATGACGGACTAGAAGCCTCACTGCAACTGAAATGTAACACTGTTTACCTTTCTAAGGTGGAAGATAAATCGCCCGGCAATTTATCTACTACTGTCTGTTCCGTAGCCGGGGCTCCTGAGCTGATGCTGAAGGGGGTTTTCAGATGAGTCGGGAACTCTTCAAAAACTGGATCAGGACCTTGTAGACGAAGGTGTACTGGGCGATCGTCTGCACCATCAACATCCGCTGTTGCCGCAGCATGTCCAACATGAACGGGATGTCCAGCATCTGTGCAAGAAATCAACCATCATTAATCTGAGCCATTCAATCTCCCTTAGTGTAAACCAGCCTTCTCAACCATTTTACCCCACGGGAACCCTTGAAATAACTATTCGGTCAAGGGGAATGCCTGCTAAGAACAAATCATTGGGAGGCAGTAGGAAATCTGCACCCTACAATCGGTGGCCCCACTTACTGTCATAGTCAGATCGCCAACTTTACAGACAACTAAGAAGACCATTGGTGTTATGCTGATGGCTCTTCCAAGTACGTTGGCCCCTAGAACCATGCAGCCACCATCAAATTAGAGGTCAACCAGCCACAGCTTAAGGAACCTCCAGCAACCTCTGGAGGAACCCTAGGGTTCCATGGTTGAGAATGGCTGGTGGAGGAACCCTAGGGTTCTATGGTTGAGAATGGCTGGTGGAGGAACCCTAGGGTTCCATGGTTGAGAAAGGCTGGTGGAGGAACCCTAGGGTTCCATGGTTGAGAAAGGCTGGTGTAAACTGTACATCAAAATGGTCAGGAGATTCAGAGAGAAATAAAAATTAAATTTTAAATAAATCTTGACATCTCAGCGAAATCTGAGCTTGGTAATACCCCTGCCACCTCGGAGGTTCTTTACTGGCCAGCAAAGCCTCACATCACTTTGAGGGCTTGTTTTGACAGGTGGTTGGCTGGGGGGGGGCATTAAAAACATTAATTTGAGTGACATGTTTACTACCTCCCAAGGGCCCTTTCTTAACATGGACCTTCACCCTAAAGAACATGTCACATGGCCCAGCCTCCTTACCTCTACCATTTTTTTATGATTGGACTTTTTTTTTTTTTTTTAATGAATCCTGTTTATTTTTGTTGCAAAGCATTTCTTGCCCCGGAGAGAAGTACAATTTATTTTTCTCCCCTGCCCCCCTTCAGGTCCTGCGCGAGCCCTGTGGCACATCTGCATGCACGCAAAAATAGAATGTGACCTGATGCACCCAGTGAGGAGCCTCCCTCCCTTCATATATCCATACAACCAATTTATTTGTCCTGAAACTTTAAACGAGGCACAACACACACGACCAACGAATAACTACATTTCAACATAAATATTTAAAAAACGAATAAAGTTCTCATTGCTTACAAAAAGAGGATAAAATAGTAACAAGCGGATTTGTAATAAATCTATATTAATGCATTCTATACATTATTGGATATACAATTGACTGTATACAATCCAGATGTCAATACATAATTACATTAAAATTGCATCCAAAAAATTTGACACTTTTCGTGATTCTTGGTTCACTTCTTCAGGGATAGGTGCATGTATAATATAAATCAGCTAAAAATACATTTGACAGTATTTCCAAATGGGGATCGCCAGGGGAGTCTCACCCAGGAGCTGTGGAAGTATGACTCCGTGAGAACCCAAAGGGACAAGCCAGAAGCAGATTCAAAGTAGGTGGGCAATCGTGATGGCACCCAAAGTAATTACATGAATCAAGAGCTGTACGTTAAAGTGTTGCTTCTCAGTATCCTCATGGAGCCAAAGCTGAGAAGCTGAGAAGCAACGCTTTGACACACAACTCTTAATTTATGTAATTACTTTGGGTACTATCATGATAAAAATCATTAGTAAAACCTCATCTGGAATATGCAGTTCAGTTTTGGGCACCAATTCACAGAAAGAACATTGGGGAAGTGGAGAAAGTACAGAGAAGGGCAACGAAACTGATACGAGGCATGGAGGAGATCAGCTATGAGGAAAGATTTGAGGAACTGAATTATTCTCTACTGAGAAGAGGAGATTAAGGGGGGATATGATCTCCATGTATAATGCATAAGGGGGGGGGGATATGATCTCCATGTATAATACATAAGGGGGGGGATATGATCTCCATGTATAATACATAAGAGGGGATATGATCTCCATGTATAATACATAAGGGGGATATGATCTCCATGTAGAATACATAAGGGGGGATATGATCACCATGTATAATACATAAGGGGGGGATATGATCTCCATGTAGAATACATAAGGGGGGATATGATCTCCATGTAAAATACATAAGGGGGATATGATCACCATGTATAATACATAAGGGGGGATATGATCTCCATGTATAATACATAAGGGGGGATATGATCTCCATGTAAAATACATAAGGGGGGATATGATCTCCATGTAAAATACATAAGGGGGGATATGATCTCCATGTTTAATACATAAGGGGGGATATGATCTCCATGTAAAATACATAAGGGGGGATATGATCTCCATGTTTAATACATAAGGGGGATATGATCACCATGTATAATACATAAGGGGGGATGTGAGCTCCATGTTTAATACATAAGGGGGATATGATCACCATGTATAATACATAAGGAGGGATATGATCTCCATGTATAATACATAAGGGGGGATATGATCTCCATGTATAATACATAAGGGGGGATATGATCTCCATGTATAATACATAAGGGGGATATGATCTCCATGCATAATACATAAGGGGGATATGATCTCCATGTATAATACATAAGGGGGGATATGATCTCCATGTATAATACATAAGGGGGGATATGATCTCCATGTATAAATACATCAGTGGTTCATATAGTGAACTCGGTGTAGTTATTCCCCCTGAGGTCATCGCAGAGGACAAGGGGGCGCTCTTTACATCTGGAGAAAAATAAATGTAATCTCCAAACACGGAAAGGTTTCTTCACAGTAAGAGCTGTGAGAATGTGGAATAGACTCCCTCAAGAGTTGGCTGTGGCCAGCTCAGTGGATTGCTGTAGGAAAGTCCTGGATTCTTTCTTGGATACACAGAATATAACTGGATATAACATTTATAGGTAAAGTTGATCCAGGGAATATCCGATTGCCTCTCGGGGGATCAGAAAGGAATATTTTTCCCAGCAGGAGCAAATTGGATCGTGCTTTGCTGGTTTTTTTGCCTTCCTCTGGATCAACTGTGGGTGTAGGATTATAACTTTTTTTTTTCTATGGTTGAACTGGATGGACTTTTGTCTTTTTTCAGCCAGACTAACTATGTAACTAGGATTGCCCACCCACTTTGAATCTGCTTCTGGCTTGTCCCTTTGGTGCTTTTTATTAGCAGTGATCACACAGTGTCATTAGGATGTCAGTGGCAGTTAGTCAGTTCCCCCCCAGCGTTAGAATGCCCGCCGCGGTCCCACTATATGTCGCTGATCTCCGCCATAACTAGTATAAAACAAAATAAAATATAAATGCCAGTATCTATACCGCCATTTGTAGACGCTGTAACGTTCACATAAACCAATTACTTTACACGTCTTGGGATTTTTTGTTTAGCAAAGACAAGTTGCAGAATACATTTTGGCCTAAATTTGTGAAGAAATTAGATTTTTAAATTTTTTTTATTGGACATGTTTTATGGCAAAAAGTCAAAATTATTGCTTTTTTTTTTTTTTTTTTTTTTAAACTGTTTATCGCACAAAAAATAAAAAAATGCAGAGGTGATCAAATAGCACCAACAGAAAGTTCTATTTGTGCGAAAAAAGGACGTAAATTTAATAATTTCATTTGAGTGCAGCGTTGCATGACCACACAATTGTCAGTTAACCACTTGACCTCCTGAGGATTTACCCCCCTTAATTACCAAGCCTCTTTTTGCTACTCGGCGCTGCACTAATTCAACTGATAATTGCGCGGTCATGCAATGCTGCACCCAAACGAAATTTACGTCCTTTTTTTCACACAAATAGAGCTTTCTTTCGGTGGTATTTGATCACCTGTGCGCTTTTTATTTTTCACGCTATAAACAAAAAAAGGCCAAACATTTTGAAGAAAAACTATATTTTTTACGTTCAGCTATAACAAATATATAGTAATCTCAAAGTTGGTTATAAATTTAGGCCAAAATGTATTCTGCTCCATGTTTTTGGTAAAAAAAAATCCCAGTAAGTGTATATTGATTGCTTTGTGTGAAAGTTATAGCGTCTACAAACTATGGTATAGATACTGCAATTTACGCCATTTTTTTGCTATACAGCGCTGCGCTAGTTTAACGGACAATTGTGCGGTCATGCAATATGGTACATAAATGAAATTTACATCCTTTTTTCCCCCCACAAATATAGCTTTCTTTCGGTGGTATTTGATCGCCTGTGCGGCTTTTATTTTTTGCACTATAAAAAAAAAGGTTGACAATTTTGAGGAACAAAAAAACTATATTTTGGACTTTTTGCTATAAAACATGTCCAGTAAAAAAAATTAAAAAATCAAATTTAGTCATAAATTTCTGCCAAATGCATTCTGCGACATGTCTTTGCTAAAAAAAAAACCAATACGTGTAAATAAATTGGTTTACGTGAAAGTTATAGCGTTTACAAATGGCGGGAAAGACACTGGGATTTTTAGGGTTTTTTTATACTAATAATGGCGGCAATCAGCAACTTATGGCAGGACTGTGGGACTGCGGCAGACATTCTGACATAAGGGGGTTACTGACTTGGGGTCACTGACATCCCCAGTGACACCAACACAGTGATCAGTGCAAAAAAAAAAAAAACATTGACACTGTACTAATGGCACTGGGAAGGAAGGGGTTAAGTTTATTATTCAGGGAAAGGGTTAACTGTGTGAGGGGAGTGTTTTACTAGGGGGCGGGGGGGTGTACTGCAGGGAACACCGCTGATCGGGAGAGAGAAACTCTTCTGTCCCAATCAGCGTGTCCTGGAGCTGTCAGGGAGCTGACAGAAAGCACAGCTACTGCAGCTGTGCTCTCTGTCAGCAATTGCCGCCGATCGCCGGGACATAGCCGGTAAGGACCGGTTGTGACCCGGCAACTGACATCCGCGGCTGTGATAGGCGGGACAGGTAGGGCGGCGGCGCGCCTTGCACGCGCCCCCTACCTGTTTACAAAACACAAGTTTTAAAACGTGGTTTTGCCGAGCCGTGCCGCCCTGCCGCTGTATTTATACAGTGGCTGGGCGGCATGTGGTTAAAGTAACGCAGCGCCATATTGCAAAAAATGGCCTGGTCAGGAAAGGGGGGAAATCCTCTGGAGGGAAAGTGGTTACAAACATTGATTAGACAGGAGGCAGAGAGATACAAAGAAACATTGTAACTACTATGTTTCATTTCATTCATCGGCAGATCAAAGGAATAAGCTTCCATCTGCAAATAATGGCAATAAAGTAACCGGACAAGTTTAAAAAAAAAAAAAAAAAACATTTATACTTTGTATCTAGAGTAATGCTATGTTTACACTAAAACTGAACAAAGTAAAAAAAATACACTTTTTTTTACTATAATAAGAATGGTGGGAAATGAGCCAAGACAGAGCAGAGAAAAGGATTTGGGGTGGGTCGAGCTGCTGCACTTTGAGTTGGGGAAATACTTGGATTGGTTAGGATCGGTTCTCACCTCGTTGTGCTCCAGACATGCAATCATGACCTCAGATAAGATCACAACTCCGGTACGGCCAACACCCGCATTGCAGTGGACGAGCACTGGGGGATTTGGGGTGTTGGGGTCATTTGTGCTGTTTGTATGCCGCCGGACGGACTGGATCTCCTCTAGATAGGCTGAAAGAAATAAGGCACAATGTAATGCACGTATTGCAAGTCATAAACGTGTGTGTGTGCGTATTCCATCTGGCAGTACTAGGGTCGCTGGTTCAAATCCCAACCATGGGACCGCCTGCCTGGAGTTTGCATGTTCTCCATGTGTCTGCGTGGGTTTCCTCCAGGTACTCCGGTTTCCTGCCGCATCCCAAAGACAAGCTGGTAGGTGAATTGGATCCTGTCTAAATTGGCCCTAGTATGTGTATGTATGAATGTGAGTTAGGGACCTTAGATTGTACACCCCTTGAGGGTTAGGGACTGATGTGAATGTACAATATATATGTAAAGCGCTGCGTAAATTGACGGCGCTATATAAGTACCTGAAATAAATAAAATAAATGTGTATACATATACACACACACAATTATATATATATATATATATATATATATATATATATATATATATATATATATATATATATATATATATATATACACACACATGTATATACACACACACACATATATACAGACACACAAACACCCCTTGATACGGAGATGAGGCACTCATGAAAAATGTACGCAAGTAATGCTCACTAATACTAACTTTTAGAGGTCTATGTATTGCCTTTCACCCAAGATTCACACATTGTTTTCATTGGAATCAACTGGGCAAGTGTGTGAATCTCAGTGAAAACATTTATAAATGACCCTTTAAAGTACATTAACATTTTGATGACATTTGTGACTCAGCCCACCTTTTCCAAGGCTGCACCCCACTGATATATTGGTGAGCAATAAAAAAAAAGCCATGTCAGAAAAAGCATAGAGAGTTCTAGAAGGAAAACAAATTTGGTAAGGGCTGTAGGACAGTTTGCGCATGGCAACAAAGAATACTCTTCTAAAAGTGGCATAATGACACAATGTATGGAGCTTACAGAGAAAGCCCTTCAGATCCTCGGGGTGTCCGTGTTCAGGCCAGTCTGTGTACTGGAGGTGCCACACTGTCCTCTCTTGCCCGGTCAGCAGGTGCTTTATCTTCAGGCCAGTGGTGGCATAACAGCCGGAGTCGGTGCGGAAGCGGGTGGTGATCTTGAACCTCCCGTAGGTGACAGTGTTGTGCCTTGAACCAAGCCTTGGCCAATATCGGTAACTCTTCTCTCGGCCTCCCTCCTTGTGGAGAAACAGAAGAGGGATTTACTGGGATTATTAGCTGAGGACATCCAACTATTACCTTGAAGGCACTACATGACTCCATAGGTTGGTTTGTTTGACTGTACAGTTATGTGGGAAATAGAAGGGATGGAACCTTCTGCCAGAACTATTACCATGAACAAGCACCACGACTTCATAGGTTGGTTTGGTTGGCTATATGGTTATACATGGGAAATAGAAGATATAAAAAGTCTTCTGCCAGAAGTTTTACCCTGAAGGCGCTACATGACTCCATAGGTTGGTTTGTTTGGCTGTACGGTCTTATGGGAACTAGAAAGAATGGAACCTTCTGGCAGAACTATTACCCTGAAGGCACTCCATGATTATATAGGTTGGTTTGTTATATGGTTATACATGGGAAATAGAAGATATAAAAAGCCTTCTGCCAGAATGTTTACCCTGAAGGCACTACATGACTCCATAGGTTGGGTTTGTTTGGCTGTATGATCTTATGGGAAATAGAAAGAATGGAACCTTCTGCCAGAACTATTACCCTGAAGGCACTCCATGATTCTATAGGTTAGTTTGGTTAGCTAAATACTTATATATGGGAAATAGAAGGATTATAACCTTCTGCCAGAACTATTACTCCGAAGGAACTCCATGACTCCATATGATGCGTTGTCTGGCTGTACAGTTATTTGGGAAATAGAAGGAATGAAACCCTCTGCCAGAACAATTACCCTGAAGGCACTCCATACCACTCGTTTTGTTTGGTTATATATGGGAAACAGAAAGAATGGAACTTCAGCCAAAACTCTTACTTTGAAGGCACTCTACGACTTTATCTGGGAACTAGGAGGGGCAGAACCTTCTGCCAGAAGAGGTGGAACCCATTTATAAAAAAAACCCACAAACACTTGGTACTGCTTCAAGTTCATCTATTGTAAGCATACCATCTGCAGGCATGTGTGTCTTCAAGATTCGTTTCCTCCCACGCAGACAGATGCAGTGCAATGAAGCTGGAGACCTTTACTTTCCAGAAGCTAAAATAAACATTATTGTTCCAGCACAATGGAAAACACTTCACCCAGCGCCTCCCCAAGCATCTATGATAAGGCTCCAGTAGGAGGGGGCATCAGAGGGAGGTGCTGGGCTCTATTGTGCTGGAACAATAACATTTATTTTAGATTCACAATACTTTATTAATCCCAATGGGAAATTATTATTTACCTTCTTGAAAGTAGCGGTGTGAGGCTTCATTACATTTGTGGTATGGGGGTTTTGCAATGGAAAGTTTGATACATTCACACTCGAAAAAATAGCATTCACTTGCTGACTCTTATGCAGGCCATACATGGTTCGAATTCCGAATGATTTTCATACGAAAATCGGACCCAAGAACAATCGGACGATTTTCACTCTGTTTTCATGGTTCCTCCCATTTCGTTTATCGGGCATGCTGGAAAATTCACAAACCAACGTGATTAAAAGCAGTATAAGTGGTCCACAAAGACAGTCACAATAGGTATATAGGCTTGTGGCCAGCAGGCACATCTCTAGCTCTGAGGAAGGGGGTTCAGCTCCCAAAACGCGTCAGCTTATTCGCATCAATAGACACAGATGTATTGTGACTGTCTTTGTGGACCACTTATACTGCTTTTAATCACGTTGGTTTGTGAGTATATGTCCTCTTTTTATTCAATAAATACGTGTTCTACCACGGTAATGCACGATGAGAGTGCGCCCTTGTCTGTTCTTTTCCACTAGTGCTCAGATTTCCCGATCTTAGAAGGGTTGCACCTCTTCGGTTGGCATTTTGGCATCTCCTTGGTTGTATGAAGACTGGAGCGCTGGTTTGTTTATGCTGGAAAATTCGTGAAAAACGGCTGATTTTCGAAATCATTGGGGGCACCATCGGATTACAGAACAAATGACGTTTCGATTTTCGGACAAAAAATCGTTCGGAATTTGAACCATGTATGTCCTGCATTAGCCTTAAGTGTGTGTATAGGCATTGCTTTTCTTTGAAATGGAGTGGGAAGGTGTTACACCCCCAGTCAGGATTATATTGCTGGGTGTGCAGGAAGGAAAGTCCCAAAAGCAGAACCTATAGTCCAGATTTCATTTTACTCATTTAAGAATCAAAATGCATTTCGGAGGTTCAGGAGTCCTTCATTGGGGCTTGGTACTGTTAAATGAAGCATGTATTGGACTGGTAAATTGGAGGGATCCTGAGGAGTACATACTAGGATTTCTCCAGATGCCAGAATCCATCTAATTGGCATCTGGAACAATATGGCGGCAACTGTCTAAGGGGGAATTTCCCTTCACTCTGGAGGGATTTCCTCTTACTTCCTGATGTGGTTTTGGGACAGGAAGTAAAATGTCCTCCAAAAGGGACACCTGGCAGAATTTCTAACCAGTCCCTACTTTATCCAAAATTGACAAAAAGTCTTTTGGGTTTTGATACACTTCAAACCTAACCCTAAAAAAAAAAATGTATTCTAGCACATTAAACTTGAAGGCAGCAACAACATAACCTCATGAAAATAAAATATAGAAAAAAAAAAATAAGATTTGGCGCAAAATGCAAATGAGATAGAAGATTGGCATACATGGGTAAAGCACCGGTTCAGGTTAAGGTGGTCCAAATTTTGAATAAAAAGAGAATATGAGTGCCACACTTTCATGCAACCTTCCAGAAATATTCCATGTTTTCCACCGCTAACATTTTTCTTTTCTTAGTAACTTAGGAGAATAGAAAATCTTTTATTTTGCTCATCTATGGTAAAAGAAATGGTGCGGCTTACCTCTTCCAGCGTTACCATGGCGATGATGGCTACCCCCTGCTCCCAGACCATCTGCCAGAATTCTTGACACGTATTCTGCAGAGGTCCTTGTGTGGCGATGTAATCCCACTCCACGCCGCCAACAGTCACCTATGAAATCAATGCACAAATCAAAAAGGTAACCAGTCAGATTAATTCATAAAGAACCAGGAAGATGGGAGCCGGGGCCGTGGCAGGTGGCGCAGGGAGCCGGGCTGTGGCAGGTGGTAGGTGATGCGGGGGAGTCAGGAGGGGGCAGGTGACGTAGGGAGGTGGCAGTTGACACGTGGAAATCGGAAGGTGGCAGCTGACGCGGGGATATTGGGAGGTGGCGTGGGAAGCCAGGGCCTGTGGCAGGTGACAAGGGAAGCCAGCAGGTGATGCAGGGAGGTGCCAGGTGACACGGGGGAGCCGGGGCGGAGCCAGGTGACACGGGGGAGCCGGGGCGGAGCCAGGTGACACGGGGGAGCCGGGGCGGAGCCAGGTGACACGGGGGAGCCGGGGCGGAGCCAGGTGACACGGGGGAGCCGGGGCGGTGGCAGATGACACGGGGGAGCCGGGGCGGTGGCAGATGACACGGGGGAACCGGGGCGGTGGCAGATGACACAGGGGAACCGGGGCGGTGGCAGATGACACAGGGGAACCGGGGCGGTGGCAGATGACACAGGGGAACCGGGGCGGTGGCAGATGACACAGGGGAACCGGGGCGGTGGCAGATGACACAGGGGAACCGGGGCGGTGGCAGAGGACACAGGGGAATCGGGGAGGAGGCAGAGGACACAGGGGAACCGGAGAGGTGGCAGAGGACACAGGGGAACCGGAGAGGTGGCAGAGGACACAGGGGAACCGGAGAGGTGGCAGAGGACACAGGGGAACCGGAGAGGTGGCAGAGGACACAGGGGAACCGGAGAGGTGGCAGAGGACACAGGGGAACCGGAGAGGTGGCAGAGGACACAGGGGAACCGGAGAGGTGGCAGAGGACACAGGGGAACCGGAGAGGTGGCAGAGGACACAGGAGAACCAGGGAGGTGGCAGATGACACAGGGATGGACTCACCTTTACATGGGAGGCATTGATATACCCGGTGTTATTTTCTTTAGTTGGGATCAATTCCACCCGAGTATCGTCATAGGGCAGAACATCCTGGAACCGGTTCCGCTCTGCATTCTCAGGCAGTCGTGCTATGGAGCACTCTGTGTCAGGCAGTCGCTTCTTCAGGGTCTGCTCATACTCCGTAAAGACCATGCCTTGTTCCAGCCGCTGCTCTAGAATTTTACACTGTGACAAACATAATGGGGTTAGGTGAATGGCTTCAGGAATGAGCACCTAGTCACAGTTAGAGACAAGCCATGCACCACCAAAGAGGGGAAAGAGGCAGTGAAGTTTGCAAACAAAATTAAAAAAGAAACCGCTTGTAGATGGACAAAGTGTGGAAGGGTTACAACCTCTGTCAGGTTTTCACTGCTGGATCCCCACTGAGAAAGGGGCCATAAAAACATGGATCAACCACCTGTTTTTACGGCCACCTGTGTGGACGAGGTCTTAAAAGCACCATAGACAAATCACAGGAGATTTTAAAGCACACCATTTACCCGCTCATCATTGGACGCTTTCATACTCTGATGCTCCTCCCTCTCATCATCTGGTATCGGCATACGGGGCAGGGCAAGACCGTTCCAAGCAGCAAGCTTCAAAGGTCCCATTTTTTTAACTTCCGTGCGGATGCCTTTCTTCATACCCTACAATAGTATAAAACAAGCAAAAAAGAACATTTAAAAAGAAATAATAAGCCAAACAAAAATAAAGACAAAAATTCAGCCTGAAGAATAGTCCTTTTAGAAGCTCCAGTAGGAAACGGGCGGACTGACAACTCATGGGGCCCCCGGGTAATAGGAGATCATGGGGCCCGTGTCCTCACCCACACTCAAACCACACCCAAAAAAAGCCTATGAAAAAGGTACTAGGGGCATCTCATGGGTCCCCCTACTGACCCTGGGCCCCCGGGCAGCGCCCAAATGGTCAGTCCGCTCCTGGTAGGAAATGTCTGCCAATTTTAGGGATGCTGACAACAAAGTGCTTTGCAAGCTGCAAACTGGCAGATTACCACAATCCAAACGGGACAATACTATTGTTTATGGGAGTTTATAGGATTTTGTATAGGTTATTATATTTGGCATTCCAAAAAAGTTTAATTTTTTTAGGTATGCAATCAAAAAAAAAATTATTTTATAACCAAAAATTTATTTTTAAAAATTGTTTTTTTACATTTTTTTTTATATTAGTATGTAAAAAAAAGCCCCATAAATAATAATATAAAAAAAAAAAAAAATCTTCATCACCCCCAACAAGTAGTACTATGGTGACACTGTATTGCTAGGGTGACAGTATGTAAAAAAAAAACCCATAAATAATGTCACCCTAGCAATACAGTGTCACCATAGTACTACTTGTTGGGGGTGATGAAGATTTTTTTTTTTTTTTACACTGATTGCTTTTACACCCATAAAGGCTGTTAAAGCAATCATCTCTCCTCTCTGGCTGCATTCTTGCAGCCATTCAGAAGTACTGTGATTGGTCACAGCTTGTCACATGGTACAAGGCTGTTGTGAATAGCCCTGTACCATGTGACCTCTGATCATTCACAGATTTCACACGTAGTAAGCTATGAGGTCAGAAGTGACATCTTGCTTACATCTATTCATGTGATCACTGATTGGCCAATCAGTGATCACATGATCGGGACCTCACACAGAGGTCCCGTACAGCGATTGGTGTTCTGCTGTGCCCACCAGATCGCGGTGCCACACGCTTCCAGGGAGCACGCACAATCCAAAATGGTGGGCATTGTTTATGAATGGCAACCCGCCCCTGCACTGCCACCATCAGGCCGTTTATATACAGCGGCCAGATGGGAAGTGGTTAAAGCAGCTATAATATTAGTCCTCCAATCCTCAATCAATATTAAAGTGACTGGAGGTGTACTTACCCCTGAAGGCGGAAGACCCTCAACTATGTCTTTCTTTCCGGACAGGACATCAGACACCGGCCTTTTCTTCATGGGCTCCTTTTTCACTCTATACGTCACTGTGCCAGCGGTGAGATTGGACTCAGATACGGAGGGAGGTATTGTGCCGCTCCCTCTCCTGTTGGACAGGAGGTCTCCTGTAAATTGTAGAGGGCTGACGGTGGTCTGCCGCCTTTCTTTCTCCACCTCCACTGGTTTGTGCTCATAGATATGTAAATGATTGAGCGGCACAGAGCTGTATGGGTAGCTGGGCTCCGACTCATCTGGATAGGTCTCCATGACTGTACGGAGTTGAGAGCGATCATAGTGAGCCGGTTGAGGGACGTTCACCCTGTTGTCTTCTTCCTCATTCTCATCATCATCATCCTCACTGCTGTGAATGAGCATGGTGGCATCCGAGAGGGACTTTTTGTGCCCATACCGGCCTCTTTCATGCTCAGCACCTTGCTCCTCTTTAGCACGCTCCATGTAAACATTGGTTGGCGAATCTGTTGGCATGATTCTTTGTGGTGCCACGTTGGCAGAAGAGGAAGAGGCAGTCCGCTCTTTCACCCTCATCCCTTCGAAACTATGCGTCAGCCCTGCAATTTCTATGCTGTTCCTCTTCTGAAGTTGGGCATGGCGGGCCGCCGTCAGTGGCTCGCTAACTTCTTGTAAGGAATGAGCCACGGGAAGACTATCCTCTTGGAACATCTGCACTGAATGGTGGACCCTCCTGGTGATGAGGTCAGGGTTACTGCTGCTTGTATGATGTCGGGTTAGATCCGGGGTGCTGTTGGCTGGGCGAGGGTATGGATATGGAGGAGGAGGCCGGTATACTTGAGTTTTCATGATGTTGGAGGCTGGGTAGTCTTGGGCCTGAAGCTGGACATTGGTCAGTTCAGGAACACTTACTGCTCCAACTACTGGGCGCCTCTCGGCCTGGTAAGGGTAGGGAGACTGGCTATGAAAACTGTAGTTCAGGTTGAACGGATAATGATGGGACTGTGGGGAGGTGAACTGGGCATGCTCCCGGATTTCAGGTTGACTGTACACCAAAGCATCCGGCCTACTGTACGCGTAGGAATTGCCGATGTTAAGGTTCCTCATCGAGTGGCTCTGCCTGTCCGAATGCATGAAGCCCCTGTTCAGCTGCCTCATCACCGTCTCGTAATCAGGAGTTGGGCGGTAAGAGGGAGGGATGAGGGCACTGTGCCGGTGGGTGGGGATGTACTCCTGCCTCATGATGTCACTTCCTGTAATGCTGGGATTGGAAGACATGGGTGACGGTTGCATGTAGTGTTGTTGGGTGTTGAGCGAGTTGGTGCTGTGAGCACTGTAGACGCTACCATTCCGGATTCTTCCATTGTAGTCATGAGGACTGTGGTCAAGACTGGTCTGGGAGTGATAGTAATATCCGTTCTGATTGCTCACAAACACAGGCAGATTGTCTGTAATATTCCAAATACACAAAAAATAAATAGCTGGTCATATATAGTCACTGCATATTTTCCCTAAAGTATTTAGCCACTTCAATACTGGACACTTTTACCCCCCTTCCTGCCCAGGCCAATTGTCAGCTTTTGGAGCGGTCACACCAGCGCTGGTTGACTTAGCAAGGACTTGTGTCTGCAAGCTAAGTGCCTTGAAAAACATCTTACAGGGTATACATATCAGCAATGACATCACAATGCACATATTTCCTCTCTCACTTTCTGTACATTTAACCGCTTCAATACCGGACACTTTTACCCCCTTCCTGCCCAGGCCAATTGTCAGCTTTTGGAGCAGTCACACTTTGAATGACAATTGCACGGTAATGCAACACTGTACTCATATGACATTTTGCTTTTTTCACAAAAATAGAGTTTTCTTTTGGTGGAATTTATTCACTGCTGTTTTGTTTTTTGTTTTTTTGCTAAACAAAAAAAAAAAAAAAAAAGACAACATTTTGAAAAATAAAATCTGCGTTTTTCTTCATTTCTGTTATATCATTTTGCAAGTAAATAACCATTCTTCATACATTTAGGCCAAAATGTATTCTGCTACATATCTCAGGTGAAAATAAACCAAATCAATGTATATTATTTAGTCGGTAGAGCCCACAAACTATGGAATTTATACACTATATTGCCAAAAGTATTGGGCTGCTGGCCTTTCCACGCACAGGAACTTTCATGGCCTCCCAGTCTTAGTCCGTAGGGTCCAATATTGAGTTGGCCCCGCCCTTTGCAGCTATAACAGCTCCAACTCTTCCGGGAAGGCTGTCCACAAGGTTTAGAAGGGTGTCTATGGGAAGGTTGGACCATTCTTCCAGAAGCACATTTGTCAGGTCAGGCACTGATGTTGGGGGAGGAGGCCTGGCTCGCAGTCTCCGCTCTAATTCATCCCAAAGGTGTTCTATGGGGTTGAAGTCAGGACTCTGTGCAGGCCAGTCACGTTCTTCCACCCCAAACTCACGCATCCCATAAATCATCTTAGGACTGAGAAAGAGAGGGTGGCTAGGTTCTTATATACCAGTGGTCACTAAATGGCGGACCGTGGTCCGGAACTTGACCAAGGAACAGTCCTGTCCGGACCGTATCCTTCTCCATGCCTCTCACTCAGCCACCAATATCATCCTCACAGTGGGCGGAGGAACTGCAGATTGGGACTGAGGGGCGGGAGCCGCAGATCAGGACTTAGGGGTGGGACTGGTGATTACCCAGTTTGTTAACATGTAAAGACTTCCGCTCTTTGCAGCTCGAGACAGAACATGGGAATCTTTTCATATGAGCAAGCCAGGCAATCGCTCACTTGTTAACAGAATAACTTGGGCAGCTCCCGCCCCTCAGTCATGATCTTCTGCTTCTCCCACCCCCGCCATGAGGATGACATCAGTGGTGGGATGGAGGCTTAGGAGAGGACTCCCCAGAAGGATTAGTGCCTCTGCTCTGCCTACCATAGAACTCTGCAGGGGAAGGAATGCATTGAAAGGGGCGCTGTGTTATGTTATAGGGTGCTATGTTGTAATGGGGGTGCAGTGTTGTGATGGAGGAGCTGTGTTATGTTAAGGGGCACATACATATACATATATATATATATTACGCAGCACTTTACATATACAGTATATTGTACATTCACATCAGTCCCTAACCCTCAAGGGGCGTACAATTTAAGGTTCCTAACTCACATTCATACATACACATACTAGGGACAATTTAGACAGGATCCAATTCACCTACCAGCATGTCTTTGGAGTGTGGGAGGAAACTGGCGTACCTGGAGGAAACCCACGCAGGCACAGGGAAAACATGCAAACTCCAGGCAGGTGGTGCTGTAGTTGGGATTCAAACCAACGACCCCAGTGCTGCCAGGTGGAAGTGCTACCCATTTAGCCACTGTGCTGCCCATGGTGCTGTGTTGTGTTAGGGGGCGCCGTGTTGAGGATGGGGGCGCCATGTTGTGGATGGGGGTGCCGTGTTGTGGATGGGGACGGCGTGTTGTGGATAGGGGAGCGGCATTGCGTTAGGGGGCGCGGCATTGCGTTAGGGGGCGCGGCATTGCGTTAGGGGGCGCGGCATTGCATGTGAAAGGTACGCTAAAGAAGATAATGTACTGGGGGACTGTGATGTGTTATATCGCTAACGAGATTCGGACCTCTGCTGGAAGGAATTTTTGCTGTCCGGACCTCTGTAAATTTTAATTCAAGACCCGTTCTATACAATGGGACCATGGAGAAGGTACGTAGTCATCCTCTAACAGGATGTCTGCAGCAGAAAATTAAAAATTTGAAATTTAGGAGGAGGCTTGAAGCAACATAAGGGATTTTTTGAGTTAAATTGGTCATAAACTCTTCCATATACCCAGTGCAGTAACTGGCCTCAGGTGATACACAGATGAAACAAATCCTCCTACATACGTTGTACCTGTTTATCTGCAGAACTATCTACATTTGTAGAAAGTCCAGACTTTATAAAGCTTGTCAGAGCTGTCAGAAAGCAGGGGGTGGAGAGCTGAAATTTACACACTGAAGAGCTTAATGAGAGCTGATTGGATGGAAGGGACACACCCCCTCACGCAGCATACAGGAACAGAGCTGAGGTTGTCAATCACAGGCTGTGTTCTGGAGATCCCTTCCCTGTCACCTTTTTTTCTTTTGGTGTCAAGTAAACTTGTCAGAAGTCTGAAGGCAGAGGAAGGAGGCAGCAGGCAGAAATCACCCTTAGTGCTCTAGATTGGGACAAGTACACACTACAGAGGGATATGCTTAATTCACATTTTTAAACCAAAGTTTAATGTCACTTTACGTATCATTTAATTAGAATGGATGTTGTACATCTGCTTCAAAAATTAATTTTCTATGGTTGGGGAGAATAAATCTAGAAATGTACCTTGTGAAGAGGTGTAAGGCTCGTTGTAGTGCCCATTGTAGTGCATCTGGGGAGGAGGCATCATGTAAGGCTGGTGCTTTGGCTGCAAAGGTTACAAAATGTAGAAATAATATATTTGTCATCTTCGATGTTAAATTACATTTTTTAGCTCATCTCATAACTAATCTGATACAGTTTGAAAATTAATTTGCATATTTATTTTTTTTTAAAGATTTTTTTTCTTTCTTACAAAATAAATTAATAAAAAGATACAAAGTATGCAAGTGATCAATGTCATGTAAAGAAAATGATTAATTTGTTGCATTGTTCTAAACCAGTGTTTTTCAACCTTTTTTCAGGCAAGGCACCCTTTAGAATTGTGCACAATCGCAAGGCCCACCAGGAGCTGCGTCCGAGCATGCGCTTTTTTTTGCATGTTCCCAAATGTCGCATTTTTTAATGCGCGAGATGCACAAAATGGTGCCAGCATGATTTTTAAAATTGCACAGAACCAAAACACATGGTACACCCTATATGTCCTTAGCAACTGATGACGTCATTGGCTGGAAGGACATGGGTGGGGGACCCACACAGCTTTCTGTTCTGCTGGCAACAGTGCAGATAACAGCTGGGAGGAGGAGAGAGCTGGGAGGTGGTGTGGGCTGTGCTTTCTCCCTCCTCTTTCTGCACAGGAGTTAACAGGATCATACTTTTACTAACCGTTCCATATCTGCAATCCCTCTCTGACAATCCCTCCACTGGCTTCCACTCAGTGTCCTCCATCCCTCTCTGCCAATCCCTCCACTGGCTTCCACTCAGTGTCCTCCACCCCTCTCTGCCAATCCCTCCACTGACCTCCACTCAGTGTCCTCCACCCCTCTCTGCCAATCCCTCCACTGACCTCCACTGTGTGTCCTCCATCCCTCTCTGCCAATCCCTCCACTCAGTGTCCTCCATCCCTCTCTGCCAATCCCTCCACTGGCCTCCACTCAGTGTCCTCCACCCCTCTCTGCCAATCCCTCCACTGGCTTCCATTCAGTGTCCTCCACCCCTCTCTGCCAATCCCTCCACTAGCCTCCACTCAGTGTCCTCCATCCCTCTCTGCCAATCTCTCCACTGGCTTCCCATTGCCCAACGGATAAAAGTCAAAACACTAACAATAACATATAAAGCTATTTATAATTGTCCCCAATTACATCACCAATCTTGTCTCTAAATATCACCTAAACCATACACTCCGCTCCTCGCACGACCTTCTGCTCTCTGGCTCCCTCGTCTCCTCCTCCCATGCTCGTCTCCAGGACTTCTCCAGAGCTTCCCCCATCCTCTGGAACTCTCTATCCCCATTTATCAGACTATCGCCTACTCTGCTCACTTTTAGGCGATCTCTGAAAACCCATCTCTTCAGGGAAGCCTATCCTGCCCTCAGCTAATAATGGAATCTTCTACTCCTCCTACCAGTCCATCCTCCACAGTTACTACTTATTGTACCACTAGCCCCTCCCTCCTAGATTGTAAGCTCCCAGGATCAGGGCCCTCCTATCCCTCTTGTATTGAACTGTATTGTTGCTGTATTGTATCCCGTTATATTGTAAAGCGCTGAGCAAACTGTTGGGGCCATATAAATCCTGTATAATAATAATAATACTCTGCCCAGGCTGTTGCCGCGGCACCCCTGAGAACTCTTTGCGGCGCCCCAGTTGAAAAACACTGTTCAAAACACATTTCTAATGATGTATCTACATGGGGAAGCTATATGTAGAGACCACGCTCGAAGATGAACCTGTTACAGCACATATGTGCAGCAGCAAAAGGGTGGGCTTTAACACCCACACGCCACACATATGCATCCATGGGCAGCTGATGTCTCTGTGCGGTCAGCATGCTCACTGAACGCTCCCAGCACAGAGATTGAGCGGTCAAAGACGCCCTCTTCCGCTCCCCATCAGAGAAAGAGCTTGACACCGACCAACACCAGACCCCCCCACCCCCTCGGAGAGAGCCTGACAGTGATTAACAACACCCCTGCCCCCATCCGAGAGAGCCTTCCACTAACACCCATGTCAACAGAAAGAAAGACACTCACCTTCAAAGCTCTGGACACCCCCGGGAACGACAGTTGGGCTCTGCATACACCATCAAGCAGCCCACGGCCTCTCTCGGATCCCACCGGGTCCCCATGCCGCATATGTCCTTTCTTTCAGAGGGCAGTGCTGCCCCTTAAAAATTGACACCCTAGGCAAATGCCTTGTTTGCCTTGTGGTAAATATGACCCTGGTCAGTCCCCACTAACAATTGGTTGGCTGAAAGCCAATCACAGTGGTTACATGATCGCTGATCCCGCATGCATCACTGAAGACGTACAACAGAGAGATTACAGGTCCTGCAACAAAAGGCAGCAGCTTATGCAGTCCTATGCATTCAGGATTTCATTGCAGTCATGGTCTTACCAGCGACATTCTTGTCGATGATCTCCGACGCACCGGATTGACAGCCTGAGTTTGCCTGCGGAGAGTGGGTTTTGGTGAGTAATAGTCTGCAGAACAGGCCTAGGTGAAAGCACTTACACAAACACCCTGAATAGGGTGGCAAATGCAGATATGCAGTAATTCAGACAAACATATAACATACCCCATCTATACCACCAGTCTGGGGCCCCTACCGGGGTCAGGCCATGACCTAAATTCAGTTTGAAGCCAATACAGCACCTTGAAAAAAAGTCTTCTTCCCCCATGAAATGTTCCCCATGTTGTCATGTTACAATGTATCCCCCTCCCCTGAAATGTTCCCCATGTTGTCATGTTACAATGTATCCCCCTCCCCTGAAATGTCCCCCATGTTGTCATGTTACAATGTACCCCCCTCCCCTGAAATGTCCCCCATGTTGTCATGTTACAATGTATCCCCCCCTCCCCTCCCCTGAAATGTCCCCCATGTTGCCATGTTACAATGTATTTATTGGGATTGGATGTGATAGACCGACACAAAGTGGCACATAATTGTGAAGTGGAAGGAAAATGGTTTCCAACATTTGTGACCAATAAATCTATGAGAAGTGTGACGGCATTTGTATTCGGCCTCCCGGAGTCATTACGTTGTAGGACCCCCTTTGGCTGCAATTCCAGCTGCAAGTCTTTTTGTGGATGTCTCTTTGCACATCTAGAGAGGGACATTTCTGCCCATTCTTCTTTGCAGAATCGCTCAAGCTCTGTCAGATTGGATGGAAAGCATCTGGAAACAGCAATTTTCAAGCCTCGCCACAGATTCTCCATTGGATTTGGGTCTGGACTGTGACAGGGCCATTCTAACACATGAAGATGCTTTGATCTGAACCATTCCATTGTAGCTCTGGCTGGATGTTTTGGGTCGTTGTCCTGCTGGAAGGGGAACCTCCACCCCAGTCTAAAGTCTTTTGCAGACTCTAAAAGGTTTTCTTCTAAGATTTCCTTGTATTTGGCTCCATCCATCTTCCCATCAACTCTGACCAGCTTTCCTATCCCTGCTGAAGAAAAGCATCCCCACCACATGATGCTGCCACCACCATGTTTCTCGGTGGGGATGGTGTGTTCAGGGTGATGTGCAGTGTTAGCTTTCCCCCACACATAGCATTTTGCTTTTAGACTAAAAACTTCAATTTTGGTCTCATCTGCCCAGAGCACCTTCTTCCACATGTTTGCTGTGTCCCCCACATGGCTTCTCGCAAACTGCAAATGGGACTTCTTATGGCTTTCTTTCAACAATGGCTTTCTTCTTGCCACTCTTCCATAAAGGCCAGATTTGTGGAGTGCACGACTAATAGGTGTCCTGTGGACAGATTCTCCCCCCTGAGCTGTGATCTCTGCAGCTCCTCCAGAGTTCCCATGGGCCTCTTGGCTGCTTCTCTGATGAATGCTCTCCTTTCCAGGCCTGTCAGTTTAGGTGGACGGCCATGTCTTGGTAGGTTTGCAGTTGTGCCAAAAGAGACTCTTTCCATTTTCAGATGATGGATTGAACAGTGCTCCGTGAGATGTTCAAAGCTTGGGATATTGTTTTTATAACCTAACCCTGCTTTAAATGTCTCCACAATTTTATCCCTGACCTATCTGGTGTGTTCCTTGGCCTTCATCATGCTGTTTGTTCCCCTAATGTTCTCTAACAAACCTGAGGGCTTCACAGAACTGTATTTATACTGATAATAAATGACACACGTGGACATTTTTTTTTTTACTAATTAGGTGACTTCTGAAGGCAATTGGTTCCACTAGATTTTAGTTAGGGGTATCAGAGTAAAGCGGGCTGAATACAAATGTACGCCACACTTTTTACAGATTTATTTCTAACAAATGTTGAAAAACATTTATCATTTTCCTTCCACTTCACAATTATGTGCCACTTTGTGTTGGTCGATCACATCCAATCCCAATAAAATACATTGATGGTTTTGGTTGTAATATGACAACATGGGGAACATTTCAAGGGGAAGGAAGACTTTTTCAAGGCGCTGTATAGAAGTAACACACAATTGGCCAAGCGTCAATGATCCAGCCATGCAGAGACTATTGGACCCAATGACCTTCTATATGTCCAATAACCCAAATCATCAGCCAGGCTGGCAGACACAGCCCCCTGCGCTCATAATGAGCAAATATTCAATCTTCTGCCAAAAGCAAACAGCAAATGTTACGATCATAGAATAGTAATCACGCCCCGGCATGCTCTGCCAGTAGTGCCATGCCAATGGGATGCCAAAATGTAAAAAAAAAAAAAAAAACTAAACATAAGGAGGAGCACCATACTAATGCTGCAGTACCAGAAACAGACAGTGCAAGCAGGAGGAGAGGGTTCATTGTTGCATTAGTACAAGAGGTAAAGAATGAGGATAAATGGCAGTTACCTATCATTATATTAGTATAGGAGAGAAGTAATAAGGGTAAACGGCAGTTACTTATTGTTATGTTAGTAAAGAACAGTTGAGATCAGAGTAAGTTGCAGTTGTTACAATAGTACAGAAGAGAAAAGATTATGGTAAGTGGCAGTTGATCATTGTTACATTAGTGAAGAAGGGACAGGATGAGGATAAGCAGCACTCTTTAGTGTTACAATAGTGCCAAAGAGAGAGAATGATAAGTGGAAGTTCCTTAAAGTGACATTAGTACAGGGGGGAAGCATTCTTCATTATTGTTACATTAATGCAGGAGTGAAAGGATCAAATTAAGTGGCAGTTTTTCATTGTTACATTAGTACAAAAGGGAAAGGATGAGAGTAAACGGCAGCTCCCTACTGGTATATTAGTACAGGAGGGAAATTATAAAGCTAAGTGGCAGTTGCCCTTTGTTACATTAGCACGGGAGAGAACGTATGAGGGAAAGTGACAGTTGCTGAATGTCATATTAGTACTGAAGGGAATGGGTGAGGGTAAGTGGCAGTTCTTCATTGGTAATCAAGTACAGGAGGAAATGGATAAAGGGAAGAGGCAGCTGCTCAAAGTTACATTAGTACAGGAGGGAATGATAAAGATAAATGGGAGTTGCTCATTCTTACAACTGTACAAAAAAGAATGGGTTAGAATAAATGGCAGTTTCTCATTGTTATATTAGTGCAGGAGGGAAATGATAAGTCAGTGGCAGTTATTAATAGTCACAATTGTACAGAAAAGAAAGGGTTAGAGTAAGTGGGAGTTGCTCATTATTACATTAGTGCAGGAGGGAACGGATGAGGGTAAGTGGCAGTTCCTTGTTGTTACATTAGTACAGGAGGGAACAAAGGCATGTAATACCAAGGAAATGCCACTTACCTTAGTTCAGGAGGGAACAGATGAGGGTAAGTGGCAGCTCCTCGTAGTTACACAAGTAGAGGAGAGAACGGATGAGGGGAAGTGGCAGTTCCTTGTTGTTACATTAGTACAGGAGGGAACAGATGAGGGTAAGTGGCAGTTCCTCGTTGTTACATTAGTACAGGAGGGAACAGATGAGGGTAAGCGGCAGCTCCTCGTAGTTACATAAGTAGAGGAGGGAACGGATGAGAGGAAATGGCAGTTCATTGTTGTTACATTACTACAGGAGGGAATGGATGAGGGTAAGTGGCAGTTCCTCGTTGTTACATTAGTACAGAAGGGAACAGATGAGGGTAAGTGGCAGTTCCTTGTTGTTACATTAGTACAGGAGGGAACAGATGAGGGTAAGTGGCAGTTCCTCGTTGTTACATTAGTACAGGATGGAACGAAGGCGGGTAAGTGGCAGTTCCTTGTTGTTACATTAGTACAGGAGGGAACAGATGAGGGTAAGTAGCAGTTCCTCGTTGTTGCATTAGTACAGGAGGGAACGGATGAGGGTAAGTGGCAGTTCCTCGTTGTTACATTAGTACAGGAGGGAAAAGATCAGGGTAAGTGGCAGAGTGGCAGTTCCTCGTTATTACATTAGTACAGGAGAGAACAGATGAGGGTAAGTAGCAGTTCCTCGTTGTTACATTAGTACAGTAGGGAACGGATGAGGGTAAGTGGCAGTTCCTCGTTGTTACATTAGTACAGGAGGGAACGGATGAGGGTAAGTGGCAGTTCCTTGTTGTTACATTGGTACAGGAGGGAACGGATGAGGGTAAGTGGCAGTTCCTCGTTGTTACATTAGTAGAGGAGGGAACGGATGAGGGTAAGTGGCAGTTCCTCGTTGTTACATTAGTACAGGAGGGAACAGATGAGGGTAAGTGGCAGTTCCTTGTTGTTACATTGGTACAGGAGGGAACGGAAGAGGTAAGTGTCAGGCACAGACTTCCCCTGTTTAAGAAGGTTGCTCCGGCTCACCCTTTGGGCAGAGAGGGACGAGACAGAATTGGGAAACGTTGAAAGGAGAGAAGAGAAAGAGATTTCTGAGGCCCATCCACAGGAGCAGGAGGAGGATCAGGGGGGTCTCTGAGGACAAAGACATGCAGAGGTGAGGAAGAAGAAAAAAAAGAATGCCAAAAGGATAGTTTACAGTGCCTTTATGTCGCGCTTGTTATATGTATCAATGGAAGCGAATAGAGATGGTTGTGACAGATCAAAGCCTTCCGAACTCTGCAGGCAGCATTAATTTTGTCTCGGCGCGATGCAAGGCAACACTAATGCTGCAGTGTGAACACCTCCATCCACTCCCTATGTAACTATTTTGAGTGCTGTTGGTGGTCACAAAGCAGTACAAACCTGACCCAACCACCTATTTTCAACGCCTGTGTGAAAGTGCCATTAAAATGCTATGCAGGCTTAAAAAAAACAAAAAAAAACAAAACAAAAAACAGTGATGTATGGATGCCAAAGTGAAGGAACTCATAATAATCAGTTTTAATGAAGACAAAATCAGTGACAGCAGAATTCTGATTGGTTACTTATTACTGTGCTATATACAGTGCGTCCAGAAAGTATTCACAGCGCTTCACTTTTGCCACATTTTTGTGATGTTACAGCCTTATTCCAAAATGGATTCAAATCATTTTTTTCCCTCAACATTCTACAAACAATACCCCATAATGACAACGTGAAAGAAGTTTGTTTTGAAATTTTTGCAATTTATTAAAAATAAATGAAACAAAGCCCATGTACATAAGTACTCCCAGCCTTTGCTCAATACTTTGTTGAAGCCCCTTTAGCACCAATTACAGCCTCAAGTCATTTGGAGTATGATGCTACAAGCTTGGCACACCTATTTTTGGGCAATTTCTCCCATTCTTCTTTGCAGTACCACTCAAGATCCATCAGGTTGGATTGGGAGCGTCGGTGCACAGCCATTTTCAGATCTCTCCAGAAATGTTCAATAGAGTTCAAGTCTGGGCCACTCCAAGGCATTCACAGAGTTGGCCCGTAGCCATTCCTTTGTTATGTGGGCTGTGGGCTTAGGGTCGTTGTCCTGTTGAAAGTTGAACAGTCGCCCCAGTCTAAGGTCCAGAGTGCTCTGGAACAGGTCTTCATCAAGGATGTCTCTGTACATTGCTGCATTCATCTTTCCTTCGATCCTGACGAGTCTCCCAGTTCCTGCCGCTGAAAAACATCCCCACAGCATGATGCTGCCACCCCCATGCTTCACTGTAGGAATGGTATTGGCCAGGTGGTGAGCAGTGCCTGGTTTCCTCCAGATATGACGCTTGGCATTCAGGTCAAAGAGTTCAATCTTTGTTTCATCAGACCAGAGAGTTTTGTTTCTCATGGTCTGAGAGTCCCTCAGGTGCTTTTTGGCAAACTCCAGGCGGGCTGCCATTTGCCTTTTACTGAGGAGTGGCTTCCGTCTGACCACCCTACAATACAGACCTGATTGGTGGAGTGCTGCAGAGATGGTTGTTCTTCTGGAAGGTTCTCCTCTCTCCACAGAGAAACGCTGCAGCTCCTTCAGAGTGACCATCGGGTGCTTGGTTACCTCCCTGGCTAAGGCCCTTCTCCCTCGATCGCTCATTTTGGCTGGGCGGCCCGCTCTAGGAAGATTTTTGGTGGTTTCAAACTTCTTCCATTTATGGATGATGGAGGCCACTGTGCTCATTGGAACCTTCAATGCTGCAGAAATGTTTCTGTACCCTTCCCCCGATCTGTGCCTTGATACAATCCTGTCTTAGAGGTCTACGGACAATTCCTTGGACTTCATTGCTTGGTTTGTGTTCTGACATGCACTGTTACCTGTGGGACCTTCTATAGACAGGTTTATGCCTTTCCTAATCATATCCAATCAACTGAATGTCCCACAGGAGGACGCCAATCAACTGAATGTCCCACAGGTGGACGCCAATCAACTGAATGTCCCACAGGTGGACGCCAATCAACTGAATGTCCCACAGGTGGACGCCAATCAACTGAATGTCCCACAGGTGGACGCCAATCAACTGAATGTCCCACAGGTGGACGCCAATCAACTGAATTTCCCACAGGTGGACGCCAATCAACTGAATTTCCCACAGGTGGACACCAATCAACTGAATTTCCCACAGGTGGACACCAATCAACTGAATTTCCCACAGGTGGACGCCAATCAAGTTGTGGAAACATCTCAAGGATGATCAGTGGGAACACGATGCACCAGAGTTCAATTTTGAGTGTCATGGCAAAGGCTGGGAATACTTATGTACATGTGGGCTTTTTTTTTTTTTCTTTTTTTGATAAATTGCAAAGATTTCAAAACGAACTTCTTTCACGTTGTCATTATGGGGTATTGTTTGTAGTATGTTGAGGAAAAAAATGAATTTAATCCCTTTTGGAAGAAGGTTGTAACATAACAAAATGTGGCAAAAGTGAAGCGCTGGGAATACTTTCTGCATGCACTGTACATTGGTCAAAGTCTGAATCTAGAGCCCAGTGGTGTGTATGTCCGTTTAACAAAATAAAGTCTCCTCTGCTGGGGTTTGTATGAGGCTTGGAGACAGCCAGCTCTTCATAGTGACACAGGGACCAGCACAGATGCCCCAGAGAAAGAGGCTCCCTTATACAGGAGGCAAGAACCTGTCTACAGAGGGAGGGGGAGAGAGAGACATGTGGCTGCCAAACCAACAAAGGCTCTCTGTCCTGCACTTCTGACATCTGTTTACATACAGAACACGTGGGATCTATAGAGACAACAGCTGCTGGCCGCAATAGCAGTCACATAGGCCGTCACCCTGTACCTAAGCTGGGTATACTCTAACAGAATTTTGAATGATGATTTGTATGAACATTTTCAGAACATTTGACCTTCATTCAAAGATTGTTCAACATTTCCTTAGCTTTTAACAATCAATTTTAGAATGAATGAATCTTACTGAATGAAAACCACATCCTGTACACTGTAAAAGATGGCCATACATGGATAGAAAATTGAATAAAAATTTGAGTTGGCAAAGCGATCGTTTCGCTTTTCATGTAGGCAGTGTGCTTGCTGTGACGGTCTATTTCCATTTCAAGATAAAAAAATGAACAATGTGTTGGAAAATATTTTTTGGAAAAAATTTCTATTCGTTTGTAGGTCAATCATTCAAAAAAAAAAAAAAAAAATTAAAGTGGTAGTAAACTCCGATTTTATTTTTACCTACAGGTCAGCTTCTAATAAAGCCTACTTGTAGGTTAAAGGAATATCTCCTGAGCATGCACAGTTTAGGAGAGATCCAAGGGGGCAGCAGCCGATGCGGTCCGTGGTGCATACTCTCTGAAGTAACGGCATACCCGTTCCGATTCTTCAGAGCTCTTTGCCACAGCTCGCATGTGCGTAGGAGTGACGTCATCGAGGCTCCGCCATTCAAGTGGCCTCAGTCTGCGAGAAAAGAACAAAACAGAGTGCACTCTCCTCGTGCATTATCGTGCTAGTAAGAAATTCATTATAAAAATACAAAATGCATACTCACAAGCCAAAAAGGTCATAAAAACACAGACAGAGTCAAAAGCTGCCAGTCATGGGCAACATAGGTCCTCGGATAAAGTGCTAATGCGTTTCAGGAGTTGAACTCCCTTCCTCAGAGCAATAGGGTTTTTATCTATTTGGCTTGTGAGTATGCATTCGTATTTTTATAATAAATTTCTTACTATCGCGATAATGCACGAGGAGAGTGCGCCCGGTTTTGTTCTTTTCTGCTAGTATCAAGATTCCCAGATCTATCAAGGGCGACACCTCAGCATATATATATATATATATATATATATATATATACACATATACACACATACACACACACACACACACACACAAACACACACACACACACATACACAGTGGGGATCGAAAGTTTGGGCACCCCAGCTAAAAATTTGTATTATTGTGCATAAAGAAGCCAAGGAAAGATGGAAAAATCTCCAAAAGGCATCAAATTACAGATTAGACATTCTTATAATATGTCAACAAAAGTTAGATTTTATTTCCATCATTTACACTTTCAAAATAACAGAAAACAAAACATGGCGTCTGCAAAAGTTTGGGCACCCTGCAGAATTTATAGCATGCACTGCCCCCTTTGCAAAGCTGAGACCTGCCAGGTGATGTCAATCTCAAAGGTTTTAAATGCCCAGACTCATCTGACCTTGCCCCAACAATCAGCACCATGGGTTCTTCTAAGCAGTTGTCTAGAAAACTGAAACTGAAAATAGTTGACGCTCACAAAGCTGGAGAAGGCTATAAGAAGATAGCAAAGCGTTTTCAGATGTCAATATCCTCTGTTCGGAATGTAATTAAGAAATGGCAGTCATCAGGAACAGTGGAAGTTAAAGCAAGATCTGGAAGACCAAGAAAAATATCAGACAGAACAGCTCGCAGGATTGTGAGAAAAACAATTCAAAACCCACGTTTGACTGCACAATCCCTCCAGAAAGATCTGGAAGACACTGGAGTTGTGGTACACTATTCCACTATAAAGAGATATTTGTACAAATATGGTCTTCATGGAAGAGTCATCAGAAGAAAACCTCTTCTACGTCCTCACCACAAAAATCATCGTTTGAACTTTGCAAATGAACATATAGACAAGCCTGATGCATTTTGGAAGCAAGTTCTGTGGACCGATGAGGTTAAAATTTAACTTTTTGGCCGGAATGAGCAAAGGTACGTTTGGAGAAGAAGGGGCACAGAATTTAATAAAAAGAACTTCTGTCCAACTGTTAAGCATGGGGTTGGATCAATCATGCTTTGGGGTTGTGTTGCAGCCAGTGGCACAGGGAACATCTCACAATAGAAGGAAAAATGGATTCAATAAAATATCAGCAAATTTTAGATGGTAACTTGATGCCATCTGTGAAAAAGCTGAAGTTAAAGAGAGGATGGCTTCTACAAATGGATAATGATCCTAAACACACCTCGAAATCCACGGGGGATTACATCAAGAGGCGTAAACTGAAGGTTTTGCCATGGCCTTCACAATCTCCTGACCTCAACATAATTGAAAATCTATGGATAGACCTTAAAAGAGCAGTGCGTGACAGACAACCCAGAAATCTCAAAGAACTGGAAGACTTTTGTAAGGAAGAATGGGCAAAGATACCTCAAACAAGAATTGAAAGACTCTTGGCTGGCTACAAAAAGCGTTTACAAGCTGTGATACTTGCCAAAGGGGGCAGTACAAGATATTAACTCTGCAGGGTGCCCAAACTTTTGCAGACGCCATTTTTTTGTTTTCTGTTATTTTGAAAGTGTAAATGATGGAAATAAAATCTAACTTTTGTTGACATATTATAAGAATGTCTAATCTGTAATTTGATGCCTTTTGGAGATTTTTCTATCTTTCCTTGGCTTCTATATGCACATTAATACAAATTTTTAGCTGGGGTGCCCAAACTTTCGATCCTCACTGTATATATACAGACATACATACATACACACACACACATACATACATATACATATATACATACCATACACACACACATACACTGCATGTTGAAATGCGTTTTTTATATATTACAAAATATATGAAAAATATTTTTAAAAATATATATTTTTTAAATATATTCTTCAGATTTTTTTTTTAACATATAAAAAAGTAATTTTAACATATATTTTTGTATATATTTGTAAATGCATTCCAAAAATGTAGATTAAATGTATTTTTAAAGACATACAGTATATTTGAAACAGTATTTTTAAAAATATTTTTCATATATTCTGTAATAATAAATCATTTCAGCATACAGTATATATATATATATATATATATATATATATATTTATTGAAATATATTGAATACGGCCAAAATTGTAGTATTTCACGTATATGTCAATATATTTGGGAAGAATAATTTTAAAATATATTTAAAATATATTTTTCTTCCATGTGGGATTAAAGGATATGAAAATAGGAGGGCTTGGCAACCACCGCGGGTGCCACCGCCGGCAGTTGGGGGTGGGTGCTCCTTCAGAAATAGCCAACCCAGATCACTTTTATTAGAAAATCCTTCCCCAGCTGTTAAAATTGATACCAGGTTTGCTTTAACTCCTTGTATACCAGGCTGGTGTTGGTAGACAAGGGGTTAAGGAAGTGGCGGAGCCAGGAAGGGGCCCCAGGTCCCCGATACATGGAATGCGGAGGAGACAACTGAAATCCCCTGGGCTGGGGGGGGCCCGTGTACTCACAGGTTGCAGTTCATTCTGTAGAACTTGTGCCGGGCCACGCACATCCTCCACACGTATTTGGCCGTTTCCATGTCTTCCTAAGAGAGCAAAAACAGGAAAAGTTATTGGAAAAAAGGAAACGTGGATCATCCAACATCCTCTAAAACCGAAGCACAGTCCGTGAGACCTGCCAGGTAATCGGGCCGTGCCAAATTCAATCCTTAAAGGAACACTCTACTAAAAACTGAAAATTGAACCATGAGATGCACAGTGGGAGCACACCCATCTTCTCAGTACTACGTTTATCATCTTGCTATTACTAAAGGTCACCAATCTACCCTCCCTATATACTGGAGGTCGGGGAACCCCTACATGTGACACAGGACAGGCATTCCCACTGCACGCTCATCGTTTCTGACATACAGAAATTATCAAGCATCAGCATTTCAGTTTTAGGTCCTTCTAACCGTCAATCAGATTCTAACCTGCTTTGGTATTCTAAATTTGGATTGGTGATTGAGAAAGTAGAGGAAGAAGTTACACAGCACAGGCAACAAACAATTCACTCCCAGTAACCATGGGGGGAACGCTGTGGATTCTGGCTGTAGGGGATTATAGAGACACAGTAAACCTCAATTGGAGATTCAGACCAAATCCGCTAAATACATTCCAGGTGCGTGAAATCAAAAGGCGTTCAATGTTTAAAGACTTATGCCGGCCATAGATGGGTCGAAAATCAGCCGATTTTTCGTCCGGAAAAAGAAAAACGGCCGATTTTTGTACCGTTAGTGGGTTAATTGGTCGGTCGTTTTTTGCACATTTTTTTTTATCAGTCATGTTGGAAAATTCGCTGCCGATTTTCCCGGCAATGATGGGGGAAGAGGAGGAGGAAGAAGAAGAGGAGGAAGAAGAAGAGGAGGAAGAAGAAGAGGAGGAAGAAGAGGAGGAAGAAGAGGAGGAAGAAGAGGAGGAAGAAGAGGAGGAAGAAGAGGAGGAAGAAGAGGAGGAAGAAGAGGAGGAGGAAGAGGAAGAAGAAGAAGAGGAGGAAGAAGAAGAAGAAGGAGGAGGAAGAGGAAGAAGAAGGAGGAGGAAGAAGAAGAAGAAGAAGAAGGAGGAAGAAGAAGAAGAAGGAGGAAGAAGAAGAAGAAGAAGAGGAAGAAGAAGAAGAAGAGGAAGAAGAAGAAGAAGAGGAGGAAGAAGAAGAAGAGGAGGAAGAAGAAGAAGAAGAGGAAGAAGAAGAAGAAGAGGAAGAAGAAGAAGAAGAGGAAGAAGAAGAAGAAGAGGAAGAAGAAGAAGAGGAAGAAGAAGAGGAAGAAGAAGAGGAAGAAGAGGAAGAAGAAGAGGAAGAGGAAGAGGAAGAAGAGGAAGAGGAAGAGGAAGAGGAAGAAGAAGAAGAAGAAGAGGAGGAAGAAGAGGAGGAAGAAGAGGAGGAAGAAGAGGAGGAAGAAGAGGGGGAAGAAGAGGAGGAAGAAGAGGGGGAGGAGGAAGTCTGCTATTAGATTTTATATGAAAAAGTCTTGCGGTTGCAACAAAGAAGTCTGCTATTAAAGTCTTGCGTTTGCAACAAATGTATCCATTTGTATCCAAATAAAAAGATTGTAATTCAAATAATGTATTTGTATTGCTGTCACATTGTATGGTGTGCTCCCCCGTCTCTGCAAGGGACAGAAGTTATGGGGTTAATGCCGGCCATAGACGGGTCAAAAATCGGCTGATTTTTTAATGTTGGTGGTAACGTCGACCGATCGAACAACCGATTTTTTGTTTTTAATTTTGAAAAATCAGTCGATGTTCGACACATCTATGGCATCTATGGCTCATACACGGGTCAGATTTTGAACAAATTTTCTTTCGAAAACCAGAAATTTTGTGCATTTTGACAAGGCTGTCTTAATGCATGGGTACCCCTGGGTACTGCCCAGGGGCCCCAGGTGCATAGAGGCCCCATGAAAATCTTGCATTACATTATGCATGCCAGCTGTCCCAGATTTGCCGGGACAGTCACTCTTTTTACTAAGCTGTCCCGGGATGGCCTGAGCAGCATCCCAGAACCTGTACTGTACCCTCCTGATCCCTGTACTGTGCCCCTCTGCCTCCCCCCATATGGTGTGTACATTGGGGCAGGCAGAGGTATCCCTAGGGTTGGTGTCACCCGGTGCGGTAACACGTGGTGTCACCCCTCCAGAGAGGAAGGAGCGATGCACTGGTAAAATGAGTATCCCTTGAAGATATGTATCCCCTGAAGCAACTGCCTATGTGCCGGTTTCAGGCCGAAGAAGCCGATCTCTGACTTTAGCACAGGGCTGGCGATCGGCTTCTTTGGCCTGAAACCGGCACATGCGCAGCTGCTTCGGGGGATATTCATTTTATCGCTACACTGGGGTGGGGGCAGCTGTCACTGTGCCGGCATCCTGCTCCTGCACCCCCTGTGATGGTGTCGCCCGGTGCGGGGGCAGCTGTCACTGTGCCGGCATCCTGCTCCTGCACCCCCTGTGATGGTGTCACCCGGTGCGGCCTGCACCCCCCTAGGGGAGGCTGGTAGGGGCCCCAGCGCAATACTTTGTCCAGGGGCCTATGATGTGCTATTAAGATGACCCTGCATTTTGTAATCTGGTGGTGCCCCATTGATTTTGAAATCCGACCAACCAATCCTTCAATTTCACCTCCTGCTGCTAAAGAAAGGAAATTTTCATGTCCGGGAATCTTCTTTTCTTCCCAGGTCAAAGCTCATGTTCATTTCTTTTTCGATTGTATTTCTGGCATGATTCTCCCATCATGGATTAGAAATTCGTTAGATTTTCAAAAAATTGTTAACATGCCGATCATTCAAAATTCGATGGCCGCACAAAAATCAGCCGATGCTACTAACCAATGGTGCAAAATTTGACCAAAAATTCTTAGTTAAAACGGTTCTAAAGGCTCAAGACTTTTTACCTTTTTCATTCTTTGCATAAAAGGTAAAAAAATACCTTCTGTGTATAGCGACCCCCCCAGAGTCCTTACTTGAGCTCCCTCTGATCCAGCGATGTTCTCCACAGCCTCTGCTGTCTGGAGACTCTTCCTTCTCATTGGCTGAGACAGCAACGGAAGCCCATTGTCAATCACAGCCAGTAAGCCAATGAGGAGAGAGCGGGGGCCGGCCGAGCCGCAGCTCCTTGTGTCTCATGGACGTATAGAGCAGCAGCTCGGGGATGAGCACGCAGAGGTGCCCCCAAGGCAAGCAGCTTTTCCTGGGGGCACTGCTCGAGGAGGAGGAGCCAGGAGGACCGGAGGGGACACGAAAAGAAGAGGATTGGGGCTGCTCTATGCAAAACCACTGCACAGAACAGGTAAGTATAGACATGTTTGATATTTTAAAAAGAAAAAAAAAAAGCTTTAGTGTCACTAAGATTTTCGACAGAAAATTCGATCCGAACTCCATTTATTTAAAACGGCAAAGGAATTTTTTCACTAAATTAGTCTCATATATGGAGAGAGACATACAAAACATGAACTGCTCACCGTCTGAAACTGGATAGTTTCCTCCTTGTTAGCCAGCTCCAAGGTAAAAAACGATTTGTTATGAGACATATTAGCAATGTCCACCCACCTGCAAAAAAGAGAATTGGAGACCCATGAGATTCAGCAGGGAAATTATTTTACCCCATGCAGATTTTGTACGTTTGCCCACTTACAAAGAAATGAAGGGTGTACCATTTTTATCATAGATGTATTTTAAATGATAGAGACAGAAGATCAACCAAAAATCCAGAAAAAACACACAATACAAATGTTATAAATGGAGTTGCACTTCAGTGAGTAAAATAAGTATTTGATCCCCTACCAACCAACAATAATTATGGCTCCCACAGACTGGCTCATGTGGTACACAGATCAGCCCTGTCAATCTAAGAAGGTGCTCCTAACGACAACTCGTTATGTGTATAAAAGACACATGTCCACAAAATCTTTCTTCCATTCAAACCTCACCACCATGGGCAAAACCAAAGAGCTGTCAAAGGACAAGAGGGACAAGACTTTAGACCTGCCCAAGGTTGGAATGGGCTACAAGACCATCAGCAAGAAGCTTGGTGAGAAGAAGACAACTGTTAGGGTGATTATTCACAAATGGAAGAAATACAAACTAACCATGAATCGCCCGCGGCTTAGAGCTCCATGCAAGATATCTCCTCATGGGGTAAGGACAATCATGAGAAAAGTGAGGCATCAGCCAAAGAACTACACGGGAGGAGCTTGTGAATGATCTCAAGGCAGTTGGGACTACAGTCCCCAAACCAACCATTGGTAACACAATACACCGCCATGGATTGAAATCCTGCAGCACCCACAAAGTCCCCCTCCTCAAGAACGTACATGTACTGGCCCATCTGAAGTTTGCCAATGAACATCTAAATGATTCAGAGAAGTATTGTAAAAAAACTGTGGTCAGACGAGACCAAAATTGAGCTCCTTGGCATTAACTCGACTTGCTGTGTTTGGAGGAAGAAAAATGCTGACTATGACCCTAAGAACACCATCCCTACAGTCCAGCACAGAGGTGGAAACATTATGCTTTGGGGCGGTTTCTCTGCTAAAGGTACAGGCTGACTTTGCCACATTGAGAAGCCAATGGACGGGGCCATGTATTGTAAAATCTTGCAAGAGAACCTTCTTCCCTCAGCCAGAACACTGAGGATGGGTCATAGATGGATCTTCCAGCATGACAATGTCCCAAAACATTCTGCTAATGCAACAAAGGAGTGACTCAAGAAGAAGCTGGTCATCCCCTGTACCGGTTTCGGCAGTCTCTGGTCATCCCCTGTACCGGTTTCGGCAGTCTCTGGTCATCCCCTGTACCGGTTTCGGCAGTCTCTGGTCATCCCCTGTACCGGTTTCGGCAGTCTCTGGTCATCCCGTACCGGTTTCCGCAGTCTCTGGTCATCTCCTGTACCGGTTTCCGCAGTCTCTGGTCATCTCCTGTACTGTGTCCGCAGTCTCTGGTCATCTCCTGTACTATGTCCGCAGTCTCTGGTCATCTCCTGTTCTATGTCCGCAGTCTCTGGTCATCTCCTGTACTGTGTCCGCAGTCTCTGGTCATCTCCTGTACTGTGTCCGCAATCTCTGGTCATCCCCTGTACTGTGTCCGCAGTCTCTGGTCATCCCCTGTACTGTGTCCGCAGTCTCTGGTCATCTCCTGTACTGTGTCCGCAGTCTCTGGTCATCTCCTGTAGTATGTCTGCAGTCTCTGGTCATCTCCTGTAGTATGTCTGCAGTCTCTGGTCATCTCCTGTAGTATTTCCGCAGTCTCTGGTCATCTCCTGTAGTATTTCCGCAGTCTCTGGTCATCTCCTGTAGTATTTCCGCAGTCTCTGGTCATCTCCTGTACTATGTCTGCAGTCCATTGGTTCAGAATATTTTTTTTCCTGTTTTTCATCTCTAAAATCTAGGTGCGTCTTATGGTCAGGTGCGTCTTATGGAGCGGAAAAATACGGTATTACAAACATGAATAGAAATCACAAAATGTTTCCAATGATTGCCTGCTTTCAACTTCCCACCATGCAGTGTGACCCACAGTTCTACAGGTGATAATACAAACTGCCAAAATGTATGAACACCTGACCATCACACCTATACAAGCTGGTTGGACATCCCATCCCAAAACCATGGCCATTAATCAGTACTGGGACAAGTTCATCTAGCGCCCAGGGCAAGTATGTAGAACGGCACCCCCTCCCCCATTGTTAATGCATGCCATAGAACGGATTTACTGCCCTGTGTCCATTCTCTACCCCCTTGCTCCGCTGTGCCCAGGGCAGCTGCCCTTCCAGCCAACCCCTTGTCCCTTCCCTGCTATTAATATAGAGTTGGCCCCTTTGTGGCTAAACCATCCTCTAATCTTCTGGGAAGGCTTTCTACAAAATTTTGGAAAGTGTCTGTGGGAACCTTTACGCAATTGGGAGGTCAGGTACTGAGGCTGAATGAGGAGACCTGGCCCACCACTGGAGTTACAATTCATCCCAAAGGTGTTCAGTAGGGTGCGGTCAAGGCTCTATGCAGGACACTGGAGTTCCTCCACACCAAACTAGTCAAACCATGTCTTTATGAAGCTGGCTTTGTACACAGGGGCACAGTCATGCTGAAACATAAAAGGTCCTTCTCCAGACTGTTACCATAAGAGTGAAAGAGCGCAATTGTCTACGTATGCTACAGAGCAGTGTTTCTCAACCTTGTTTTAGTTAAGGCATGCTTTACAATTATGGCCAGTCTTGAGACACTATGTTCTAAAAACGTTAAAAACTATTCTAATAATTTTATATTATGCAGCAACATCCATAAAAGTAGGACACCCAGCGTCAGAGGTGATTGTATTTGCTTAGCAAGAATAACTTTTGCACACTGGTACTGACTAGTAATCCAATGTTTCTCCTCTCCCTCCGTTTTTCTCAGCTCATGTGACCCCAGTGCTGATGGAGAGGGGAAGGGAAGGATCAAACAAGGATGTTGTGCAGGCAACTGACATCCTCCTTATCAACTGATGTTATTGCTTTTCAGGATGGAAACCTGTGACTTTGTGAAGCTAAAAGGCAGGCTTGTTCCATCCACTGACTTGTATATAAGTTTTGAGCAATTTTTTTTTTGAGGCAGCCCTGAAGAAACCTCAAGGCACCCTGGTTGAAAAAGAGAGCACGAGTGTCAAACTGGCAGCCCTCCAGCTGTTGCGAAACTACAAGTCCCATCATGCCTCGGCCTTTGGGAGTCATGCTTGTAACTGTCAATCTTGCAAGGCCTCATGGAACTTGTAGTTTGGCAACAGCTTGAGGGCTGCCAGTTTGACACCCATGTTATAGAGTATGTACAGCCATGTACTTGATTTTATGACCTGGTTTTGGAATGGGACATCCGACAAGCTCATATATGTGTGATGGTCAGATGCGCACAGACTTTAGATCAAACAGTCATAGCTTGAAGGTTTACCGGAATAAAACAGGTGGACGGCCATTTTTGTGTCTCACAAAGATCCCGTTCAGACAGGCCCCGATGGAGAGGTCAGTACCTTGACTGTCCTAGAAACAAGAAGAAAAAAAAAAAAAAAAGTGTCACACCGACCAGTAAAGATTCACAATCATAAAGTTATCGCAGTTCTATAGTGGAAGCTTCTACCATGCAAGAAACAATTGGTGGTAGACCTAGGGCAGGGCCTGTAGACCCTAAGGCGGCGCCTGTAGACCCTAAGGCGGCGCCTGTAGACCCTAAGGCGGCGCCTGTAGACCCTAAGGCGGCACCTGTAGACCCTAAGGCGGCGCCTGTAGACCCTAAGGCGGCGCCTGTAGACCCTAAGGCGGCGCCTGTAGACCCTAAGGCGGCGCCTGTAGACCCTAAGGCGGCGCCTGTAGACCCTAAGACGGCGTCTGTAGACCCTAAAACGGCGTCTGTAGACCCTAAAACGGCGTCTGTAGACCCTAAAACGGCGTCTGTAGACCTAAGACGGCGTCTGTAGACCTAAGACGGCGTCTGTAGACCCTAAAACGGCGTCTGTAGACCTAAGACAGAGCCTGTAGACCTAAGACAGAGCCTGTAGACCTAAGACAGAGCCTGTAGACCTAAGACAGAGCCTGTAGACCTAAGACAGAGCCTGTAGACCTAAGACGGAGCCTGTAGACCTAAGACGGAGCCTGTAGACCTAAGACGGAGCCTGTAGACCTAAGACGGCGTCTGTAGACCTAAGACAGAGCCTGTAGACCTAAGACAGAGCCTGTAGACCTAAGACAGAGCCTGTAGACCTAAGACAGAGCCTGTAGACCTAAGACAGAGCCTGTAGACCTAAGACAGAGCCTGTAGACCTAAGACAGAGCCTGTAGACCTAAGACAGAGCCTGTAGACCTAAGACAGAGCCTGTAGACCTAAGACAGAGCCTGTAGACCTAAGACGGCGTCTGTAGACCTAAGACGGCGTCTGTAGACCTAAGACGGCGTCTGTAGACCTAAGACGGCGTCTGTAGACCTAAGACGGCGTCTGTAGACCTAAGACGGCGTCTGTAGACCTAAGACGGCGTCTGTAGACCTAAGACGGCGTCTGTAGACCTAAGACGGCGTCTGTAGACCTAAGACGGCGTCTGTAGACCTAAGACGGCGTCTGTAGACCTAAGACGGCGTCTGTAGACCTAAGACGGCGTCTGTAGACCTAAGACGGCGTCTGTAGACCTAAGACGGCGTCTGTAGACCTAAGACGGCGTCTGTAGACCTAAGACGGCGTCTGTAGACCTAAGACGGCGTCTGTAGACCTAAGACGGCGTCTGTAGACCTAAGACGGCGTCTGTAGACCTAAGACGGCGTCTGTAGACCTAAGATAGTATCTGCATTCTTGACCTTCTCCAGTGGTGACAGCTTTCGAGAACTCTGCAAATAAAGTTATTCTCCACAACTAACAGGTGTCCCCCCATTGCAATGCAGACCTGCCGGGTGGCGAAAAGGTGTGGCCAAGTCCCAAGCCCCTCCCTTTCTGTACATCGACCTGCATTCAGATATCCAGCATATAAATTGATCTACAATGCTAAATTATCTTAATGAACACATTTCCATCTCACAACAGGATTTCCCAGATTGTAATACAAGTGGTGCCGGCTCAGTATGCTGTCACTTTGTACAGCACTACAGAAGATGTTGGTGCTATACGGCGATCAATACTTAGAATAATCTGTGTCAGGCATACAATTGTACAGAATTTGTATGGCGGAAAAAAAATCAATTGTTTATGAGTGCAGCGTACATCTGTCTTACATGAGGTGCTTCGGTCCTGCATGTTCCAGCATGTCGCCGTATGTCACAATTTGGGGGGGGGTTTACTAAGGCCCCTTTGACACGGGTGTTCAGTTTTTTGTTGGAAAAAACGTGATTGAACTGATGAAAAAAACGGGGCAGTTCATATCAGTTTACATCCATTTTTAATTTGATGCAGCCCAAGATGAATTGGCGTTTGACAGCTCTGCTCTACATCCACTTACACCTCCACTGTCATAACTGCCACTCACAACTCTACTGTCACTCCTATATCCTTCATACACGAGGTGCTCCATTCCTGCAGGTCACCTCAAGTCACCATATGTTGTTATACCGTCCTATGAACGGTCAGTCTCTTGCACTGATAAGAAAATGCTTAATAAAAGAATTCCTGGAAGTATTTTTCTGGCAGAATCTATAAAACAAGGACAGCGCAATGCCGATCAGAAACCTCTCTGCTGCAATAAAGTAATCTAATAAAATAATATTTGTATAAATATGAGTGAGATCAAAGAGAAAACCTCCGCTTTATAGAGGCCATCAAAACGTCACATATCTCCAAAGATTGGATGAAAGGATTAACATTTGTCTGGCTTCATGTAAAAACGATTTTGGAGGTGTAGCGCAATGAAAAATCACAGTATCACCCGATAAAGACTTGTTATGGCACAGCGGCGGGTGTATTGAAGATAAAAGGTAGATATAAATCAGTACAATGTCATAAGGTCCTAACCTCCCTAGCGGTCTGATTTTGTCAGTATTTCTGTGCTCAAAGCGGTACATTTTTTTGCATGGAAATATGTATTATTTTTTTTTTGTAGGCCTGTAATTCTTAGAAATAACTCACTGAAATCTGTCCGAACAAGAGTCTAGTAAACATCCCGGGTAGGATAAAATTTGAAACACGAAATCTTAAATTATAATATAATAATCATAAAAAATAATATAATAATAATAAATGTAATTCAATAATATAATCAAACCAAAAACACTGAAATTTGTAATATAGCGCCAAGTTCGCACATCACTGAGCAAAGTCGTAGAATCGTTTTCAGTGTCTGATGAGGAATTTCCCCCACGAATCATTATCACTCAATTCTGCAAGTGGTTCTGATTTACTATCGCTGTTCTCTAGCCGGTCTAAAACCGCGTCTGACCTAAAGGGACGCTATTTGGACGCCATGGACGTTTCTCAGTTTCCAGGCAGAAAGAACAGTAAAAATGCAGGCAGGGCGCAGGACAAAGCACTCGGGACAAAATGTATGTGAAATGGTTTGATACAGGAATGTTATACTATGTGATTTTAGTGTATTTAGTGAATGTCACTTTTAAAATTTTTGAATCTCCCACCAGTTCCGTCCCCCGTACGTCTCGACGTCGCAGGGAACGGAACCAAGGAGACGGATGCCGGCATCGGCCGGAGGACATTACAGGGGACACTGCAGGGGGACATCGCGGGAGTGCAGGACAAGGTAAGTGATCGAGAGATCCCGGAGCAACGCTGCAGTGTATTCCCGAGTGTAGCTCGGGGGGGTTACCGCTTCTGGTACTGAAACTTTACCCCGAGCTACACTCGGGAATACCTCGGGGGGGAGGGGGGGTGTTTGGGTAATTCCCTACATACACTGTATATAAAGAGATGGGTATTACAGTTTGTAAAAGCCGAGATAAGATGATTACAAAGTAACTCTTTATATTCCCGTTACCTCTTTCATGGATTACCTTGGCGGGGTAAGTTTCCTCTCCATAATTTTCAAGGCGCTCAATCTCCTGCATGTACAACAACTCCGCCTCGGGTGGAGACAGACCCCTGCCGATGACACAAAGATACACAATGAATGTCCGATTCCAACACACATGGAAGATCATTTCATGAAATACTAGACAGTATAACATACAGGTTATGGGGAAAAGGGACTAGCACGGGTGTCAAACTGGCGGCCCTCCAGCTGTTGCCAAACTACAAGTCCCAAAGGCCTTGCAAGATTGACAGTTACAAGCATGACTCCCAAAGGCAGAGGCATGATGGGACCTGTAGTTTTGCAGCAGCTGGAGGGCCACCAGTTTGACACCCCTGAAGCAATCAAAAAGCCCCCCAAGCAAACCGTAAAGTCTTCCTAAAATAAAAGGATATTCCTATATCTCATTTCATCACATTCTGTATCTTAAAACAAGAGGATTGTTTATCATTTTTGTACAGTGGGCGGAGCCATGCAAATCATTCCGTTATGCTCTGTCAGCCAGATGCATATCTTTATATAACATCTGTCTGTGTTCAGTGGTGTATTTAGATTGTGTGCTGCCCTAAGCAACACAAAAATTGTCTGCCCCCACGGACACCGACCAACACCCCCCACTCCCTTCCGTGGAGGAAGCCTCCCGACATTGACCAACAACATGCCTGCCTCCCACCTGAAAGAGCTTTCCACTACCCCCCCCCCCACCCCACCCCCCAGTGATAGAGAGAAAGACACTCCTCTTCATCTCCGGACATCCCCAGGAATGAGAGTCAGGCTCTACATACACCATTAGGCAACCCGCAGCCTCTCTCAGATCCCACCTGGTTCCCATGGAGCACTTGTCCCTTCTCTCATCCCTTCTTCTGGGGAAGGGGGGTGCTGCCCCCCTGAAAAATGCCGCCCTAGGCAAGTGCCTTATGGTAAATACGCCCCTGTCTGTATTGCCCCACTACAATCAAATTCATAGTTTCCTTCTCTGACTCTTATTTCCATTGCACAACTCTAGATCTTGTTCAGAAATGGTGGAAAGTGAGATGCCAGACTAAAACTGCTGCAAGTCTGGGGGCTGAAACTCAGTCTATGGAGGGGACGCATGGAGTGAGACTTTGCATAAGGTTTGCAGTCTATAGATCATTCTGAAAAGATTTACTTGTGGTTCTGAGGCTTCTACAAAGCATACATTGGGTATGTGACAACACATGAGAGCACCTCTAACAGCTTAGATCAGTTATCTGCAAACTATGGCACTTTGCCTACCTTTGTCCGGCCCTTGGGACACTATTCTTCTCACCGATATGAGACATTATTCTGCAAATTGACATCAACAATGTGGCACCATATCTCCCACTGATCCCAACAATGGAACACTATGCCTCCCAATGAAACCAACGATGGGGCACTATTCCTCCCACTGATGGGGCACTATTCCTCCCACCGACGCCAATGATGGGGCACTATTCCTCCCACCGACACTAAAGATTGGGCACTATTCCTCCCACCGACACCAATGATGGGGCACTATTCCTCCCACCGACACTAAAGATTGGGCACTATTCCTCCCACCGACACCAATGATGGGGCACTATTCCTCCCACCGACACTAAAGATTGGGCACTATTCCTCCCACCGACACCAATGATGGGGCACTATTCCTCCCACCGACAATAAAGACGGGGCACTATTCCTCCCACTGACACCAATGATAGGGCACTATTCCTCCCACTGACACCAATGATGGGGCACTATTCCTTCCACTGTAAAATATATATATACATATATATATATAATATTCTCTACATAGAAATACACCATTGGTTCATATAGTGAACTCGGTGTAGTTATTCCCCCTGAGGTCATCGCAGAGGACAAGGGGGCACTCTTTACATCTGGAAGAAAAGAAATGTAATCTCCAAACACGGAAAGTTGATCCAGGGAATATCCGATTTGCCTCTCGGGGGATCAGGAAGGATTTTTTCCCCAGCAGGAGCATATTGGATCGTGCTTTGCTGGGTTTTTTTGCCTTTCTCTGGATCAACTGTGGGTATAGGATAACTTTTTTTTTTTTTTTTTAAAGGTTGAACTAGATGGAATTTTGTCTTTTTTCAGCCAGACCAACTATGTAACGATATATATATATATTTTGTTTTTCTTTTAGGTAATCGTGTCTCTGTAAAAGATCAATTGGGAACGTACCGCAGTTTTTGGTGAAGCAGGGCCACATTTTGTGTTGCCTCCTCCAGGGTCTTCTCATCCTGTATCCATCCCTGAAGACAAAAAGTTGACATTTGATACATCAGAACTGATTTTTGGTAGAAACTCGATATGATCTAGAAGTGAGTGCCCATTCATGCCTAATGTGTTATGGCAAAGCACACTAAAAACACATGTATAAATGTGCACTGCCACAACATATTGCATGCACCTGCTCTAGTAAGGTACATAGCTCTGCCATTCATTGTACCATACAATCCACATAACATGCATTTGTTTAAATGTACAGCCAGCCACAGGAACTACACCTCCCATGATCCCATCAGTGGGAGAGTTCATAGGTAGGGGTATAGTTGACTGGCCCTTGTTCTTGCTGACAGTAGTAAGTGGATTCGCTGGATGTGCCAATACAGTTTAAGATGGCACATGCTCTTGCTGTCATTTATTAACAGAAAGGTGACAACGCCGATAGCGGATTTAATGGCAGTATATCAGTGTTGTCACCATGTGGCGTGCATGTTCTGTAACATATTTTTTTTTCTACATATACTTTTTAAAGTTCAATTGTGTAAAAAAAATAGATAGCGTTACAACCCAGCAGATCTGTCTCAATAAGGTCATTTTCCACACCGGTGCCCAGCTCTCAGCCTCTTCAAGCCATCATTATACCGAACAATCAAAAAAAAGTCAGCTATACGGTAAACTGCAAACTATTTCATTTATTGAAAAAAAGCGGCAAAGGGGTACAAAATCCAAGTGACAAAGATGCTAACACGTTTCAGCCTCTACAGCCAGCAGAGGCTGAAATGCGTAGGTATCTTTGCCATTTGGATTTGATACCCCTTTGCCGCTTGATCTCAATAAAGAAGAACATCCTGCAGGTCACCGTTTTGTCAGATTTTTTTGGAAGCTTGGCCTAGCTTGAACTTTCAGTTTGAATCAGTAAATGTAAAAACATTCACATCAGTCCCTAACCCTCAAGCAGCGTACAATCTAATAAGGCCCCCAACTCACATTCATACATACACATATTAGGGCCAAGTTAGACAGGTACCAATTAACCTACCAGGCAGGCAGGTGGTGCCCTGGTTGGGATTCATCATTTAGCCACTGTGCTGCTCCACCTTGCTTCCCTGAGTGGAAGCAGTGGTCTCTCCGCAGAGGTCTGAAACGCCCCCCACTTCTGAATCAGAACTAGAGCTCTGCAATTAGCACAAGTCATGCTTTTCTGATTGGATAGCTTTGAGCTGGGACTGAGCGGGGGGGGCATTTCAGACCTCTGCTACCATGCAGGAAGCAAGGGTCCCCACTACAGCATGCTGGCAGAGAAAAAGGGCTTTTCTAATCTGGCTGCTTTCCAAAGCAAAAACAAAACTGTTAAGGCTTTTTGATACCCTTCAGATATATTTTTTTTATGCCCTTGGGAATGAGGGTTCCTGCTGCATGCTGGCAGGGGACAGGCTTTTTTTTACTCAGGATGTGGCTTGGCTGCTTTCTAAAGAAAAAGTACAGAACCAGAGGGGGTCATAGGTGCCTCTTATCAAGGGTACAATGCTTTTCAGGCCAGAGGCCAAAAAATTATAAAATGTGCATTTTTGCAATAAGGGTTCTTTTTTTTTTTTTTTTTTTTTTGCATAATAAAAAAAAAAAGAAAAGAAAGGGCAACAAAATGTAATAAAAATTTCTAAAAAAAAAAAAAACAGTTATATTGTGAACTTAATAACTGCTCTTTTCTGTGATCATTAATGCTCAAGGCCACAAAGATTACATGGTAAGAACCTTCTCACCCCTGGGAATAATCCAGCTGTGCCATCAGACAGCAGAGAGGAATTCTTATCTTATGTTGTTCTATTGACCTGATATATTTAGTTCAGTATTTCCCCAACAGATCCCACTTTGTTTGCTTTTCCCTTATCTCATCAGGCAGCATGTTTGCTCTTCAGGGCTCAACAAGCGTCTTGTCCATCTGTGAGTTCAGTGCAGTGCAGTAAAGTGTAACAAAACAAAATAAGATAGACTCCTGTTTTTTTTTTTTTCCCTGCATTCTGTATGGCGCATAGAGAGTTAACAGTGACAGTGCTTACCACAGGAAAAAGAGCATATCGCTGCAGGAAATCCTGTGATTCATACTGGTCATAGTCTCCAAAATCAGCTGTAAAAGGAAAAAAAAAACATAAGTCACCAATCAGCAAAGGGTACAAATCGTGGAAATGGCTCAGGGTGTTATTCACACAGGTCATATCTCGAATTTATTCCATCTCCACCCAGCAATGCCAAAACCACCGACAAGAAAATGCCGCACATGGGGTGCAGCTACTGAACTCATAAATAGTCTGTACAATACTAGACCAGAAAGATAAAAGAAATACCTGCAAAATTAACTGTACCACCACTAACAAGGCAAATTCTTCTCAGTAGTCACAAAATGTAACGCAGCAGTTTGCTCATGGGCCCCAACATAGACCGGCCCAGAGACATAAAATGCTCCTCACACTCCAATATCAGACACAGAGACAATCCCATGTCTGTGGGTTCCAGGGGGTTTGAGGTGCGCGCTTTTCTGTGGAAACTTAAGTGGCAAATTTAGGACGCCCAAAGCCAGCCTGCCCATCTATCCTTCCTCAAAACAGCCAGCCATTTTCAGCCAGGGTTTCCTAGGGATCCCCCGGAGGTTGCTAGTGGTTCCTCGAGCTGTGTCTGATTCCTTCCATTTGATGGTGCCTCCAAGACTCAAAGACAGACAGCACTTGGCAGAGTCAGCATAATGACACGAATGATCCTTTTTTTTTTTTACTCTATAAGGGTGGAATTCTGACCACTGACCACCAATGTATATGAGCATTCTTCCCTCTGATCCTCGATGAATTGGTTTTAGCAGGGGTTCCCTGAGACCTGAAAATTATTTCAAGGGTTCCCTTGGGGTAAAAAGGTTGAGGAAGACTGCTCTGAAGCATTCTTTCTTAACCCTTTTCACATAGAGAAACCCTTGAAATAACTGTCAGGTCTCCAGGAAACTCTGGTAATTATTTTTTTAGATGGGAGAATAAATAAAAAATTAATGTGGTCTGAAAAAAAATGCAGACAGTGAAAATTGTAGTGTTCTTTGTTCGGTGGTCTGTGGGCAAGTGTGTTTTACATTGGTGACCAGTAAACAGGTCTCTTACAATGTTAAATTAGTGAGAGAATAAGTACTTTATACTGGTGGCCAGTGGGAAGAATGGCCCCGTTACACTGGTGGCCAGTGGGAAGAATGGCCCCGTTACACTGGTGGCCAGTGGGAAGAATGGCCCCGTTACACTGGTGGCCAGTGGGAAGAATGGCCCCGTTACACTGGTGGCCAGTGGGAAGAATGGCCCCGTTACACTGGTGGCCAGTGGGAAGAATGGCCCCGTTACACTGGTGGCCAGTGGGAAGAATGGCCCCGTTACACTGGTGGCCAGTGGGAAGAATGGCCCCGTTACACTGGTGGCCAGTGGGAAGAATATCCCCGTTATACTGGTGGCCAGTGGGAAAAATATCCCCGTTACACTGGTGGCCAGTGGGAAAAATATCCCCGTTACACTGGTGGCCAGTGGGAAAAATATCCCCGTTACACTGGTGGCCAGTGGGAAGAATATCCCAATTACACTGGTGGCCAGTGAGAAGAAGGGCCTCATTACACTGGTGGCCAGTGGGAAGAATGGCCCCATTACACTGGTGGCCAGTGGGAAGAATGGCCCCATTACACTGGTGGCCAGTGGGAAGAATATCCCATTACACTGGTGGCCAGTGGGAAGAATGGCCCCATTACACTGGTGGCAAATGAGAAGAATGGCCCCATTACACTGGTGGCAAATGAGAAGAATTGCCCCATTACACTGGTGGCCAGTGAGAAGAATGGCTAAAAATGTGATACCATCGTTGTCAGTAGCAACTTATCTAAGAGGCAGACATTTCTCATTACTCAAGGGACCTCAAGCTGACTCTGGAGGAACCCTGAAAATAAACAGAACCCTGGTTGAGGAAGGCTGCTCAAAAACATCCTCTCAACCTTTTTAACATAGAGGAACCCTTGACATAACATGTTGGTCTCCATTAACCCCTGCTTCATTAGTGTGATGGTCAGTGGGAGAATGCTCCTTACATGTGTGGTCTGTTAGAAGAACCCCCCCCCCCCGTAACTTGTGTTTGTGGGTTTGTGGTGACCTATCCCAGGAAAAGTAGTTGCTCATTGCTCAAAGAACCCTTAGAAACTCAGGATTCTACAGATCCCTGAAAGAGAAAGGCTGCTTAAAGTCTATGTACCCCCTGAAGGGATTTTTGCACTTTGCAGTGTCAAGGCAAAAAGACAGGTTCTCCTGAAAGCTTACCCCTACACCCACCTACTTATATTCATCTTTCACACTCTCCTCTGGAGCTCTATCCATTTGTCAGAGCTGGAAGTCCAAACTCTTCGTAAACACTGTCACTCAACATTGGAGTTTACACAAAAGTTGTTTACCATGTGACCATCTTACCCTACATGTCTGACCTCCAACCCCTTAACCTCTACTGCCCACCAAGGCCGGGGCATCTGACAACTGAATGTCAAATGTGTGGCTTGCAAGCTTGACCCAGGAGATTGATTTGAAGATTGTCACATATACTTGCAAGCACCACAACATTCCTGAACTTCAGCAAGGTCGATATTTTAGGCACTTTTTAATCAAGACAGCTAAGATAGAAGTGGTCCAAGCACAATTATCGCAAAGTATGACACATCATTTAATTGGGCGGTTTATGACCAAAGAAGGCTAGCAGTCATTTGGCAGCGACGGTAATGACATTTAATGGCATAATGATGACCAGAAAGGGGGGGGCCCATACAAATCCCTATAAAATGCAAATAATGGAAAAGAAGGCAAGTCAAAATTAAAAAAAATTTCAGGTAAGAATTAGCAGAACACAAAATGTACCCAAAAACACACCACTCATTACGTTTAACTGCACATGACTCACCTTGCACAGCCAGACCAGCCAGCTGAATGGCCTGCTCCAGGCTACAGGGGATCTTCCCCTCCAAGATGTCCTTTTTCAGCTGCAGGTAATACTGGTATCTGCCACAACATAAGAACACATTTCCATTCATTTAATTCAGAAAATATTCTTCATTTTAAAAGGTTGGGCTTTAAAAAATAGTTGTATGTGTTCCCATTGTAGTCAGACCCAGGAGGTCCTTTCCATCTCCTATGCAGATGTTCTAAGCCAGTACGATATTTAGAAGGTGTTTTGTAAAATGGCAATATTAAGTATATTATAGGATATTCAGAGGTTCCAGAAAATTTAGCTAATATGAAATTCATTCACTCTATCCGCTCTCCCCGGACCCCGCACTCCCTCTATCCGCTCTCCCCGGACCCCGCACTCCCTCTATCCGCTCTCCCCGGACCCCGCACTCACTCTATCCGCTCTCCCCGGACCCCGCACTCACTCTATCCGCTCTCCCCGGACCCCGCACTCACTCTATCCGCTCTCCCCGGACCCCGCACTCACTCTATCCGCTCTCCCCGGACCCCGCACTCACTCTATCCGCTCTCCCCGGACCCCGCACTCACTCTATCCGCTCTCCCCGGACCCCGCACTCACTCTATCCGCTCTCCCCGGACCCCGCACTCACTCTATCCGCTCTCCCCGGACCCCGCACTCACTCTATCCGCTCTCCCCGGACCCCGCACTCACTCTATCCGCTCTCCCCGGACCCCGCACTCACTCTATCCGCTCTCCCCGGACCCCGCACTCACTCTATCCGCTCTCCCCGGACCCGGCATTCACTCTATCCGCTCTCCCCGGACCCGGCATTCACTCTATCCGCTCTCCCCGGACCCGGCATTCACTATGTCTGATCTCCCACAGTACACAGAACATGAAAATGCAATTATTTTAGTAAAATAAACTGCTAAACACCTTTTCTCGTTAGCAGTATATAGTGGTCTTGTGACTTCTATCAGTGTCCAGTAGAGCACTGGTTAAAGCTTGTAGAAAGAGTTTTGACCCTCCCTTGATTGTCCTACATAACCCCTGACCCTCTGTCTGGACAGTGCTGATTGGCCCTGTGCGGATCACATGTACCCCCCCCCCAAAAAAAAAAAACCTCTCTAGCAATATACATCAAACTTAGCATGTGCAGAGTGACTCCAAGAACTCTGTACTATCAGCAGATGGATTGGGGACAGTAGAAGAAGGGGTGGATCAGAGAAAACAGGATGAAGAAGTCTGTTTACACAATGCATAAGATTAGCCCCTTCGGTTCCACAATGAGTATAACAAAAATGCTTTACTGCATCTACAGACTGATTGTACTGATGTGCGTTTAGTAACACTTTAAATTTAAACCGGGAACAGATGACAGAGTATAACTAAAGGCAAAACGTTTTTTTTTTTTTTTTTTTTGTTTTTAGTTTTGGACAGAGTGCAGATGGATTAGAATACCTATTAGGTTTTTATTGCTGACTGTGCCCCCGTTAGGGAGATTCGCCCTTACTATTTGTCCGGTTTACTATTATTATACAGGATTTATATTATTATTATTATACAGGATTTATATTATTATTATACAGGATTTATATTATACAGGATTTATATTATTATTATACAGGATTTATATTATTATTATACAGGATTTATATTATACAGGATTTATATTATTATTATACAGGATTTATATATTATTATACAGGATTTATATTATTATACAGGATTTATATTATTATTATACAGGATTTATATTATTATTATACAGGATTTATATATTATTATACAGGATTTATATTATTATACAGGATTTATATTATTATATAAGATTTATATGGCGCCAACAGTTTGCTCAGCACTTTACAATATAAAGGGAGACAATACAGCAACAATACAGTTCAATACAAGAGGGTTAGGAGGGCCCTGATCCTGGGAGCTTACAATCTAGGAGATCATCGAAAGTGAAAGTAAAAGAAAACCTTAAATTTTGGGCTGTCCCCAGAACAGTAATAGGAACATTTTCCAATGGGGACACTAGTTCTGGTGACCTGGGAGTCCCCAAGGAATTTCCTTTGTTTGCAAGGATTATTCTCACTTCCTGCTTTGGCTATGGGACAGGAAGTGGAGGTAAATCTCCCAAACGCGAGAAAGATGGCAAAAAAACTGACAGGGGTTATAACCCTTTCTTACTCTATCCAAAATGAACAAAATGTTTTGCCTATAGTTCTACTTTAACCCCTTGACGCCGACGTAACACAAAAATGCAGCCTCACGGAACTGGGCTTTTTTCCGTGGGTCCGCATATTTGCGTACCTGTCTTTGTGTTGGGAGCGCTCTGCATGGGTGGAAGCTGGGGGCAACTATGGGGATGGGGTCTCTGGAGGGGGCTGAGGATCTCTTGAAGAGGCTGGAGTCTTTATAGGGGAAATTTGGGAGACCAGATGGTACTATGGGGGGTTGCAGCAAGCTGGGATTCACTTTGGGAGGTTGGCAGGAACTATGGAGACTTCAGGTGCTTAAAAGACCGGAGGGCAATGTAAGAGATTGAGCGGCACTGTGTGCCACTATAGGAGGTTGGGTGGCACTATGGAAGCTGAGAGGCACTGCGAAAGGATCTGCAGCTAGCTGGAGGCCTGGAAGGAGGGAGGCAGCAGCCTAGCAGTAGGCCATGGCATGGGGTTAATAACCATCAAACCAGAAGAATAGCATTTTTACTGTATGGCTGGACACAACAAGAGTCTTTTTAACCTGAGAAATCTTAAAACACTTTTCAATGCTTGGCATGACCCTATAAAAGTGCAAAACCCCAAATAGGATGATTATCGGCATTAGTGCCGACAATCGTCCCATTTGGGGATTTGCACTTTTATAGGGTTATATTTAAGGGATGTGGCACATATGAGGGTACATCCACCAGTATTGTACAATGCTTGACGTGAGGGATTCTCATTGTATCCTATGGCGCCTGTTGACACATGAGCATCGCTTTGCTTGAAGCTTGTCGCTTGAAAAAGTATGTAGCAAAAATGCAGCACCTTAATATATTTAAACAATTGTGACGGTAGTCACTTTGGGTGGAGGGCCCAAGGAACCCAGCTCACTTTGGAGAGGTGGGGAGACCCCTGTCTCAGCTCCCCATATCCCTATTATGTGCAAATCACCCTGTGCCTGTTAGGGGTACAGGGTGATTTGTCCTAATGTTGAATGTTGGGGTGGGGGGTTGTGGATTGTTTAATGCCATGTGGTTGCATCCCACTGTTCTATTGTGTGTCTTGCTTGGGAGCAAACTATTATGGGATGTATTTGTTTGTGTATTGGCTTGGTGGTGGCGGGGGGGGGGGGGGGGGGTGTCTCCAGCCGCCCTGTCTTCTGTCTGCTGGTGTGTCTTGTTGCGAAGTGTAGATTGCCCCGCCCTGTGTCATTATGCAGGGAGGGGGGGTTGTTCCCTTGAATGTATATATCTTGTATCTGTGTTAAAATAAAGTAGTCTTATTCCTGGGTTACTTCCAAGACTGGTGGCGTCTAGTCTTGTATGGTCGGCTGTGGTGTCTGTGGTCGGTGTTCGGACGGGGAAGCGGGAGTCTAACGGAAATACCCAAGTGCAGTCGGGGTCCGGTTCCGTTACAGTAATCATAAATCAAACAATCATAAAATGTGAATAGATGTATAGGCCAGTCCACTGAGTATAAATAAAATAAATATATATATAACCATGGGACTCCAATAAAAGGGTACCAATATTTCCTCTTTTTTCCACCTATATCTTTCGGCTCCAATGAAATATTCAAATGGACTCTGGGAAGATGGCCGCAGCCACAGGGTTGCAACAAAAGTGCACCCAAAATGTTTTCATTTTGGCTCTAGTGATTGTAAACTCTATTAGTAAGAGTGATTGGGACATATATGCACAGGCTGTTTAAGAAGGCTTATTGTTGACATCAGCTCACTAGCATCCTTGAAGATGTGTGGCTGCACGAAACACGTCGGGATGGAGCTACTCTCCGACATCACACCGCCATTTCTGCTCTTCAGATCTGGCGGCCATCTATGTGCACTGCGGTTTTCTTTTATTTAGTCCCCTCTGGGTTTGTTTTTAAGGATTTTTGTACTTCTGAAGTTGTTTTAACTAAACTTATACACTATATCCGTCTCCTTTGGTATTTGGCTCCATGAAGTGAGCACTCCTTTCTCCATACAGTGGTGTCATGGGTGATCCAACTCCCCTAAGTGGTGTAGAATTGCAGCTGCATCCACCTTAGGTGGATGTAGCTGGATGACCCTAGTGTAATGCTGTGATTGAATATTCTGAATACAGAATCAAAATATTGTGTAGCACCCTCCAGTTTAGCTAGATAGGATTTTTGTGAGTCAGAGGTTTGTTAGAAGCGTGGGATGAGTTATTCTGGGAGTGAGGTAGAGAGGTCACCTCAGTGCAGGCTGGAATGCCTTACAGATCAAGGCTTTTGGAGCCCTCCCACCCTTCTTGAAACTGGGGGGACTTTCTAGAACAAGGGTGGAGGAGGGAAGAAAGCCTGGATTTGCATGTTTAGGGGAACTTGGCCAATCCCCAGGCAGGAGGCCGGACATGGTGGCTAAGAGCAATTCTTAAATGTGGCAGAGCCTGTGCAGCAGGGGAGTTGTTGTGTTCGGGTGGAAGATGGACTAAGAGAAGGTGTTGGAGAGTGGAGCCTGGGGGGGGGGGGTCTACCTACAAGCTGGTGCTGGATGGAAGGATCTCCACAGTCTCCTAGAAATGACATCCCATCAGCAGGAAATGTGCCAGCCCAGGATAAGGCCTGAGAGAAGCTGCAACCCATCAAGCTAACAGGACAGGACAGTGTGAGTACTTCTACACCCCCTGGGCCAGAGACGGGAGAGGGAGGTCAGGTGCAAGACCCAACTAGTTCTCATCCAGGACTACTTAATTGCAGATCTTGGAATCTCTTGCCCAGGGATACCCTCAGGATAGCCCGGTGAAGGAGGAAGGATTCATCTGGGGTTTGAGGAGGTACACCAAAGGAGACATCAGTGCTCCTTAAAAGAGACAGTTGCTACTTTTTGTTCTACATTTTTGTACAGTGCTTGCTGGGAAGTGGTCCTCAAACATTTAGGAGTTACTTGGGCATCCAATATACCCCTTGACCCCATCAGAGTTGTTAACCCCTAATAAAAGCAACAAAACCAAGCTGAAGGACTGTTTTGCGGACTGTGTGAAAAATGCATGTTGCCTGGCCATGCAGAGCTTAGGGGGACCCAGCAAATTCAGCAGGGGGTGAGCGCTAGAATAGTTTTAGTGCTGACTTGTCACATACACATTTCATTACACTTGAAAAAGTACATGAACTTTTTTAGGGCAGAGTATTTTTGGACCATATAGGCTTCAATGGGAAAATGTGAGTAATGTGTTTTTCATGCAATTTCTTGCATCTCCTTCCCCTACTGTCTAGCTTTTGCATTGGTTACAACAAGACGTCAAGCCCGAAAACACGTGTTCAAAAGGTGCATAAAAAAACTGCCCATAAAAAAAACTGCCCATAAAAAAAACAAAAAAAAAAAACTGAAGCGCAAATATGAACCCAGCCTGACCGAAAATATTTACCTGACCTTTAACCTCAAGCTTAGGTTTCAAAAACATCCAACACGCACTGGTTTTGGTGTATCAGACACCTCTGAAACTGCAGAGGAGGATCAGAATACAAATACTGAACTGGAGGAGTCCCAACAGCCGCACAACAAGCCCGATTCCTGGCAGCTAGGTGACCACCATACCCTAACATAAGAGAGTCAAGAGAGCCTTGTACATGTTTGTAATGAACCTGTTGGTTGCCAATGGATGGAACATAGTATCATCGTCAAAAAAAACTATATAGTTTAAAAAAAAACGTAAAGACGTTGCCTTGCCCTCACCTTGTAATCTCCTGCTGCAGTTGGGCAACGGATGGCACGTAGTACACCACTCCGAAATACACGGTCGGCTCCAAGGCATATTTATCCAGCTGTTTCTTCAGAGGTTTCTCCAGGTCCACCCAGCGCTGCTGGTTCTGTTTGTTGTAGTACCAGAGACTGAAGTACGTCACCTGAGAAGAGGAAGCGAATAGATGTCATCACTCCTGACAGCGCACCTCCTGTGTGCACAACTACATGAATGTCCTTCTGTTACAACCGCTTATGCATGGAAAGTTAATCGATGCTAATTTTGCCTCACAGGGTGATCCAGGGAATTAAAGTAGATGTAAACCCTAACTAGATGCCTTCTTGTTTGTTCTTGCACTGTGTATCAATCAATTGCCATGATTTTGGCCCCGTTTTCATCAGTTTCCGGTCTGCTGACCTTTTATCTTACACTAGCATTAATATCAACAGGTTCTTTAGCTCCACATAGAAGTGGTTCTCAACCATGGTGCTGTGGGAATGGGACCCAGTTTACCATGGATCAGGGCCAGCTGGCCGCTGGCACTATAACAACCAGTGACACTCTAGTGGCAGGACACATGGTGTCACTTGGCGCTATCGTCATGATGGTCAGCTCACCCGCACCATGGCAACAGATGACTCTGTTCCAGGAAAGGTGTCACTTGGCCCTATCGTGATGGTTGTCCAGCTCACCCGCACCATGGCAACAGATGACTCTGTTCCATGGAAGGTGCCAAATGGCGCTATTGTGATGATGACCATCTCACCCGCACCATGGCAACAGATGACTCTGTTCTAGGGAAGGTGTCACTTGGTGCTATTGTGATGTTTGTCCAGCTCACCCGCACCATGGCAACAGATGACTCTGTTCTAGGGAAGGTGTCACTTGGCGCTATCGTGATGATGACCATCTCACCCGCACCATGGCAACAGATGACTCTGTTCTAGGGAAGGTGTCACTTGGTGCTATTGTGATGTTTGTCCAGCTCACCCGCACCATAGCAACAGATGACTCTGTTCCATGGAAGGTGCCAAATGGCGCTATTGTGATGATGGCCAGCTCACCCGCACCATGGCAACAGATGACTCTGTTCCAGGGAAGGTGTCACTTGGTGCTATTGTGATGGTTGTCCAGCTCACCCGCACCATGGCAACAGATGACTCTGTTCCAGGGAGCATGTCACTTGGTGCTATTGTGATGATGGCCAGCTTACCCGCACCATGGCAACAGATGACTCCGTTCCAGGGAAGGTGTCACTTGGTGCTATCGTGATGGATGGCCAGCTCACCCACACCATGGCAACAGATGACTCTGTTGCAGGGAAGGTGTCACTTGGCACTATCGTGATGATGGCCAGCTCACCCACACCATGGCAACAGAGGACTGTTCTAGGGAAGGTGTCACTTGGCAATATCGTGATGATGGCCAGCTCACCTGCACCATTGCAACAGATGACTCTGTTCCAGGGAAGGTGTCACTTGGCACTATCGCGATGATGGCCAGCTCACCCACACCATGGCAACAGAGGACTCTGTTCCAGGGAAGGTGTCACTTGGCGCTATCGTGATGATGGCTAGCTCACCCGCACCATGGCAACAGATGCTCCAAGGAAGGCAGTATTCAGAAGACAGAAGTCCATCTCCTCCAGACCTCCTCTACCTCCAGCTCTCTGCCATGCTGCTGGAGTCAAAAGGAAGGCTCTGATATAATGAGGGGACTATGTAATTGGTGGGCCCTGCGGTGTTGGGGCAGGGGGAAGGACTGAAATGTGATCAGTGGACCTCTGTTGTGCTTGGTGTTTGTAATAATATGTACCATAGTCCCCAGACTATATGTGGCATTACTTTATTAGAGTCTTCTACATATTGCTTCAACACTGCATAGGGCGGTTTAGAAGTTGGCAACTTTGGGAATTCCAGGTAAAACTCCCGACACGAACTTGAGGAAAACAAACTTTTTATTTACCAGCACTGGTTGACTTAGCAAGGACTCGTGTCTGCAAGCTAAGTGCCTTGAAAAACATCTTACAGGGCAAAACATATCAGCAATTACATCACAATGCATATATTTCCTCTTTCACTTTCTGTACATTTAAAAGACTAAGCAGTGCAGAATATGGCCTTGCTACATACATTATTTTCAGTTGAAAATAAGGGTGCCAGCTACAGACTGGAACTCATTTCACAGGAAATAAGGGAGGGGGGGGAAGTGAGCTGATGACCTTGTTTTGCAAACAGATGCTGTTAGAAATGTTAAAACTTAAGGGGAACTCTACAGTATTTGGGTGCTGCCACAACCCAAGCTGAAACAAGGGTGCAAAAAAAAAAATGGAAGCTGCAGAGTCATGCATAAATCAAGGCTGTAAAAACTTCAAAACTGAATGTCCACCTGGCTTAAAAAAAAGAAAAAAATATATAACACCATCATGTTTATTATAAAGAGGAAGGTAAAATTATCCAATGCATTTTGTGGACTTCTGATCCTCCTTCATTGGGGCTTGGATTGAAAATGACGAAGCTTCTTCTATAGGACGCCATCAAAAAATGTATGGAAAGTGCTATATGTCATGGAGGGATCATTAAAGTGTTACTAAACCCACAACAGTCCAATCAGTCTGTAGATACAGTAAAGCATGCTTGTTATACCCCACTGTGGAACCTAAGGGGTTAATCGTCTACATTGTGTAAAAAGACTGCTTCATCCTATCTTTTCTGATCCTCCCCTTCTTCTACTGTCCCCAATCCATCTGCTGATAGTACAGAATTCTAGGAGTCACTCTGCACATGCTCAGTTTGATGTATATAGCTAGAGAGTTTTTTCTGGGGGGGGGGGGGGGTACGTGTGATCAGCACAGGGCCAATATAGTGAATGCAGGGTCCGGGGAGACCGGATATAGTGAATGCAGGGTCCAGGGAGAGCGGATATAGTGAATGCGGGGTCCGGGGAGACCGGATATAGTGAATGCGGGGTCCAGGGAGAGCGGATAGAGTGAATGCGGGGTCCAGGGAGACCGGATATGGTGAATGCAGGGTCCAGGGAGACCGGATATGGTGAATGCAGGGTCTGGGGAGACCGGATATAGTGAATGCAGGGTCCGGGGAGAGCGGATATAGTGAATGCAAGGTCCGGGGAGAGCGGATATAGTGAATGCAGGATCCGGGGAGAGCGGATATAGTGAATGCGGGGTCTGGGGAGAGTGGATATAGTGAATGCGGGGTCCAGGGAGACCGGATATGGTGAATGCAGGGTCTGGGGAGAGCGGATATAGTGAATGCATGGTCTGGGGAGACCGGATATAGTGAATGCAGGGTCCGGGGAGAGCGGATATAGTGAATGCGGGGTCCAGGGAGAGGGAATGTAGTGAATGCAGGGTCCAGGGAGAGGGAATGTAGTGAATGCAGGGTCCTGGGTTTATTAACATGTTAAGTTTTCTGCTAATACTGTTCTGTTGTTGGTGGACTGGGCGAGGTTCATTTTTGTGTAATTAACCTCCTAGCGATGACCTACTAATCCCCAGTTTGAGGTGTATTGCTAGAGAATTTTTTTTTTTTTTGGGGGGGGGGGGTACATGTGATCAGCACAGGGCCAATCAGCACCCTCCAGACAGAGGATCAGGGGTTATGCAGCCTCAAAGGACAATCAGGGGAGAGTGAGAACTCCTCCTACAAGCTTTAGCAAGTGCTCTGCTGGACACTCATAGAAGTCACAAGACTGCTATATACTGCTAATAAGAAAAGGTATTTAGCAGTTTATATTTACTAAATAATTGCATTTCCATGTTCTGTGTACTGTGGGAGAGCGGATATAGTGAATGCGGGGTCCAGGGAAAGCGGATATAGTGAATGCGGGGTCCGGGGAGAGCGGATATAGTGAATGCGGGGTCCGGGGAGAGCAGATATAGTGAATGCGGGGTCCGGGGAGAGCAGATATAGTGAATGCGGGGTCCGGGGAGAGCAGATATAGTGAATGCGGGGTCCGGGGAGAGCGGATATAGTGAATGCGGGATCCGGGGAGAGCGGATATAGTGAATGCGGGGTCCGGGGAGAGCGGATATAGTGAATGCGGGGTCCGGGGAGAGCGGATATAGTGAATGTGGGGTCCGGGGAGAGCGGATATAGTGAATGCGGGGTCCGGGGAGAGCGGATATAGTGAATGCGGGGTCCGGGGAGAGCGGATATAGTGAATGCGGGGTCCGGGGAGAGCGGATATAGTGAGTGCGGGGTCCGGGGAGAGCGGATATAGTGAATGCGGGGTCCGGGGAGAGCGGATATAGTGAATGCGGGGTCCGGGGAGAGCGGATATAGTGAATGCGGGGTCCGGGGAGACCGGATATAGTGAATGCGGGGTCCGGGGAGACCGGATATAGTGAATGCGGGGTCCGGGGAGACCGGATATAGTGAATGCGGGGTCCGGGGAGACCGGATATAGTGAATGCGGGGTCCGGGGAGACCGGATATAGTGAATGCGGGGTCCGGGGAGACCAGATCTAGTGAATGCGGGGTCCTGGGAGAGCGGATATAATGAATGCAGGGTCCGGGGAGAGTGGTTATAGTGAATGCGGGGTCCAGGGAGAGCGGATATAGTGAATGTGGGGTCCAGGGAGAGTGGATATAGTGAATGCAGGGTCCGGGGAGAGCAGATATAGTGAATGCAGGGTCCGGGGACAGCAGATATAGTGAATGCAGGGTCCGGGGACAGCAGATATAGTGAATGCGGGGTCCGAGGAGAGCGGATATAGTGAATGCTCCCTCCTATATCCCATACAGAGTATTACTGCTAAACATGTTGGGACTTGTCTGCTTTGGGGTCTCAGATCTTAACAAATATCCATCTGTCTCCTTGCCAAGAGTTCACCTCCTTCTATTCCACCGTCCTTGGCCAAAATTGCTCATGACATACTGCAGTCCCTCATTACCATTGTAATGGGGAACCTACAGTCTCAGGCATGTCTAGGAGTAAGATCAGCTACTTGCAAAACAAGAACAAGAACACTGGAATATTTGCTGTATGCCTTTGCAGCTGCTTTTCCTGCTTACAAACCTGACTACAAACTAGCTTACTAAAACCGATGCAGTGGTTTTCTCCACTGCATCGGTTTTCTCCACTGCTTTCTTTCTGCACTTTTTTTTCTTTAATTTTCTGTATTTGTGATTCTGGTGATTCTGCAAGTGGATCTTCTTCCACTTCTACTTCCTGTTTTAGGGTGACAACGCTGCTCTACTTAGGTCTATGTAAGAGCAGCACTGTCACTCTTGCAAGCATGCCCCTGCCAGGACTACAATCCAGCATGGCAAGGCCCAGTGTATCAGCACGTTCAGTCATTCTTAAGAAAAATTGCAAACCAGCAAGGGAGGCATAGTACTTCCTGAGCTATCAAGGTGATTGCAAGTGTAGCGCCCCTCTAGATATCCAGGCTGAGCTAGTTACAATTTTTTTTTTTAATAGAAAGGCTGAGTAGCAGCCTGGGCTGAGTCAGAGGGTTAAATGTAGGTCAGGGCTGAGAGGCTCCGCAGAGGAGTTCCTTGATACCTCCCCCTGCTCTAGAAGCTTGGATTCTAGAAGCAGTGGGCAGGGATGAGGAGGGACTGATCTGCATACTTAAGGGATCCTCACCAATCCCCAGGGAGGAGGCTTGGCATGGGGTCAGGGCACCCCTTAAGTATGACTGAGCCTGCTCAGCAGCAGGAGAGTTTGGGTGGAAGATGTGAGGAAGGCTGAGATGCAAGAGCCTGATAGGGGGCCCAATGGGAAGGCGCCTACCTATAGGCTGGGGGAGGACCACCTGTGCAGCCAGGAAAGGAGCCAGCCCAGAAGAAGGCCTAAAAGGCAACCACCAACCCAACCAGCTCACAGGCAAGGACTGAGTGAGTAATCCTACACCCCATAGGCCAAACGAGGGGAGGGGGCATTCTGGTGGGAAACCGGACTAGCTCTACACGTGGAACTGTTACATTTAAAGTGGCAGCTTTAGATCCCCTTACCCAAGGATTCCTCCAGACAAATGGGTAAAGAAGCGGATTTATCTGGGGTGGTTCACCAAGAGAGGCTGGAGAGCTCTCCTAGAATATAATGTCTTATCTTGGACTTCTACATAGTTTCCAGGAAGGTGTCCTCAGTTTGCTGTTCCCTGGGCATCCCATACACCCCTTACCCCATCCAAGTTCAATACCCCTAAAAAACAAGCTAAAGGACTGTTTACGGTCTCAGGATGCAAAACTGTGAAAAAAATGTGTGTTGCCTGGCTGTGTGGGACTATAGGGGGGACCCAAAACTTCAGCAACTGCTAAGGGGGTAGCGCTACACAAGGATGTGCTCACGCTGCACATACGATCCAGGATATCATAAGGGGACGGTCTGCAAGAACCAAGAAGAGCCAGCCAGCCCTTTAATGATGTCGGAAAAGAAAAGGATTGCAATGCCGGACTCAGAGGCGGGCCCCGGATTACACCAGACAACTCTGAATTCTCTGGGTGTGGGTATGTTTTTATAAATGCATGGGAGACATTCCTACATGCACCTTGTGCTTTTCACCTGCATAGGATGTGTGTTGATCATGTAGTTTCATGGTGTCATTAGATGCCCTGTTTGCACACGATACACATCCCGGTGTCAGATGTTTTGGCATGAGGCATGCACCATGACACTGCACAGGTTAAAGCATGACCTCTGCCTGTAGTGTGAGACCTGACACTTCCTATGAAGAAACTACATATCCCACAATCCCTGGGTCTCTCAGTGTAAGGCTGGCGCAGGTTGAGTGCTACATAGTAATTAGATCTGACACAGGAACAAGCAGGCAGAGCAATTAATAGACACACAGCACAGCTCTCCCACATTTGTGATGCAACACAAGAGGGATGGCAAGGCATGCAATGTGTGACCCGGAACAGGAAGTTGTCCTGTCCTCCTGGCGCCTAGGGACCAGCTAGTTGAAGCAATACATGGACATAGGGGAATCGATTGGCCATGACACTACAAACCAGAACTACAGCATGTGAGTCCATCATTACAAAGCAAGGCAAACAAACGACGCAGAAAATATACATTACCTAGTTAACTAAAAAGATTTGAAAGTGTACATTACCTTTAAAGACAACCCAACAAACACGACAAGAGGGGGGGCGGAGTGAAGTTTCTTTTCTAACAGATCAGCACGCCACTTGGCGCTATTATTCTACGCTCAGGGAATTGCGCGCCATACGAGGGCTTCACCACCTTAATTTTAATAGCCGGGCTGTTCTTTTCCTGCAGCCGCCTACACACTGCTCAGGCGTACCCCGGCATACGCTCCTCGATGACACAAGCATGCAGGAATGATGTGAAGACACATTTAGCCATTCTTGCACTAAGACCGGCATGCCAATCCGCTGGCCAGCTACATTAGTCATTAACCACCGGGGCCGTGAATCACATGAACCCACATTGGCCCAGTATAAAGCAGCAGACCCAAGAATAGCAGCACCCCATCGACCGCCTGCCCCTCTCTTCGGTGGAGGACAATGAGCCCATTGTGACGTCACAACGAGAAAAGCCATCACAATACTACGGCAAAGAATTTGCTTAGGACTACACAGCTTTCCAGTTGGCCGCAGTCCAGGGCGCCCAGCTCGCTCACTGCCCAGGAATGCGTTGCACAACAAAGCTCTCTGCATACCAGTCATTTTTTTGTTCCTGCAACTTGCTGAGTAGGTGGCCCAGGTCTGTTTGTTTGTCAGCTGTGGCGGCGGCTGCTTCTGGGAAAACAAAGCGGCGGAGCCCTTGGGTTGCGCACGGCGCGGCCGTCAAACACGATGGCCTATGGTGTCAGGTGCTCAGATACTCAGGTGTTGGCAGCCAGACCTTTTGTGGGTGAATTCCTGAGACGTTCTCTGGATTCCAGACTTTGCTGTTATCTGAATAGTTTCAGTGAAACCAATGAATCATCTCTGCAAATAGTATGAGGTTTCTACAAATGAAGATACTCAACACTTCTATAGAGCAGAGATCCCCAACCTTAGGCCCCATGTACACGGGACATTTCTGAACTATGGAAACTGACTGCTGGAAAACGTAGGTTAAAAAACTTCTGTTTAGCTGCATTTGCATACCACGTTTATGCGTGTTTGCGTTTAGAAGCGTTTTTTAAAGATAAGCACAGGAGAACCTCCCAAATGCCCAGAATGCACTGAAAAGTGGTCAATTATTAACTATTTCAGACTGTTTCAGAGAAATACAGAGAGTAGAAGCAGAGACAGCAGTATGTGTTGAGATTAGTTAGGTGTGAGTTGCTCATTAACATTTCTTTTGTTTCCAAGGGTGGGAAAGGTGTCTGGTGGAGGGAGTCAGTAAGGCCACCTGGCAGGGGGTCTTCATGAGGAATTTGAGGTGTGAATGGTCATTAACATATCTTTTGTTTCCAAGGGTGGGAGAGGTCTGAGGTGTGAATGGTCATTAACATATCTTTTGTTTCCAAGGGTGGGAGAGGTCTGAGGTGTGAATGGTCATTAGTATATCTTTTGTTTCCAAGGGTGGGAGAGGTCTGAGGTGTGAATTGGTCATTACAAGGTGTGACAAGCTTGGTAGGAACATCCTGTGTTCAGTGTTTTGTCCATCTGAGTACCTTGAAAATGTTTTGCATGCATTTTTCATGATGAAAAAAGGCTCTGGACAGCATCGGGAACTGAAAGAGTTAAAAAAAAAAATTTCGGACGCCAACGCTTATAAACACGATTTGCTGCGTTTACAAGCGTTTTGCGTTTGAAACGCTGATGGAATCAACTGCTGAACACAAGTTTGTTGCGTTCAAAAAAACGACTGTAAACTCAAATGCCTGTAAACGACTGTAAATGAAGATGTGTACACGGACACATAGGAATACATTAGTGGGAGTTCAGGGGCTGCTGAAAAAACCGCTGAACAGCCCCTAAACGTGAGTCTATCAGCTGCAGTGTACATGAGCCCAAAGTGAGGCCAGGGCCCAGAAAATTCTCCCACAACTTTCCACACCCAAACAGTTAAAAAATAAAAATACTCATTCATTTAAAAAAAAAAAAAAAAAGCATAGGAATGGAAAACACTTGCATTTAAGGGCTCATTCACACGTGTGGCAGGCAGGGATGATGTTAGAAACCACAGGACCCATTACAGCCAACCTAACAGCCCCCCCCCAAAAAACAAAAAACCCAGTTTACTGTACTTCAGTTGTGAATGAACACAGTTAGTGATGGGTACTGATTGCTCATTGTGTTCATTCAGGAAAGGAAGGGACTGGTAAATGTGACATATTTACTGGATCCTTCCCCCACTCTGCATCCTGAAGGATCCAATTGTCCTATTGCCTGCAGTTGCCAGTGAAAGGGTGGAAAGGTAGCTGCAGCACTGTGGGGGTGGGGACACACGGGGGGTGGGGGGAGGTCAAGACAGCCGGGGTAAACATATGGTGCACAAGGAGGGTGATGTGGGGCAATTACTGGAACCGGTCCCCTGTATCGCTCTATGCAGCAGCTGAAAGCTGACGGGAGGGAGAGGAGAAGAAGTAAACTTTCAGCTGTTGCAGAGAGAGCTATACAGGGGATTGGTTCCAGTAATCACCCCTCCTCTGTTACGATCACACTCCCTGCCTACATCTTATTCACCAAGCTGCCTGGGGCCCCCTGCTGGCCTGGGCCCCCTACAAGAGGACTGGTAGTACCTCCTTATCCACAGCCCTGGTGGCAGGGACTGCCGCTGCACCGAAAAGCGGTCCATGCCTGCATCGCTTTTAAAGGTATTTGACAGGCAGTAAGAAGGCATTGTATCATCTTCTCACCATCTACTTTATTTTCTTGAACCCCAAGCTAGTGTGCTGCAATTGCATGCATTGCGCACGGTTGGAGAGCGGCTCCATTGAATTGTTTGCGATCGGCAAGTGGCAGGGCTTTTTTTCAGTGGGAACGTGGCACCTTCAGCACTGGGTGTATGTAATGCCAAGGGGTGCTGGTATGTGCCGCAGAGTCTATTGATGCTGGCTGCTGAGGGATCTATTGTCACTGGAGGGATCCATTTTTTGTGGGGATGGGGCCTATTGCTACTGGGGAGATCTATTGTTGCTACTGGGGGATCTGTTGTTGCTGGGGGGTCTATTGTTTCTGAAAGGGATCAACTGTTGCGGTAGAGGGTCTAGTGATGCTGGCTGCAGGGTAATCTGTTGTTGCTGTCATAGGTCTATTGTTGCTGAGGGGGTATTTTGTTGCTGGTGGTCCATTGCTGCTGGGAGTTGGGGGTCTATTGTTGCTAGCTGCAGGGGGATTTATTTTACTGCTTTTCTTATTATCATTAACAAATTCCATACAAACTACTTAGCACCACAAAATAGTATTTGGGTTCTAGATCATCTAAAAGGGGCGGTGCTGGGAGGTGGGTAGGGGGTGGAACCAAGGAATGTTGCTCAGGAGGTGGGTAGGGGGTGGAACCAAGGAATGTTGCTCAGGAGGTGGGTAGGGGGTGGAACCAAGGAATGTTGCTCAGGAGGTGGGTAGGGGGTGGAACCAAGGAATGTTGCTCAGGAGGTGGGTAGGGGGTGGAACCAAGGAATGTTGCTCAGGAGGTGGGTAGGGGGTGGAACCAAGGAATGTTGCTCAGGAGGTGGGTAGGGGGTGGAATCAAGGAATGTTGCTCAGGAGGTGGGTAGGGGGTGGAACCAAGGAATGTTGCTCAGGAGGTGGGTAGGGGGTGGAACCAATTAATGTTGCTCAGAGGTGGGAAGGGGGTGTAAACAAGGAATGTTGCTCAGAGGTGGGTAGGGGGTGGAACCAAGGAATGTTGCTCAGAGGTGGGTAGGGGGGTGGAACCAAGGAATGTTGCTCAGAGGTGGGTATGGAATGGAGACAATGTGTGACTTGGAAAGGGAGAGTTCTTGCACCTATTCTCTGAAAAAAAAAATCCTGGCAAGTGGTAATGCCCAACGAAAGCAACAGGGGGCATAATTCCTGCCCAGCTGCTTCCTCTAAGTGCTTGAGGGGCTATGATACTGTGGCTCAAATGTGGGGTGTTACTGACCCCCCTCCCCCCAACAGCTAGTGGTAAAATATACCATAAATGTATTAAAAAGAGATTAATCAGGTAAAAATATGAGTCACTGGGATTTAAATAGACACAATGACACAAATTACTTATGTGGCCCTAGTGGGAGAACCCCCCCCCCCTCCCAGGTCATTGGTGTATTGAAGGACAGTGCCCAAATGTCACTGGGATCATGGCTACCAGAGGATAATAGCCTCCCTAATCATTAGTGTCAGTGGGATCATAACCACCAGAGAAGCATAGCTCCCAAATCATTGGTATACGTGGGACAGTGGCTCCCATGGGAGAAGAAGCTCCCTAAATCATTTGTGTCAGTATGAACCCCAAGAAAATATAATCCTTCTGACCATGTCATTGTGATACAGGTCACCAGTAGGAGAAAAATGCCCAAATCGTAGGTGTCAGTGGGACGGTGATCCGCAGGAAAAATAGTACTTCAAATCATTGGTGTCAGTGGGATAGTAGTCACCAGGGAAGAACAGCTCCCAAATGTTTCGGTGTCAGTGGAAGAATAGCACCAAATTGTTGCTGTCACTGGGATTGTGGCCTCCAGGGGAGAATAGCGCCCCCAAAACAGTAGTGTCAGTAGCCACCAGGGGAAAAAAGTTCTCAAAATCATTGGTGGCAAAGGGATCATGAACCCCAGAAAAATATAACCCTTCAGATCATTGGTGTCAGTTGGATACTGGCCACCAGTAAGAGAAAAAAACTCCAAATGCTTGGTATCACTTGAATCGAGGCTACCAGGGAAGAATAGGCCCTAAACCATTAGTGTTCATGGGAGAGTAGCCACCAGGAAATAATAGCTCCTAAAATCATTGGTATAAGTGCGATAGTGGCCCCCAGGGGAGAATAGCTCCCTAAATCATTGAGGCCAGTGGGATCATGAACCCCAAGCAAATATAACCCTTCAAATAATTGGTGTCAGTGGGATAATGGCCACCAGTAGGAGAACACCCCCCAAATCGTTGGTGTCCCTGGAATCGTAGCTACTAGGGGAGAATAGCTGCCAAAACAATTAGTGTCACTGGGATAGTAGCCACCAGGAAAAAATAGCTCTCAATTTTATTGGTGTCAGTGGAATTGTGGCCCCCAGGAGTGAATAGTTTCCTAAGTAATTTGTGTCACCAAAGAAAATATAGTCCTTTAAATCATTGGTGTCAGTGGGATAGTGTCCCCCAGTGGTAGCCTAGCCTCCCCAAATCATTGGTGTCAGTGGGACTGACCACCAGTGGTAGACTAGCCTCTCCAAATCATTGGTGTCAGTGGGACTGTGACCAATGGTAGACTAGCCTCCCCAAATCATTGGTGTCAGTGGGACTGTGACCACCAGTGGTAGACTAGCCTCCCCAAATCATTGGTGTCAGTGGGATTGCGATCACCAGTGGTAGACTAGCCTCCCTAAATCATAGGTGTCAGTGGGACTGTGACCACCAGTGGTAGACTAGCCTCCCCAAATCATTGGTGTCAGTGGGATTGTGACCACCAGTGGTAGACTAGCTTCCCCATATAACTGGTGTCATTTGAACTGTGACCACCAGGGAAGAAAAACTCCCAAAGCTATTAGTGTCAATAGGATAGCTGGCTTTACTAAGAAAGTAGCTCACTAAATCTTTGTGGTCAGTGGGATTGTTACCACCTGTGGTAGAACAACCCCCAAATAACTGGTGTTAGTAGCACTGTGGTCCCCAAGAAAGAATAGCCACTCAAATCATGGTATCAGTGGGATAGTGGCTCCTAGGGGACCAAATCATTGGTAGTAGGATTTTTGACCCACAAAGGGAGAAAACCCTTTTAAATCATGGGTGTCGGCGGGATAGAGATTGCCAGGAAACATAGTCCTTCCAACCATTGATGTCAGTGGGGTAGTGGCCACCACGGGAAATTAGCCCCTCAAATCCCTGGTATCAGTGAAATAGTGGGCCCCAGGGGAGAATGGCCATTCCAAAGCATTGGTGTCAGTGGTGGACAGGAGCAAGCGCCATCTGCAGATGAAGAATGGTAATCCTCCCACACACCGCCCACCAGTGCCTCTCCTAATCAGGTCTTTCTGTGGAGAGGCACAGCAGCACCAGAACTATTTCAGATCCATCAGGTTCAATTCAATTCACCCCTGGAGTCATTTCAGTCAGCAGTGGATAAATTCTGGAGTTCCTCTTTAAAGCCCAACTAATTAAACAGTATAGAGAAGGGTTATTAGGTTTTATTTCTGTCTACAGAGAGATTTTCACTCACTTTCCATTTCATCTGAGACACGAAACAGAAGTGATGGGAAATCTACCCAGTGGGGGACACAGGCAGCACATAAACCTGAGAAGGTACGTACCCTTCCACACTTAGCAGTACCTCCTGTCCTCAGATGTGGCGTTTGAAGTAAACCTGCTACATTAAACCCACCACCTCTGACCTCTCCTTCTAAAAAACTACAAAAAATATGCTTTGAAATGATGGAATCTTGAGTTGATCAATTATTTTACGTGTATGGACAGCATGGGACATTTTTCAGATGCCTAGACACATGAGGTCCTCGGGCAGAGTATAGCAGGACATCAGACAAACAGCTTTCTCCCCAGAACACCCGTTATATTATAGAGATATCTAAAGTACAAATTCCAAACTAAGAGGACTATTTCTCTTTTAAAGGACAGTGGCCAAAGCCTGTATAGTTAAACTGTCCAGTTGGGTCCATAGAAGCCATGGTTTCCATATCCTACACCAGGGGTCTCCAAACTTTCTAAACAAAAGGGCCGGTTTACTGTCTCAGACTTTAGGAGGGACAGAGTGGCCAGTGGGAGCAGAAAATATCCCAGCGTAAGTAGGAGTAAAAAAAAAAAAAAATGACATACTATTTGTAGTCAATGGAAGGAGGAACAGTGCCCCGTCATTGGTACTAGTGGGAGGAATATTGCCCCATCACTGGTGTCAGGGGGAGGAACAGTGCCCCATCACTGGTGTCAGGGGGAGGAACAGTGCCCCATCACTGGTGTCAGGGGGAGGAACAGTGCCCCATTACTGGTGTCAGGGGGAGGAACAGTGCCCCATTACTGGTGTCAGGGGGAGGAACAGTGCCCCATTACTGGTGTCAGGGGGAGGAATAGTGCCCCGTCATTGGTGTCAGTGGGATGAAGAGTGCCCTATCATTGGTATCAGAAGAAGGAATAGTGCCCCATCCTTGGTATTAGTTGGAGGAATAGTACCTAATTGTTTATATTAGAGGGAGGAATTGTGCCCCATTATTGGTGTCAGTAGAAGGAAAAATACCCCATAGTTTGTGCCAGTGAAAGAAATGGTGCCTGCTTGTTGGTAACAGTGGGAGGAATCAATCATTCTCTGAGGGTCAGATAGAGGCAAGCAAAGGGCCGCATTCAGCCCATGGACCACAGTTTGGAGACCACTGCCCTACACTGATGGGGCCAAAAAGCCTGAAACCACTGTGTGTAGTTTGAAGTAATAATGATTTTGAATATTTAGAATTATTAGAATATTGGGCTATATCTGCACCAGCTGTTCTGTGTGTGCATCTGGCCAATGTACATAGAGGAATGATTTGATTGACTCTGCCCACTGCCCTGAAATGGGGAATATTTTTGGGATATGTAATGAAATGAGACATGAGAATATCTTCTGTTCTAAGAAGGATGTACTGAGCTATGCATGAATGTGGTTGGATGGCCTTTGATTCCTTCAACTCATTCCTTTCTATAATCAGCCTCTCTCAACCGTTTTACTCCAGAGGAACCTTGCAGTGATTTTCAGATCTTGGGGAACCCTCCAAAAACGGTTCATTGTTGGAAACTGAGGAAAAATGCCCCTCACATTGCTGGTCAGTGGGAAGATTGTGCCCCCCTTAACATGGTGATCAGAGTTACACCCTTCAAGACAGCTATAATTGGCATCTTTCTGTTGGCTCTGCCAAATGGCGTTAGATCCAGAACTATGCAGGCTCCACCAGACGGGAAGTCGATCAGCTATAGGTCAAGGAACCCCATTCAACCTTTGAAGGAACCCTGGTTGAGAATGACTGACCTATATTGTTATATGGTCTCAGAGATCTATATAAAGCAATTGTTCATTGCATCATGCTGTGACATCATCAGCGCACTCACCTCTCGAAGCTCCAGCCTCTGCGCCACCGCCTCCAGGCACTCCTGCCCCGAGCTCTCCACCGACAGGGTAAACTCCACAAACTCATTATTAAGCAGCTGGATCCGTGCCACCAGGCAACTTTTACTGGACACCGTGTACCTCCGCGTCCGCTTCAACTTCAGCCCAAAAGGAAGCGGCATTTTCCCGAAAGAGCAGATCAGCTGCGGGTCTTACGAGGTCATCCAGCGGCCATTAAATAAAGGGAGAAGAAGCCGCACGTGGAGAACATTCAGGAGCCTAAAAAAGGAGACACAAAGCCATCAACAAAAAAAGTTTCTAAATGGGTGTAAATACAGAACGGTTGCATGCCAAGTCATGGGGATCTAATCAATATGAAGCCCACCAGACACGCATGCAATCATTGAACAATCAACTTTGGATTTAACCAAAACTATACAATATGAATATCTACCTAAAATGTCTGATCTATCTGTACCCAACCAGGCCGGCTGTTCCCACTATATAGTCGATTGCTCTAAAAGAGAACGAAAAAAATCTAAAACCTCACAGAGGGAAGAAACTCCCACAACCAGCTATTGTATTCCAGTACCTGGAGCTGTCAAAATACCCGAACAGTGCCTTCATCCGATTGGATGCAGCAGCTATTGGAATGATAATTTTCCGCCTGGCTCCTTCAATTTTCCCATCAATGGACGACAGTCAGGAGGGTGCCAGCAGGGCCAACCATGGCTCGAATTTCAACCAGTTCATGAGGAACCAATTTGCTCCAAGTATGGCCAGCTTTAAAGGACAGGACTTGTAGAAGTGTCAGCTTAGATTGATACCAAACCCACACGGATTAATTTACATTGCCCCTTCTCTTTCTGTGTGTGGATGAAAGCTCTGTAATGATTTTAATTAAAAAGAAAAAAAAAAAATCTAAAGTACCTTTTTCCTAATCGATATACAGCTATCACATGACCCAGTTCTTTCCCAGCCTGTCTATAGGGAAACATAAGGAAGAGGAGCTTCTAGTTCTCTGCTGCTGGCCACATGCTCAAAATAACAAAAAAAAAAAAATTTTAAATTACAAAAAAAAAAACACCACAGCATTTGGGATATAGTAAAAATAATTAATATCAATAAAAATATGTTAAAATCGTCATAAAGAAATATATTTGAAATCAAATCTTTGTTATTTTTTGGCAATAACATGATGGGGGCAGATTTCTGCCAATCACGCCCCTCCAGACTATGTCTTAGAATAAGGAGGAGGTGTAGCCTCCATCAATCAAGATGTAATATCCCACCCCTATTGTGTTTAACTGGTTAGCGGGCATGAAGAAGGAAGAAGAGAGTGGGCTGTCATTTACCACTGTGTATATGCCCCGCCCACAGGTGTGACTCTAAAGTAACATGGGCTGCTCAGATGTGATAGGGAGGACATGCTCAGCATGGAAACTTATTGAAAACTGAGCATGTGCAGAAGCTGCCAACACTAGTCTGCAAAATCCCCAACTGCACTGGGGGCATGGACATAAAGGGAGAGACAGAACAGCAGGATCAACCAGTTCTTTTTGTTGGCGAATACAGAAAATGAAATAGTTACCGAGTATGAACAGCATGTAATACACCATTTAGTCATAGTTTTATATGGTGTAGGTTTAGTGACACTTTAAAACTATGAATAATGGGACTGCAGTTCTTATAGTTGTCGCAAACTGGCATTGAATGGACTACTTCCAACTTTTCTTTTTTCCTTTAAAGGATTTTTTTTTTACTCTTCAGTGTAAGCTTTGATTTACAATTTTTTTTCAAAGTGATTTTTTTTTTAATATATGTAAAAAAAGCATTTTTTAAATTACTCAATTGTTTAATTTCATATAGATTACGGATGATCCTGTTACTGAGCTATATACACATACACACGCACACTGCCACCCGGCAATACCACAGTCTGTTTATAATAGGCAGCACAGGTTTAACATGCGTGTGCAAGTCAGCTATTGTCTCTGTAGCACAACGACCCTGTAGAACTGGTAACAGTTTATTACATAAGCCTGAGGCCGCACACGACGTTCTATTATGTAAACGATTTGAATACTGTATAATGTTCTACACAAAAGAGCTCTTTTATTTATTTTTTTTGCTTTTCAGTGGAGATTTCAATTTAAACAATTTTCTGTTAAAAAAAAGTGATTTTTTTTTTCATATTAAAATTCAATTATAGATTTTGCAAAATGTATTTGTTTTATTTCCTATAGTTTATGTAATCTACTGGTATATATACATACATACATACACACATATATACACATACACCCTGCAGTATCACGGTCTGTGTATGAAATAGTCAGCACAGGTCTAACATGCATGTACAGGTCAGCTATCGTCCCTGGAGTGTGACAACCCCCAGTGAAAAGTTTCATGTCACAATGCTTCATCAACACCAGCCATGATAATGCAGCACCTTGTAGAACTGGTAACACACGGCTCCTTCATTTATTACATAAGCCTGAAGCCACACACAGCATTCTGCTCTGTAAAGTATTTGCATACAGTTTATGACGTTCTACACAAAAGAGTTTTTTTCTTTTTTAGTGTAGTTTTCGATTTACACAATTTTATGTTTTTGCATGTGTGTGGGCTGGCGGACACTTGTAGTCCAAATCGCAGCAGGTCTGTGGGTTAGCGGACACTTGTAGTCCATATCTCAGCAGGTCTGTGGGTTAGCGGACACTTGTAGTCCATATTTCAACAGGTCTGTGGACTGGCATCTGGGGCTGGTAATCCAGCGTTCTGCTCTGTAAAGTATTTGCATACAGTGACGTTCTACACAGAGTTTTTTTCTTTTTTTAGTGTAGTTTTCGATTTACACAATTTTATGTTTTTGCATGTCTGTGGGCCGGCGGACACTTGTAGTCCATATCTCAGCAGGTCTGTGGGCTGGCGGACACTTGTAGTCCATATCTCAGCAGGTCTGTGGGCTGGCTGACACTTGTAGTCCATATCTCAGCAGGTCTGTGGGCTGGCTGACACTTGTAGTCCATATCTCAGCAGGTCTGTGGGCTGGCTGACACTTGTAGTCCATATCTCAGCAGGTCTGTGGGCTGGCTGACACTTGTAGTCCATATCTCAGCAGGTCTGTGGGCTGGCGAACACTTGTAGTCCATATCTCAGCAGGTCTGTGGGCTGGCTGACACTTGTAGTCCATATCTCAGCAGGTCTGTGGGCTGGCTGACACTTGTAGTCCATATCTCAGCAGGTCTGTGGGCTGGCTGACACTTGTAGTCCATATCTCAGCAGGTCTGTGGGCTGGCTGACACTTGTAGTCCATATCTCAGCAGGTCTGTGGGCTGGCTGACACTTGTAGTCCATATCTCAGCAGGTCTGTGGGCTGGCTGACGCTTGTAGTCCATATCTCAGCAGGTCTGTGGGCTGGCTGACGCTTGTAGTCCATATCTCAGCAGGTCTGTGGACTGGCTGACACTTGTAGTCCATATCTCAGCAGGTCTGTGGACTGGCATCTGGGGCTGGTAATCCCCACATTCATGGCGGCTGCGTTTGTTCCTGCTACAGAGCAGGCTAGGTGGTACCTGTGCAAAGACGGTGGACGCTGAACTTCCCGGGTTGCCATAGATCTGCCGGGATGCTCTGTGACACAGGAAATTACTGCGTTATCTAGAGGCTGGCCCTCTCATGTTGCAGCTCTGTGGCTACTGCAGAGGCTGCTGTGTCTCTATGAGCTCCAACTGTTTACCTTATCACTCTGCTGCTCCAACCTGGGTCCTTCATCTGCTCTGCTCCCTGTAGGTCGCCTCAGTGGTTTGCTGGTTTACCTTGGATGCATGCACATGAATTTTGACTGAGATGTGGGATAGGTTATATCCCCCCTTACGCTCTTGCTAAAAGCTGCAGCTTCAGGCACTGAAGAACTAATGGAGAGGTATTTTTTTTCCTTTTTTATTCATCTATTTTTCTTCTCTTTCTGTAATTTTTTTTTTCTTTTGCTACTTTAAGAGTGCTATCTGTGTACCTTTTTGGCAATAAGAAGACTCCAGTGCAGAATAAAGTGTCCGCCAAGAGCTCGGTCCAAAGGTCTCCTGTCGTCCAGGACAAGAAGCTTCACCAGAACAGTCCAGGGTGAATTAAATATCCACCAAGTGGTCGTTCTAGCATGCAATCGCCAGTGGCCCATTGCAGTTGTATGGAAATGGGGCGAGGAAAAAAAAAATCACATCACCAAAACGCTTCCAAGAAGAGTAAATCCTCTGGCCAGCACAGGAAAAAGGTCTTCCATCCCTTCCAGAGCCTTTTCTCTAACCCACCCTGAAGTGTTGGCTTGTTGGGGCATTGCCAGGCAAATTGGTGTGCACATTCTATCTTAGGTTATTCATTTTCTGAAGGCAAAAGTGAAGATTAGATCACTAGTGGGAATTTGTAACTTGGCTTGAATGCCTTGCTGGCACCACCATTTTACCCAATAACTTTGTGTTCCTTATTCCATGTGGCTCTGAGGACATATTTCTTGATGGCAATTGCTACCACAAGGACAGTGTATGCCTTTTTAGCTAGAGAGCCATACTGCTGGACCCTCCAAGATAGGGTCATTCTGAGACAGGTCACAAATTTCTTTCAGAAATTTCAACTTCAATCCATATAAGTTGGGAGTCCGTACTTTTATCTTGTTTGGAAAATGGATGGTCAGAGGATAAGTGGAAGAAGTTAGATCCGGTTCATTCATTTTCAGTATATCTGAAATGCACGGACATTTGTGAATGAGATACTCTCTATACCTTCCATCAAGGTCCAAGGAAGGACTTCACGGCACTACCCAAGGTCATGGCTTTGTGAACTGTCAAGACCATTCAGATGGTCTACAAAGTCCTAGGCTTGCCGCCACCTTTGGAAGGGAGAGCCAATTCAACGAGAAGCATCTCAATCTTATGGGCAGCATACGCTAAAGTGTCAGCAAAGGTGGTTTGCAGGGCAGCAAGCTGGAGCATGGCAAATGCATTTATTTGTCACTACAGAATGAGTATGGCTTTTCCATCGGTGCAGTCTTTTTTGGATCTGCAGTTATTGCAGCGGCTGTCAGTAATAGAAGTTTATATGCAGCATTCAGCTTATTTTTTCCCCTTCCTTTGTTCCTTTTAGCATTGCTTGGTACATCCCGTGGTAGGCTGACATGGGGAGGTCAAGGAATAGGGAAAATTGTATTCCATACTTACCGTAATTTTCCTTTCCTTAATCCTCCCCACGTCAGCCGGGATGCCCACCCAGTCTCTGTCGCGAGGCGTGATTTGTTGAACGCGGAGTGAGGAGGGAGACAGCCGCTCTTATGGGCTAGGAAAGAGGTTGTCCTGGAGGGGTCAGAGAGTGTGGAGCTGACCCCTGGTAGGCTGACATGGGGAGGATCCAGGAAAGGAAAATGACGGTAAGTATGGAATAAAATTTTCCCTAATATACACTCACCAGCCTCTTTATTAGGTGCACCTGTGCAATTGCTTGGTAAACACAGATTGCTATTCAGCCAATCACATTAGCAATTTGTGTCATCAAGCCATTGAACAGGTGTACCTAATAAGGAGGTGAGTGTGTGTGTTGTGGAGTTTTGTTTTGTTTTTTTTAAGTGGGTGTGGTTTTTTTTGAGATGTCCGTTTAGGCTAGTTTAGCATATTTTAGTGTTTTTTGTGAAATATTGCTTTGTTTTCTTCATTTTACTTTTTTTACCTAGGCAAGCAGAAGGCGAAACTTCCACTATAAATCCAATAAATGAAAGGGGTGGGCCAAGGACAGTCAGACTGGGGAGGAATGGTCTAGATCGGGTGTCGGCAACCCGCGGCTCCAGAGCCGCATGCGGCTCTTTTTCACCTTGGCTGCGGCTCCGGAGCACACTGCCCACCAGGTGACAGGCAATAGGGTCTTCTGTGTGCCGGGCGCCCGCTCCCCTCCCTCCTCTCGGGCGGCCGCCCCAAAAGTCAGGACTCTGCAGCTAGCCCAGCAATGGGCAAACTACGGCCCGGCGGACCTTTTAATCCGGCCCGCGAAGCGTGGCAAACATTGGCTGTCAGGATGTAGGCGGGGCAGCGTGACAAACTCCTCTCCTCTCACAGTCCGCCCTGAAGACCGGAACGGCGCGGGAACACGGCGAGAGGAACGCGCGGAGCAAAGGTAAGTGAATTGACACAATATGGGGAATGAATTACTATAGGGGGGATGAATTACTATGGGGGATGAATTACTATATGGGGGATGAATTACTATATGGGGATGAATTACTATGGGGGGATGAATTACTATATGGGGGATGAATTACTATATGGGGGATGAATTACTATATGGGGGATGAATTACTATGGGGGATGAATTACTATGGGGGATGAATTACTATATGGGGGATGAATTACTATATGGGGGATGAATTACTATGGGGGATGAATTACTATATGGGGGATGAATTACTATATGGGGGATGTATTTTCAGTTTTAAAAATGTGGCTCCCAAAATAAATTTCAATCGTGGTTTTGGCGAGATTTGGCTCAGTTGAAAAAAAAGGTTGCCCACCACTGACTTAAGGCTATGATTGTGATTATGACGATACACTGTGGCCCTGATTAACCCTTTGCTTACTGGGCCCTTAAACCCCCTTCATGACCAGAGCGCTTTTTGCAATATATGCAGTGTCAGATTTGTTTTAAATGTTGCAATGGTTTTGCGGCTCCCAGTCTTTTTTTCCCTCTCAGAAACGGGTCCAAGTGGCTCTTTATGTCTTAAAGGTTGCAGACCTCTGCTCTAGATGATGGTGAACGTCCAGCTAGGAAATGAGGAAATGAGGCAGAGCTCTATGTGACCTGCTGCAGCTTCTAATGCAAATCACTGCACTCAGTATTAACTTACTGTATGTTACTATGATGTCATTATTCTCATATATAAATTGTAGCTTTTCTAGTTAAGTGTTCTTGCATGGCAGACCACTTCCTGTTCTCTCACATATATATTCTTATTATTATAGCCAAATTTACCACCCTAACTCCTCCCACAGTTTTTACATTACATAGACAGTAATATACGGAAACGTGCGGATTGTTCCCGATTGGTGCGCTATTACTTTGTGGAACGTTTCACCGAATGGTTCACGAAATATCGCTGTTTTTGTGGTGAAATTGGTCCCATAGGAATGAATGGCGGAATGTTCAAAACTAGAGTGGGAGCTGACAAAAGCTAGAGTGTGAGTTGAAAAATCAGGACATGATTTCTAAACTGCCATCACTCCCTCATTTTCAAGCCCACCGACACAAATCTTATATCAGAACGTTCAGCTATCCCTGCTGTCATTAAAAATGTCCACGGCTAAGCCAGAGTCCTGATAGTTTTCACAATATGACTATTTGTTTGCAACTCACGCCGCCCATTGACATTCATTGAAACTGCACTCTAGCCACCTCAAATTTGAAGGGCAATTTCAAAACTGCGACTGTGCCTTCATTTTTAATATTTCAGAGACATACTATGCATCAAAATGTAGGTCTGGGTCTTGTGATTCTCACAATATAAAGCTCTTCGCTGTAGGATTTATAGTTTTTAAAACTACGACCATTTGAAGACGCCAGTGAAGTGAGCAATTTGGAGCAGTTTGTTTTTAACCGCTCTTCTCAGCCCTATTTGAAATCTAATTTTGAATTGGTGACAGTTTGGCCGGCTTCTGGTTAAAGGTTTGGAAATAAGTTTTCTACAGTAGAGAGTATTTGAGGTGATAATGCTGATAATGTTTTTATAAATGTATGTTTTAATGTAACTGTGAAGCACTTTGGGCAACAACATTGCAATTAAATGTGCTATATAAATAATTAAAAGTTGAAATGCATTTCTCACTCTATCCAGCTTGCTTGTGCACTTTTTAAATTTGATCAATTGGTTAGTGTAATATTTATTATCTTTACTCACTCCAAACACTCCACACTGTTACTCTGCCCACTCAATAAAGTTAAGGTGGCCATAGATTTTCTTGCCGAATTATCGGCCAATAAAAAAAAAAAATAAAAATAAAAAAAACCGGCAGATATTCGTACCGTTAGTGGGGAAAAATGTCGGCCGTTTTTCTTAACCTCCCTGGCGGTATTGCCGAGTGTAGCTCGGGGTAAAGTTTAAGTCCCACAAGCGGTAACCCCGAGCTACACTCGGGAATACCATGCGGCGCTGCTCCGGGATCCCTCTTGCACTTACCTTGTCCTGCGCTCCCGCGATGTCCCTCCTGCAGTGTCCCTGGCAATGTAATCCGGTGGATCCAGCACCTGTCTTCTGGGTTCTGTCCCCTGTGCGCGTCGGGACGTACGGGGGATGGAACAGCGGGAAATTTGAAAATGACAAAAAGTGACATGCACTAAAATCTCTAAAATCACATAGTATAACATTCCTGTATCAAACAATTTCACATACATTTTGTCCCGAGTGCTTTGTCCGGCGCCCTGCCTGCATTTTTACTGTTCTTTCTGCCTGGAAACTGAGAAACGTCCATGGCGTCCAAAAAGCGTCCCTTTAGGTCAAAAGTGGTTTTAAAACGGCTAGAGAACAGCGATAGTAAATCAGAACCACTTGCAGAATTGAGTGATAATGATTCATGGGGGAAATTCATCATCAGACACTGAAAACGATTTTGTGACTTTGCTCAGCGATGTGCGAACTTGGCGCTATATTTCAAATTTCAGTGTTTTTGGTTTGATTATATTATTGAATTACATTTATTATGATATTTTTTACGATTATTCATTAAATTATAATTTATGATTTCGTGTTTCAAGTTTTTTCCTACCCGGGATGTTTACTAGACTCTTGTTCGGACAGATTTCAGTGAGTTATTCCTAAGAATTACAGGCCTACAATATAAAACGCCAAATTTCCATGCAAAATAATGGCACCGCTTTCAGCACCAAAAATCTGAAATAATCATACCGCCAGGGAGGTTAATTTTAAGAGATTTTGAAAATCGTCCAAGCTGGAAAATCCTGGGACGATTTGTTAAATAGGCCGATTTTCGTGGTAATTTATGGTCAAATCGGTCGTTCTTCTCCAGATTTGACAATAAATTGACTATAAAGAAAAAGAAGAAATAGATTTTGCAGGAGAAGAAGAAATAGAATATCAAGAACAAGAATAGAAGAAAAGAGAAGATGAAATAGATTTTGCAGAAGAAGACGGAGAAGAAAAAGAGTTGCAACATTGTATCTATTTGTATGCATTTCGGATACGGATGTTTCTATTCAAGTACAAATAGATACAATGTTTCTCTTCTTCTTCTGCATAATCTATTTCTTCTGTCAAATATAATAGGGGGTCTCTATGCAGGAACACCGCTATTATATTAATTGACGGCCATAGACGGGACTAAAACCCGGCAACTTTTTTTTTTTTAATTAGTGGCCACGTCGGCCGTCTGAACGACCGATTTACGACTTTAAAAAAAAAAAAAAGAAAACGTCCAATTTTCCCCACGTCTATGGCCTGCTTTACTCTGCCCAGTCCAACCTTTTCATAGTTACTCCAGCCACTCCAACCACACAACATTTACTCTGCCCGCTCCACCCAGTTACTCCGCCCACTTCAGTTGTAGACTACTGGTGGAGGCAAGAACACTCCACACAATTTCCCCAGAAATTTTAGATTTTCTAATTATTATATTCGTTAATTCAACAAAAATTTATAAAATATATAAATTTATAAATACATGCATAAATTTATCAATAAAATGTATCCATTTGTATTTCTTTTTTTTAAGTTCTAAAAAAAAATTAAATAAAAATACATGTATTCTATTAATAATTACTAATATACAATTACTCTCAGATTTAATTTCGCAACAATGACTTAATGTAGGCTAAAGTTTCCCTTGAAGTATGACATCATCATCCTGATGTGGAGAATAGAATTCTCTGAAGGTTAGTGGGGGTCATTCTATATATCTCGGTTAATACCGGAATTCCTATCCAATGCGCTGGCTGCTCTTCTCCTACTACTAACGTAAATAAATGATTTCTCCATTACTCATTCTATATAGTTGCGTTTGGCAGTTATGTAAGTGTGTGGAGCAGCAGCTGGCAGGCGTATTAATAGAAAGAAATGAGTCACAACAGGTAATTTTAGTATCAGTAATTCTATTGACACAAAAAGAGTAGACGGATAAATATCCAAACCGTCCCCGCTAAAAACTGCATGGCAGGTCTGACCCGAAAATCTGCAGAGAAGCAAAACGAGGACACTACGAAATATGCCAGCTGAATCCCTGCAGGCAAAGTGCATGGGACCAAAATGGAACTCCAGCCAAAATTTGTGTTTTCTTGTTTGTGGAGTGATGAAGGGTAAGAGCTTCTGTTGGGTTTTAAGAAGCAATAGCAAGGAAACCACGCGGATGGTGACAGAGCCCAGAATGGTGTTTTGGGGGTTTAACCACTCTCCATTCATCAAGGTTGTCCCGATAAAAGGGGATTTCTTGAACCCCCAGAACATGTTGGCTCTCTATTATCGCCTACTCTACTTACTTTTAGGTGATCACAGAAAACCTCTCTCTTAAGGGAAGCCTATCCCGCCCTCTACTAATACTGGAATCTTCTACTTTTCCAACCAGTCCATCCCCCACAGTTATTACCTATTGTACCACTCACCCCGCCCTCCTAGATTGTAAGCTCCAAGGATCAGGGCCCTCAAATCCCTCTTGTATTGAACTGTATTGTTACTGTATTGTCTCCCACTATAATGTAAAGCGCTGAGCAAACCGTTGGCGCTATATAAATCCTGTATAATAATAATAATAATAATAATAATAATAATTCTGCTAATGGCTAAAAAAAAACCAAAAACACCACATTGTGGACTCAAATATTGGTGTGGTGCCCATCCTACTGCTTCGTAAAGCCCAACACAGGAACACAGGCTCAACTGGTACTGACAGCAGTAAACCATTCACGATACAGGGACATCCAGTAACAGTCCAAGCAGGTTTGTCCTGCAAGGCAGCAACAAAAATAGCATTGATGCAGGATGGTTACATACAGAAAGTCCTTAGCATACAGCAAAACATTTGCTCTTATGTGCTAAGTAATCTCAGGTCAGTTCCTGACAGCCTCTTACAGAACGTAGTGATGTTAGCCCGAAGCTCCACCCTACGCGTTTCGTCATCCGTCTTCACGTTCATCCTTCCGCTCCGTGAAGACGTCTGATGACGAAACGCATAGGGTGGAGCTTCGGACTAACGCCACTACATTCTGTAAGAGGCTTTCAGGAACTGACCTGAGATTACTTAGTAGCACATAAGAGCAAATATTTTGCTGTATGCTAAGGACTTTCTGTATGTAACCATCCTGCATCAATGCTATTTTTGTTGCTGCCTTGCAGGACAAACCTGCTTGGACTGTTACTGGTTGTCCCTGTATCGTGAATGGTTTACTGCTGTAAGTACCAGCTGAGCCTGTGTTCCTGTGTTGGGCTTTAAGAAGCAGTAGGATGGGCACGACACCAACAGTCATCGAGTCCACAATGTGTTGTTTTTGGTGTTTTTTTTTTTTTTTTTTTGAGTCATTCTATATCTCACTACATTCTGTAAGAGGCTGTCGTCTCAGCTTTCTATGGTTTTAAACGAAATGTGTTTGCTGCTAGTGTCGGCTATGACACTGTTCCATGTGAGTGTATTATGAGGAGTTTTTACAAATAAACGTGTCGCACGGTATCACACGATCATTTGTTTTTCTTTTCTGAGCCTGTGTATGAAGTTCTCGGAATTCGGTCTGGAAGTTTTCGCTGCTGAGTTTATAGATCTGCAGAGTATTGCTCCCAGAGGGGATAAATAAGTGTCTGGATATCTGAGTCTCCCTGACTTGTAATATACTACATCAACAAGCTGAAAGAGGAATTATTTGAAAAGCTGGTCACCGCTGAGTCTACCTGCAGAGTATTGCTCCCATAGCAAACAAGTGCAATTGCTAGTTTATAATTTAACTGGCGATTTGCTCTGGTGAGTTTATTCATTTCTGTTGGTGGTGGATTTGCACAAATCTATTCTTATGGTCAGGGGCGGACTGACCATTTGAGCACTTGGGCACTGCCAGAGCTCAGTAGGGGGCCCCATTAGATGCCCCTGGTACCTTTCATAGGCTTTTTTGGGTTTGGGCAAGGACACAGGGGCCCCCTGATCTCCTATTGCCCAGGGGCCCCATGAGTTGTCAGTCCACCCCTGCTTATGGTGATGGACATTTTTCACTGTTGATGGAAAGAGAAAATTCTTAGACTTTTTTTTTGGTTATTTAATTTTTTCACTGTTTTATTTATAACTGACAGACTTGACATAAAAAAAACCTTTCATAAAAAAAAAGAAACCTTCCAAAAACAACACCTGTGAGGTAAGCCCATGAGGTGTGAACCAGGCAGCAAAGGAGCTCCACAAAATATTGCACACCATGCAGAAAAAGCCCAGCTGAGGTCAAAAACACAAGAAACCATCCAATAAACGGTTTGACAAAGAATGCAAACCACTGAGGAACACCTTATGGACTGTCTCAAATAAACACAAAGACCCCAAAATTGACCTAAGGAAAGCCCATGGCACCCCTACAGAAAAAATACAAACAAACCCTTAAGAAGAAAAAACAAAAAAACTTCATCTCCAACAATCTGCAACAGTTAGAAGAGGCACTTCAGGAAAACTCTTTCTGGGAGATATGGAAGAATACTGGCTCGGCACCCAAGAAAAATAACCTCCACATCCAAAATAGTGACACCTGGCTCAACCACTTTAACCTCTTGCCGACCAGCCACTGTAGAAATACAGTGGCAGGTCGGCACGGCTGCACAAAACCACGTTTTAAAATGTGCTTTTGCAAAACAGGTAGGGGGCGTGCACGAGGCGCGCCACCGCCCTACCTGTCCCGCCGGTCATGGCCGCGGATGTCAGTGGCCAGGTCACGGCTGGTCATTACCGGCCGTGTCCCGCCGATTAGCGGCAATCACTGACAGAGCACAGCCGCAGTAGCTCTGCTTTCTGTCAGTTCCCTGTCAGCTCCTGACATGCGGAGCTGGAAAGAAGAGTTTCTCTCTCCCGATATATGTGTCTTAGTGCAGTACACACCCCGGCCCCCTAGTAAAACACTCCCCTCACACAGTTAACCCTTTCAGTGAATAAAAAGTTAACCCCTTCCTCCCCAGTGCCATTAGTACAGTGTCAGGGTTTTCATTTTGCACTGATCACTGTATTGGTGTCACTGGGGATGTCAGTGACCCCAAGTCAGTTCGCCCCCAGTGTCAGAATGTCCGCCGCAGTCCTGCCATAAGTCCCTGATCGCCGCCATTATTAGTATAAAAAAAAATAAAAAAATCCCAGTATCTTTCCCGCCATTTGTAAACGCTATAACTTTCACGTAAACCAATTAATTTACACGTATTGGGTTTTTTTTTTTTTAGCAAAGACATGTCGCAGAAAGCATTTTGGCCAAAATTTATGACGAAATGTGATTTAAAATTTTTTTTTCTACTGGACATGGTTTATAGCAAAAAGTCCAAAATATTGTTTTTTTTCTCAATATTGTCAGGCTTTTTTTTTTTTATAGCGCAAAAAAAAAACAAAAAAAAAAAAAACGCACAGGCGATCAAATACCACCGAAAGAAAGCTCTATTTGTGGGGAAAAAAAAGGATGTAAATTTAATTTATGTACCGTATTGCATGACCGCGCAATTGTCCGGTAAACTAGCGCAGCGCTGTATAGCAAAAAAATGGCGTAAATTGCAGTATCTATACCATAGTTTGTAGACGCTATAACTTTCACACAAAGCAATCAATATACACTTATTGGGATTTTTTTTACCAAAAACATGTAGGAGAATACATTTTGGCCTAAATTTATAACCAACTTTGAGTTTACTATATATTTTTTATAGCTGAAAGTAAAAAATATTGTTTTTCTTCAAAATTCTTGGTCTTTTTTTGTTTATAGCGTGAAAAATAAAAAGCGCACAGATGATCAAATACCACCAAAAGAAAGCTCTATTTGTGTGAAAAAAAGGACGTAAATCTCGTTTGGGTGCAGCATTGCATGACCGCGCAATTTTCAGTTGAATTAGTGCAGCGCCGAGTAGCAAAAAGAGGCCTGATCATTAAGGGGGGTAAATCCTCAGGAGGGCAAGTGGTCAGGAACCTCTACAAAGACATTCCAGAAGAGGTGCTAACTTTGGAACAAAAAATCATCAAGACACTAAATGATAAGGAGGAAAAAAAAAATCAAAGACTTTCAAAGCCCCCTGGAAGTATCAATTACACTACATGAAATAATGGAAAAAAATTCAACACCTGCAAACTAAAAAAAACAGCGGAATGGATGGAATCCTGCCAGAGATAATTAAACACGGCTCCCAAGGTATACAAGCTGCAATATGTAAAGTTTTCTACCTGGTCCTGAGTGCTGGTCACTACCCTCAAGTATGGAACCAAGTCCTCATAACACCAATCCACAAGAGTGGAGACCAGTATCATCCAGCCAACTAGAGAGGAATATGTGTCAGCAGCACACTAGGGAAACTATTCAACAGTATCCTCAACAAAAGCATCCTCAACTTCCTGATGCAACACAATGTCCTCAGTAGAAGCCAGGCAGGGTTCATGCCAAATCCTCCGCACTACAGGCCACATCTACACCCCGTCTCATCAAGAACCATGTCCACAATGCAAAACATGGAAAGATATTTGCCTGTTTTGTGGACTTGACTCAGGCACCCAGGCCTGTTTCTGAAACGATTAGAGAGTGGAATAGGAGGGAAAGTATATGATGTCATCAAGAGTCCATATACCAAAAACGGCTGCAGCATAAAAGGTGAGCGGGAAAAGAACAGAGCACTTCCGGCAGGCTAGTGGAGCTAGACAGGGCTGCAACCAGGGGCGGACTGACCATTTGGGAATTCGGGCACTGCCCAAGGGCCCGGGGTCAGTAGGGGACCCCATGAGATGTCCCTGGTACCTTTCATAGGCTTTTTTGGGTGTGGTTTAAGTGTGGGCAAGGACACAGGGGCCCCATGATCCCCTATTGCCCGGGGGCCCCATGAGTTGTCAGTCCGCCCCTGGCTGCACCCTAAGTCCACCCTCTTCAACATCTACATCAATGAAATGGCTGCAGCTCTAGAATCCTCCCCAGCACCTGGACTGACTATGTGACACCGAGATGAAGTTCCTGCTGTATGCGGATGACCTCCTACTACTGTCTCCAACAGAGAAAGGCCTACAAGACAGCCTGGAAGTGCTGGAGAAATACAGTGCCACATAGGCACTACCTATCAATTCAAAGAAAACAAAAATCATGGTATTCCAAAGAAAGAACACAAAACAAACTAAGAGCCCTTCCTTTACATTAAACAAATGCACTCTTGATGAATCCCACAACTACACATACCTTGGCCTTGAAATTAACCAATCAAGAAGTTTCAAGCCAGCCATAGAGGCCCTTAAAGACAAGGCATGCAGAGCCTTCTACGCCATCAGGAGACAGCTGTACCACCTAAAACCACCAGTAAGAGTCTGGCTTAGAATCTTTGATAGCATTATCACCCCAATACTTCTTTATGGCTGTGAAGTTTGGGGTCCTGTCACCTACCCAGACCAATCTAAATGAGCTTGCCAGAAATATTTCACCTGGAATTCTGCAAGCACCTCCTGCAAGTCCATCGGAGCACCTCCTCCAAGTCCATCGGAGCACCTCCAACAGTGCTTGCCAGTCTGAGCTGGGCAGATTTCCTTTGCTTCTCACAGTACAGAAGAGGGCGCTTTCATACCAGAGCCATCTACAAAACAGCAGTTCTAATTCACACCATCATAAGGCCCTACTGACCAATAAGGACCAGTCAAAGCCATGTGGCCCTCAACAGCTCATCAGCATCTTGTGTATCCAAAACACCCAACAATCTGGCCTGACAAAATCTCAAATGGAAAACATAATGAATGATTCCGATGAATAATATGTTGAGAAATGAAATAGCAAACTCAAAGAAACGGTTTACCAATCACTGCAGACTACAAACTGGCCCCATACCTGGAGGTGCTACAAGACCCCAAAGACACAGACCCTAAGCCAGTACAGACTGAACGCACACAGCCTGGAAATTGAATCAGAATGGCACAGACAGACCTATAAGCCCAGGGAGAGTAGACTGTGCCAGCAGTGTGACCAGGGGGTCCTGGAGGATGAGGACTGCTTCCTGCTACAATGCCCCAAATACTCATCAGTGAGGGACACTGACTTCCAGGGACTCTCCACTCTCATTCCGGACTTCACTTCTATAGAAGAGAGGAGGAAGCTCCAAATTCTAGTGGCAGAAGAGGAGCTAATGGAGAAAATAGCTGCACAATATATGACAGCATGCCACAGACTGAGAGGGACATGAAAAACCGAGGACTTTAATAATATAAAGGGGATGGGGGAAGGGTCCCTGTAAAGGTTTTTTAAGACTCCAGGACCCAGGCCAAAGCTTATTGATATCCTGAAAAAAACATAAAGGTCGTTTTTCTCCACATAAGCCATAAACCTTGAAGCCCCTCACCATGTGTATGTGAGAAACCTAGATGACACACAGTCCACAATCTTGCCAGCCAGTGCCTCACATACCTTGCCCATCTGCTTAGACCTGTGGAAGGAATACATATTGCCAAGGTACATTGGACTTGTGATAGTCCTTCAGCATGAGCAGAGCCAGCAAACATCTTGTGACTCTTGCATTCCTCCATTTGTTCAGAGACATCCACTGTAGTGAAGAATAGCTTGTACTTAAAGAGGACTGTCTATGCTCAGCACTATGCGCTGGGAGAATGGGGACTATGGCCAAGTAGTTGGCACAGTTGCCTTGAAGTGTTGAGATCATGGGCTCAATACACACCAGGCAGTATTTGAATCTCTGTCTGTTGAAAATGCAGCTAACAGTGCAGTGGCATCTGAAGTGGAGAAATGTTACCCTTGCAGTAAATATCCCTCCATGCTGCAAGGATTTCCTCCTTGTTTTGTAAGGTGAAATACTACCTTATTCCATGCTTCTGAAGACCTCCGTGTTACAAAAATGGCCTTCCGAAGCCATTTCTCTTCACTGCCTGATCAGATACAGCTCCATCGTCAAGACAGTATCCATGCTTCTGTATTGTATGCAAGGTCGCCAAAGGTCTGCCCACATCCTGGAACAGGAGGAGGAAAGTGGCGGTGCCAGAGGAATATGGAATAAGTTAAATAGTTTAAATCACCCTATTCATCATCCCCTAGAAAAATGAGCAAGGGTCACTTTGACTCCAAACCCAGAGTTGAGCATTAATTTGCTCCCAGTGACTTCCAGCACAACTCTCAAGAATATTAAGCCAGTAACCAGTCATCATAGAGAAGTTCCGTCACCTCTCGGATATCTTTTCTCTTACTCCACCTGTTTGGGGACACTCTGCTATCGGAACGCATTCCATTGCCAATAACAAATCAATCTGTCTCCTATTTTAGAATCGCACAAGGTCTTTGTTCAGCTATGGAGATATTACATTATCAATGTGGACGCACAAATTCTAAAAGCAGCAGGTGGACATTCTTATATATGGAAGGTTGTGTTTTTTGTTATCACTTAAGTGATACGATAGATAGATAGCAACAGCTCAGACCAAAATTATAGTTAGCATAAAGAAGGTGCACATAGGTAGGGTACGGCACTAATTAATACTAAATGTACCAAGCACACAAACCATCTACCATCCAAATAATGGGCCACACATGAAAGACTTTCAACTCAACTTCAATGGAACATCTTCGGTGTGCGGCCCATAATTTGGATGCTGGACTTCAGTGGAGCTACAGCGGACTCCATGGCTTTGGCACCTCGCGGAGTCGCAGAGGCTCAAAAAGGATACAGGCGGGCTTGTGAGTGGTGGAAGTGGTTGGGTTCATTCAACACAAACCAGCCACCAATTATAGGACATGCACTATATTGCCAAAAGTATTGGGACGCCTACCTTTACACGCACATGAACTATAATGGCATCCCAGTCTAAGTCCGTAGGGTTCAATATTGAGTTGGCCCCGCCCTTTGCAGCTATAACAGCTTCACCTCTTCTGGCAACCGCAAATCCCAGACACATCCATCAGATTGCCAGACAGAGAAGCGTGATTTGTCACTCCAGAGAACACATCTCCACTGCTCTAGGGTCCAGTGGCGGCGTGCTTTACACCATTGCATCTGATACTTTGCATTGCACTTGGTGATGCAAGGCTTGGATGCAGCTGCTCGGCCATGGAAACCCATTCCATGAAGCTCTCTACGCACTGTTGTTGGGCTCATCTGAAGGCCACACCATGTTTGGAGGTCTTTAGCTATTGACTCTGCAGACAGTTGGCGACTTCTGCGCACTGTGCGCTTCAGCGCTGACCCCGCTCTGTCTTTTTTTCGCGCCTATACTTCATGGCTCAGTTGCTGTTGCTCCCACTTTGTTATAATCCCACTAACAGTTGGCCATGGAATACGGTATTTAGTAGCAAGGAAATGACACGGATGGACTTATTGCACAGGTGGTCACCTATCACGGGACCACGCTTGGAGTCATTGAGCTCCTGAGAGCGACCCATTCTTTCACCAATGTTTGTAGAAGCAGTCTGCATGCCTAGGGGCTTGTTTTTTTACACCTGTGGCCATGGAGGTGATTGGAACACCCCAATCACATGATGTGGAGGGCTGGCCCAATATTTTTAGCAATATAGTGTATTTAAAAATGGATACATGGAGAGCTGGCTTAGCGAGAGGCAGCTCCCCTCTTCCATCAAATTAAAGCAACACACCAGAAGCCCAACATCCCACAGGGAAGCCGAAAACCTCCAGTGTGTTTCTACAACAAATTAAAAAAAAAAAAAAAAAAAAGCGACAATGGCCACTACTCAATTTATAAAAAAAAAAAAAAAAAAAAAAAGAAAATCTTCAGGGACGCCAGTGGCAGATATTCAGCTCTGCTGAAGCTCTTCATGGTGTCTACTGCTGCCAAAAGGAAGAGCGTCATTCTTAAAGTGGTAGTAAAGCGTTTTTTTTTTTTTTTATGTTTTACCTACAGGTAAGCCTTTAATAAGGCTTACCTTTAGGAACTGTAAATATCTCCTAAACGTGTACCATTTAGGAGATAATTACTTTAGCAGCGCTGGGTGATGTCACAAGCACATCCATTTAGAGAGCCATACCGCGGCAGAGACTACAGCACGCATATGCAGGAGTGACGTCACCGCAGCTCGGCCAAACAGCCGCAGCCCAGGAAAACAGATGCAAACCGTGACAATGCGTTACTAGAGGGCTTTGTTTTCAGGGAAGTCTTTCATGTTGTGCTAGTATGCGGTGTATACTAAAACACATTATGTTCTTAACTTGCAGGGAGAAGATTTTTGTGGATTACTACCATTTTAATGCTGCATTCCCTACACCAGCCATTCTCTACCAGGGCTCTGTGAAACACTAGGGTTCCACCTCCTCCAGAGGTTGCTAAGGGTTTCTTGAGCAATGAGCTTCTTTTCCTCTCAGATAAGTGACAACTGACACCAATGATCTTTTTAGGTTTCTGTAAGATAGGAGATGGGGTCTTGGGGATTCTTCCCACCAACCTAAGGAGCATTCTTCCCACTGCCCGCCAACCTAAGGAGCATTCTTCCCACTGCCCGCCAACCTAAGGAGCATTCTTCCCACTGCCCGCCAACCTAAGGAGCATTCTTCCCACTGCCCACCAACCTAAGGAGCATTCTTCCCACTGCCCACCAACCTAAGGAGCATTCTTCCCACTGGCCACCAACCTAAGGAGCATTCTTTCCACTGGCCACCAACCTAAGGAGCATTCTTTCCACTGGCCACCAACCTAAGGAGCATTCTTTCCACTGGCCACCAACGTAAGGAGCATTCTTTCCACTGCCCACCAACGTAAGGATCATTCTTTCCATTGCCCACCAACCTAAGGATCATTCTTTCCACTGACCACCAACGTAAGGATCATTCTTTCCACTGACCACCAACGTAAGGATCATTCTTCCCGCTGACAACCAACGTAAGAAGCATTCTTTCCACAGCCCACCAATGTCAGACACATTCTTCCTATTGACTACCACTGTAAAGAATATTTTTCCTACACCAGTGTTGAGAAATTTTTTTCCACTAACCACCAATGCAAAAAGCATTCTCACCACTGACCACCAATGCAGGGAGCAACATTCCTGGTGACCATCAACCAACTATAGTTAATATAGGCAGGGGTTCCCTGAGACCAGAAAACTATTTTGAGGCTTCCTCCATTTTAAAAAGGCTGAGAATGGCTGCCCTATAGCATAGAATGGGAGACTGGAATCCCAGAGTAGAGGTACAGAACTGAGAAATCGGGTGACGATATTTCTCTGGAAACCCGAAGAGTAAAAACCAACTGGAAGGAGTCAACACAATGGCATCTAAAAAAACATGGAAATATCAGTTGTGAATGCATTAACCCTTTACATTTCCGGGGTGGTCTTTGCTGGATGTATGCACTCCCTGTATCACAGCCTGCACATTCTTGTGGTCTAAAACAGTTGCCAGGTCGAAAATCAATGCCAAGTGAAGCTCCTCTCCAGAGAGCGTCACAAGACCCGTGACTCAGTGCCGCCTTCCAATGGAGGTAAACAGCCGTATGCCAGGCAGGATGCACATGTAACCCTCCTGTAGTGTAGAAGTCCATGTGACAGCAAGCTGCGCCAATCTCTGGAACCTGTGTGCGTTTACATTTCGATTTTGGACCATAAAGTCTTGACAGAGCAATGCCAATAACTCATAGCTTTAGGAATGACCACATCTACATCATGCACTGGCACACAAAGGATCGCAGTGTAAGCATTTACTGAGCACAAAGAATGCAATTCCTGTAGGTAGCAAAAAAAAAAAAAGGAATCAGGTGCTGCAATAACTGGATAGTATATTAGGACAAAAAAAAAAAAAGATAAAATAAGCAAACCAGTAAAATTAAATAGTGATCGCGGAATACAAGCAGTATGCAGGAAAAATATGTTACGTTTAAAGCAGCCAATGGATGATTCTGTTTTTTTTTCGTTCAACCATCAGGTCTCAGGAGGGATTATATTATACTTTACAGAAACTTCAGATAAAGTTTATCTCTTCTTGAGATTACTGATCCCATTGCATCCAAAACCTCAGCACAATCTAGTTTCTTTCTGAATATTTTTAACAGAGCAGCCAGATAATACAGGCAAAGGTTCTTGGCAGTGTCCAGAACAGGGGCGGACTGACCATTTGGAAACTCGGCACTGCCCGAGGGCCCGGTGTCAGTAGGGGGCCCCATGAGATGCCCCTGGTACCTTTTTCACAGGCTTTTTAGAGTTTGGGCAAGGACACAGGGGCCCCATGATCCCCTATTGCCCGGGGGCCCTATGAGTTGTCAGTCCGCCCCTAGTCCAGACAATCTGGAAAGGTCCCACCTTGTGATACCGCAGTGTTGCAGAACTAAACTCTAGGGTCTCATGCACACGGGACGTTTTTACAGTGGCTGTTTTTGGCTTTTTTTTTTTTTTTTTTTTTTTTTTTTTATAGCCAGTAAACTCCTCAGCATGTTATACTATGTGTTCAGCATTTTTTGGCAGGAGCATTTTCCGCCTGGAAAACAAAACAAAAAAAAAAAAACAACACAGAACTAGTGGGTTTCAAGAGGAGATTTTTAGCTGTAAAAATGCTCCAATGCTGATAAAAGCTGAAAAACACTGAAAAATGTGGCTATCCAGCGTTTATGAGTGTTTTTGCGCCTGAAGATTGTGGGAGTATAATTTTGCTAAAAAACGCAAACAGTGAAAAACAAAAACACTATAAAAAAAACCTCCAGTTTTTAATGCAGCATTCTACAGCTAACGCTACTGGCTATAGTACTACAAAGTTTTGTAGAGCACCCAAACCAAAACTGTATAAAAAGAAAAAAATTGTAATTATATATATATATATATATATATATATATATATATATATATATATATATATATTACACTTACATATACACACACACACACACACACACACACACACACACACACACACACACACACACACACATATATATATATATATATATATATATATATATATATATATATATATATATATATATATATATATATATATACACATACATACACACACATATATATCTCCCAGAAGTGAGTCCACCCCTCACATTTTTGTAAATATTTGATTCTCTCTTTTCATGTGACAACACTGAAGAAATGACACTTTGCTACAATGTGGCGTAGTCAGTGTACAGCTTGTATAACATGTAAATTTGCTGTCCCCTCAAAATAACTCAACACACCGCCATTAATGTCTAAACCGCTGGCAACAAAAGTGAGTCCACCCCTAAGTGACAAGGTCCAAATTGGGCCCAAAGTGTCAATATTTTGTGTGGCCGCCATTATTTTCCAGCACTGCCTTAACCCTCTTGGGCATGGAGGTCACCAGAGCTTCACAGGTTGCCACTGGAGTCCTCTTCCACTCCTCCATGACGACATCACGGAGCTGGTGGATGTTAGAGACCTTGCGCTCCTCCACCTTCTGTTTGAGGATGTCCCACAGATGCTCAATAGGGTTTAGGTCTGGAGACATGCTTGGCCAGTCCATCACCTTTACCCTCAGCTTCTTTAGCAAGGCAGTGGTGGTCTTGGAGGTGTGTTTGGGGTTGTTATGTTGGAATATTGCTCTGCGGCCCAGTCTCCGAAGGGACGGGATCATGCTCTGCTTCAGTATGCCAGAAGTCCCTGCACTTCTTTGGAAAAACGCAGCCCCCATGAACACATCAGTTCCCAGTACAGTTGCGTTTCCCAGTGCGGGCGGCATGCCATTAGCACTAATGACACCCGCATCCGCAATTCTCTGTGCGGGTGGTGCAGCTGCATGGATTTTTGTGCGGATCCGCAGTGGCACCACCCGCATAGATGTGAACCAAGGATTAGAATCAACTCCAGACCTTTTATCTGCTTAATTGATGAAGAAATAACAAAGGAGTAGCCCACACCTGGCCATGAAACAGCTTTTAATTCAATTGTCCAATTACTTTTGGTCCTCTGAAAAAGGGGGGATGGATATTCCTTAGAGCCGTAATTCCTAAACCCTTCCTCCAATTTGGATGTACATACCCTCAAAATTAATTGTTTTCAATGCATTTTCCGTTTTAATCTGCCCACCAACAAGTTAGCAAAAAACATCAAAACACTTAAAAAAAATACATGTGCAAAAACAAAAAAAAAAAAACAAACAAACAAAAAGTATACCTCAAAAAGCACTACAGAAACAGATCAAACAATTTTGACGTGTGGCATAAACACAGTTCTTCTCGATCCCAGAGAAATAAAGACATCGGTCCTGGCCACCGCCCACTGTGGAGTGCACTGTATGTACAGTATGTGCAGCCTATTACTGGTTCTCTGCTATTATTCTACAACTTTTTACCATCAATTAATGTCAAGACATCACATTTAATCCCTCTTGGTGTCACCACATCAAAGACTACAAATTAAAGATAATTGTTCCAAAATCCCCAACAAATCCTCCCTTGATCCCAACAAACTTCATTCCGCAAATGCAAAAGCACAGCACAGGGATCTTTAGTACCTACAGAAATGGAAGAAATACAAGTCCCAGAGAACAAAGTCCTACTTAGAAATGAAAGTGGGGAAGTGCAGACATCGATTTTATTTCCGTTGAGAAAAAAAAGTTTTGTTTTTTTTTTGTTTTTTGTTTTTTTTAATAAGAGCAGACACTTTAACCACAAAGTGAAAGTAAGGTCCTGTTCAGATATGGCGCTGCGGGAATGAGCATTCCCGATTGCGATTTTAAAAGTACACGCTTTTCATGCATAGGACTGCCTGTTCACTTCAATGGGCTGCCCTACTTGCATTTAGCTAAAGAAGCTCCTCCTCCTTTTTTGGGTGACAAGCTTGGCGCAATTTTTAAATGGCAGAATCAAAACGCTTTTGGGGTGTCATTAAGAATAATGGCACCCAAAAGCCCGTTGCGGCGTTTGGCTCCCATTTGGAATCGCAGGTAGAATTGCAGAGTTTCCAAATCGCCTAAGGGTTCTTTCACATGGGCCGACTGCAGCCTTTGCGGTACCCCAAAGCAGATGGGAACCCTAATGATGGTCAAACTCTATATAAAAAAAAAAAAAAAAAAATATATATATATATATATATATATATATATATATATATATATATATAAATAAATAAATAAAAAAAAAAAAAGAATCGCTCAAAACTCTCAATTATAAAGTTTGTTCAATTTTTTTTTTTTTAATAATTAGTGGAGAAAAAAAAAAAACCATGGGAAACGGTTTCAACTTTTTAGAACCAAAAAAAAGGAAAGGAAGCATTCACCTAGCAGGGCACATAGTAACAAAGTAGCGAAGAGGCAAAGAAAGATCTTTCCAAATCAAACACTCGTTCCTCCACACAAAGCACGAATACATGGAAGGGAGGTGGAAAGGTCAGAGGCGTCCCTAGGGTTGGTGTCACCCGATGCGGTAACACTTGGTGACACCCCCTCCAACGATCCCCGCAGAATGGATCGGATCTGCGGATTGAGCATAGTGGATCGGACTCGGATCCATTATGCTCAATCCGCAAATCCGATCCATCCTGCGGGGATCGTAGCATTGCTTTACAACTTACCTTTTTGTGGAGTGGGTCCGGTGTCACCCTGTCCGGGCCGCATCCCCCGCACCTGCCTCGGGACGCCCCTGGGAAAAGGTCGAATATATTTTGCCACCTCCTATCTATGTGAACAAACCGAATGATAAACTGATTAATTTATGTCCATTGATGAACGATTTATCTTTCAAAATTTGGTCACTACATTGCATTGGTATTTATCGTGAGCTCTGACCAATTTTCGTTTTTTCAAAAAGAAAAATTTTTCATATACTGTGTAGGCCCTTACACACAATAAGAAAACTTCCATATGAGGGGTGATCGTCTAATAATCCGATCGTTAGTACACAGCTTATGAGAGCCGATCACGACAGTTCATGCGACAATGTCCGAAGGGAGAAATGCGAAAATCTCTTGTAATATTATTATTATACAGGATTTATAGTATTATTATTATTATACAGGATTTATAGTATTATTATTATTATACAGGATTTATAGTATTATACGGGATTTATATTATTATTATTATTATACAGGATTTATATATTATTATTATACAGGATTTATATATTATTATTATACAGGATTTATATTATTATTATTATACAGGATTTATATTATTATTATTATTATTATACAGGATTTATATTATTATACAGGATTTATATTATTATTATTATTATACAGGATTTATATTATTATTACAGGATTTATATTATTATACAGGATTTATATTATTATTATTATTATACAGGATTTATATTATTATTATTATTATTATACAGGATTTATATTATTATTATACAGGATTTATATTATTATTATTATTATTATACAGGATTTATATTATTATACAGGATTTATATTATTATTATTCAGGATTTATATTATTATTATTATACAGGATTTATATGGCGCCAACAGTTTGCTCAGCACTTTACAATATAACGGGAGACAATACAGCAACAATACAGTTCAATACAAGAGGGATAGGAGGGCCCTGATCCTGGGAGCTTACAATCTAGGAGAATGGTACCAGAACGAATGTTATTCATTTAATCAGTACAGTATTCATCTGAAAAATGCTCAGAAAGGAAATAATACATTACTATACAACACATGACATCACTTCCAAAATTGTATTCTGTTGTACGAGAATTCTCATCAATTTAGTAGCCGCTTCGTTTTTGATGAGACTAGCATACAAAAAAATAAAACGACCATTCGTTCGATGTTCTTGTGTATGGGGCATATAGATAGAACAGGGCTACTTTCACACTGCTCTGTTGCAAAAACGCAGAAAAAACACAAAAATATGTTTTTGCCGCATTTCCTGTGCGTTTGCCAACTGTCTGTAGAGTCAATAGCTAAAGACCTCCAAACTTGCGGGGATCGTAGCATTGCTTTACAACTTACCTTTTTGTGGAGTGGGTCCGGTGTCACCCTGTCCGGGCCGCATCCCCCGCACCTGCCTCGGGACGCCCCTGGGAAAGGTTGAATATATTTTGCCACCTCCTATCTATGTGAACAAACCGAATGATAAACTGATTAATTTATGTCCATTGATGAACGATTTATCTTTCAAAATTTGGTCACTACATTGCATTGGTATTTATCGTGAGCTCTGACCAATTTTCGTTTTTTCAAAAAGAAAAATTTTTCATATACTGTGTAGGCCCTTACACACAATAAGAAAACTTCCATATGAGGGGTGATCGTCTAATAATCCGATCGTTAGTACACAGCTTATGAGAGCCGATCACGACAGTTCATGCGACAATGTCCGAAGGGAGAAATGCGAAAATCTCTTGTAATATTATTATTATACAGGATTTATATTATTATTATTATTATACAGGATTTATAGTATTATTATTATTATACAGGATTTATAGTATTATACGGGATTTATATTATTATTATTATTATACAGGATTTATATATTATTATTATACAGGATTTATATATTATTATTATACAGGATTTATATTATTATTATTATACAGGATTTATATTATTATTATTATTATTATACAGGATTTATATTATTATACAGGATTTATATTATTATTATTATTATACAGGATTTATATTATTATTATTATTACAGGATTTATATTATTATACAGGATTTATATTATTATTATTATTATACAGGATTTATATTATTATTATTATTATTATACAGGATTTATATTATTATTATACAGGATTTATATTATTATTATTATTATTATTATTATACAGGATTTATATTATTATTATACAGGATTTATATTATTATTATACAGGATTTATATTATTATTATTCAGGATTTATATTATTATTATTATACAGGATTTATATGGCGCCAACAGTTTGCTCAGCACTTTACAATATAACGGGAGACAATACAGCAACAATACAGTTCAATACAAGAGGGATAGGAGGGCCCTGATCCTGGGAGCTTACAATCTAGGAGAATGGTACCAGAACGAATGTTATTCATTTAATCAGTACAGTATTCATCTGAAAAATGCTCAGAAAGGAAATAATACATTACTATACAACACATGACATCACTTCCAAAATTGTATTCTGTTGTACGAGAATTCTCATCAATTTAGTAGCCGCTTCGTTTTTGATGAGACTAGCATACAAAAAAATAAAACGACCATTCATTCGATGTTCTTGTGTATGGGGCATATAGATAGAACAGGGCTACTTTCACACTGCTCTGTTGCAAAAACGCAGAAAAAACACAAAAATATGTTTTTGCCGCATTTCCTGTGCGTTTGCCAACTGTCTGTAGAGTCAATAGCTAAAGACCTCCAAACTTGGTGTGGCCTTCAGATGGGCACAACAACAGTGTGTAGAGAGCTTCATTGAATGGGTTTCCATGGCCGAGCAGCTGCATCCAAGCCTTCCATCTCCAAGTGCAATGCAAAGCGTTGGATGCCGTGGTGTAAAGCACGCCGCCACTGGACTGGACACAGGTGTATACAATCAAGCCCCTAGGCATGCAGACTGCTTCTACAAACATTGGTGAAAGAATGGGTCGCTCTCAGGAGCTCAGTGACTCCAAGCGTGGTCCCGTGATAGGTGGCCACCTGTGCAATAAGTCCATCTGTGACATTTCCTGGCTACTAAATATTCCACGCTCAACTGTTAGTGGGATTATAACAAAGTGGAAGTGACTGGGAACAACAGCAACTCAGCCCCCAAGTGGTAGGTCACGTCACATGACAGAGCGGGGTCAGCGCATGCTGAAGTGCACAGTGCGCAGAAGTCACCAACTGTCTGCAGAGTCAATAGCTAAAGAACTCCAAACTTGGTGTGGCCTTCAGATGAGCCCAACAACAGGGCGTAGAGAGCTTCATGGAATGGGTTTCCATGGCCGAGCAGCTGCATCCAAGCCTTACATCACCAAGTGCAATGCAAAGTGTCGGATGTTGTGGTGTAAAGTACGCCGCCACTGGACTCTAGAGCAGTGGAGCCGTGTTCTCTGGAGTGACCAATCACGCTTCTCTGTCTGGCAATCTGATGGATGTGTCTGGGTTTGGTGGTTGCCAGGAGAACAGTACTTGCCTGACTGCATTGTGCCAAGTGTAAAGTTTGGTGGAGGGAGGATTATGGTGTGGGGTTGTTTTTCAGGGGTTGGGCTTGGCCCCCTAGTTCCAGTGAAGGGAACTCTTCAGGCGTCAGCATACCAAGACATTTTGGACAATTTCATGCTTCCAACTTTGTGGGAGGAGTTTGGGGATGGCACCTTCCTGTTCCAACATGACTGCCCCCCAGTGCACAAAGCAAGGTCCATAAAGACATGGAGGAGCCAGTTTTGGGGTGGAGGAACTTGACTGGCCTGCACAGAGTCCTGACCTGAACACCTTTGGGATGAATTAGAGTGGAGACTGCGAGCCAGGCCTCCTCCCCCGACATCAGTGCCTGACCTGACAAATGTGCTTCTGGAAGAATGGTCCAACCTTCCCATAGACACCCTCCTAAACCTTGTGGACGGCCTTCCCAGAAGAGGTGAAGCTGTTATAGCTGCAAAGGGCGGGGCCAACCCAATATTGAACACCTATGCGGGTTGCATTTGAGGCGTTTCTGCATTGCGTTTTGAGTTGCATTTTTGCCATCTTTTGTAGAGTTTCTAAAAAATGTTCTTGTTGCTACATACATACACACACACGGGTGGTCTGACAACTCATGGGGCCCCCGGGCAATAGGGGATCATGGGGCCCCTGTGTCCTTGCCCAAACTCAAAAAAGCCTATGAAAAAGGTACCAGGGGCATCTCATGGGGCCCCCTACTGACCCTGGGCCCTCGGCAGTGCCTGAGTTTCCAAATGGTCAGTCCGCCCCTAGTATACACATTCATACATACACTGTTGACCTCATAATGGACAACAAGCGACATGCTGATAGGAGGAGAGAGCAGACAGAGAGATGAGCTCCTCAGTCTGATGCCTCTTTTTTCACCGTCCAATCACAGGCCTCCGAAAGATTTGCATTCCTGTCCATCCAATTCTGAGAGTTACACAGCTCTGCCACAGTACAGCCCGGTCTGCAGAATAATTTCTGGCCGATCTCTCCCCATGCGATCTATAGGTGACAGCACATTTGATCGATATGCCACACACAGGAAAATGATCAATAGTTGGAAGCTACGGTCATTTCGATCACATCTCCTGTTTCCACCATGCAGTCTAGTAATCCGACCGACTGAAATAAGATCAACTTCCTTGCCATAGCATCTCAGTTCTGCTGATCGATGCAAAACAATCGATAACTTCCACCCTGCCCGATTAGACTCAATTTAGATTCAATCAAATGGAGTCTGATTGGAAGGGAAGTTAGGTCTATTAACTTCCCCCCCCCCCCCGACTCGATCATTTTGATTGAATTGCTTGATCCTATTCTGATGGTGGCCATACATGGAACAAACTCACATACAATCATATTGTCGATTTATCTCGAATTGCATATCAATCAGATAAAGAAAAAAAATTAAACTGTGGCCACCATGATGGTGGGCATACGTGCTTCAATAAATGATCGATTTTCTTTCAAATCAATCTCTCCCAATAGGAATGATCAGTCTAACGTCCACAACACATTTAATCGATATGCCAAACACGATGGCTACATTGTTTCCCAATGCTCTCCGACGGGCTACATTGTTTCCCCATAGGCTACATTGTTTCCCAATGCTCTCCAATAGGCTACACTGTTTCCCATTAGGCTACATTGTTTCCCCAATGTTCTCCGACGGGCTACATTGTTTCCCCAATGTTCTCCGACGGGCTACATTGTTTCCCCAATGTTCTCCGACGGGCTACATTGTTTCCCCAATGTTCTCCGACGGGCTACATTGTTTCCCCAATGTTCTCCGACGGGCTACATTGTTTCCCCAATGTTCTCCGACGGGCTACATTGTTTCCCCAATGTTCTCCGACGGGCTACATTGTTTCCCCAATGTTCTCCGACGGGCTACGTTGTTTCCCCAATGTTCTCCGACGGGCTACGTTGTTTCCCCAATGTTCTCCGACGGGCTACGTTGTTTCCCCAATGTTCTCCGACGGGCTACGTTGTTTCCCCAATGTTCTCCGACGGGTACGTTGTTTCCCCAATGTTCTCCGACGGGCTACGTTGTTTCCCCAATGTTCTCCGACGGGCTACGTTGTTTTTCCAATGTTCTCCGACGGGCTACGTTGTTTCCCCAATGTTCTCCGACGGGCTACGTTGTTTCCCCAATGTTCTCCGACGGGCTACGTTGTTTCCCCAATGTTCTCCGACGGGCTACGTTGTTTCCCCAATGTTCTCCAATAGGCTACGTTGTTTCCCCAATGTTCTCCGACGGGCTACGTTGTTTCCCCAATGTTCTCCAATAGGCAATGTTGTTTCCCCAATGTTCTCCAATAGGCAATGTTGTTTCCCCAATGTTCTCCAATAGGCTACGTTGTTTCCCCAATGTTTTCCAATAGGCTACATTGTTTCCCCAATGTTTTCCAATAGGCTACATTGTTTCCCCAATGTTCTCCAATAGGCTAAATTGTTTCCCAGTGCTCTCCAATAAGTTACACTGTTTCCCAATGCTCTCCAATAGGTTACACTGTTTCCCAATGCTCTCCGACAGGCTACATTGTTTCCCAATGTTCTCCAATAGGCTACACTGTTTCCCAATGCTATCCGACAGGCTACATTGTTTCCAAATGCTCTCCCTGGGTTACACTGTTTCCCAATGCTCTCCAATAGGTTACACTGTTTCCCAATGCTCTCCGACAGGCTACATTGTTTCCCAATGTTCTCCAATAGGCTACACTGTTTCCCAATGCTATCCGACAGGCTACATTGTTTCCAAATGCTCTCCCTGGGTTACACTGTTTCCCAATGCTCTCCCATGGGCTACACTGTTTCCCAATGTTTGTAAACACTGAAATCCTGTTTATAAACAACAACATGAAACAGAACAACATTGTGAACACTGAGAAGTGCAATACCTGGATCCCTTCTACAGGAACAGATGGCAACAATGAAACAAAGTGTCAACAAACAAGCAGGGAGCCTCCTGGAGGGGAGTGCAGGCAGCTGTCACTGGGCTCTATCCCCTGACAGCCCAGAGGGGATACAATGACCTGCCAGGACCTGCAGCAGCCCTGATGGAAGCTTTATTTATCCCAGGCAACCTTCAGCCTGACTTCCAAGAACCCTGATCCACACACAAAGCAGCAGAATCCAGGATCCCTCCACTGGATACAATGTAACAGCAGCAGCAACAATGTATCAAAGTCTTACCTGTTGCACAGCTAAGCTGGGGCTCACTCAGGGGGTCTCTGCAGCAGGGGTGGGGGGAGGGCTCCTCTGATCTCCTTGCCTGCCTGGCTGCTGAGCCTCTATAACCATTGCAAACTGCACTCCTCCATATCAACCCAAATGTGCACTCCTCTGATTCCAGCAACAGGCTCCACTTCCTGCCTGGGGGAGCTGCACAGGATCACTCCGCCATGGAGGGGGGGGGGAGGTCACAGCTCACTCACAAAGCCCCCCAGCAAGGATTCCAGCAGCTTCCTGATCCCTGTACAGTGAATGGCAGCTGTGCTGACCACAGAGAGCTGATCTGGGTGACAATACAGCAGACAGGGACAGGAAAGTAGTCCCTGGGCGGAGGGATCTCAGGGCACCGAGGCTGGCTGCCCATGATGTCAGGGGGTTGGTATGCCAGGCACTGGGAATGTTAGTGATGGGACAGCTGCTCTCAGCTATGGGGCATTACAGAAATAGAGGCAATCAGGGATCTATAGTACACAGCAGCATGGGCTGCACTCAGTGCTGGGGCTGCTGCAGCTTGGGGGGACTTTATCTCGAGAAAGATAGAGGAGGTAGAAAATATGGATAGATCTCAACTGCTTAAAGACAGTGAAAGAGTAAAACATCGAGATGATCTGGTACCTATTGTTTTGGATTACAATATACATCACAAAAAGATTGAGAAGATTTTTGTGAAACACTGGCCGATTCTGCAATCTGATCCAGCTCTGATGAAGGTTATACCTGTCAAACCAAAATTTATATATAGAAAGGCTCCGAATATTAGAACTTGTCTAGTTAAGAATGTGATTGACCCACCCCGGACTAACTTGAGAACCACTATTATTGACCTAAAAGGTTTCTATCCCTGCAAAACCTGCTATGCGTGCAAGGAGACTAAGGGATTAAATGTAAGAAGGAAACAATTTCAGGCAACAACAACAGGAATAACATATACTATTAAAGATTTCATATCCTGCCAGACGGCGGGTGTAGTATATGGGCTCCAATGTGAGTGTGGACTCCAATATATTGGAAGAACAAAGAGGCCTATGTGGAAAAGGATAAGGGAGCACGTGCAGAACATCAAAAAGGGTCACACCAAACACAGTGTTTCCAAACATTTTGCTAGTCATCATAATAGTGATCCCACAAAATTGAAATTCTGGGGAATAGAGAAATTTAACAATCACTGGAGAGGAAGTAATAAGGTCAGAGTTATTAGCCAGGCAGAGTCCAAATGGATCTTCCTGATGAGGTCTCAATATCCGAGGGGTTTGAACGTAGAATTTGACTTAAATTGCTTTATTAGCAATTTTTGAACAATGACCTGCCTTACCCCTATTTTGTGCCAACATGATTATGAAATATTCATTTATGTAATGGTTTAGTTTAGCCACCTATTCATACATTGTTAACTTCTCTTATGATGCCCTTGGGTATCACATATGACACCCCATGATGACGGTGTACTGTACATTAGGTTTTTTCGGGTTCTTTTTATTATTCACTGTATTATGTAGATACAGGTTTTATATTAGTAGTGGGTATTCCTCTGTTAAGGGGACCTACATTATATATCTTTCCTCCACCATAGTTCTATTAGTGACTGTGGGAGGCTTTTTTACAGACTTTATCAGCTGATGATGCTGATTTATATTATTTTATAATACACTTAGGTTTTATATCTCATTATGTAGATTTCAGCCTTTCACTAGGTCTACATTAGTTATTTTATATATACATCCAGTTATGAGGACTTATGTATATATTTTAGCGTGATAATTATTATCAGCTTATATTACATGTCCCCGTTCTTGCAGCCGTACTAATACGATGGCTGCGGGTGCCTTGTGTGCTCCAATACAATGGCGGCCGTGTTCCGCCCATCGGAATTACTGATTGGCTTACACATTAGATAAATAGTGCTCCACCCAGGATAGGCGTATATCCTGATGAAGTCACGTGTTTGAAGTGACGTAACGCGTAGATACGCCAGTGGGAGGAGTTTACACGAACGTTCTGACGTCATATCCAGCGTGGGCGCCATCTTGGTGCTCCCAGTTCCTGAATGCAGTACACCCTTTGAGTGGTGTGAAGGCTCGTTTTTTATGAATAAATGTGTGAGTAGTACTTTGGTTTTTATACTCATTTAATAAAGCGATTTTACACTATGCAAGTTCTTTTTCCTTATTGATGATCGTGTGGGAGGGGTACCTTCGATACCATCAACGCTCTGACATAGGAGATAAGAGGAGGAGAGTCCCACCATTACTTCCTGAGGGATTCACCATCTGAAGGATCTATCCAAGATTTACCATATACTCAAAGGCTCATTGGTCCCTAGGGGCCTGGGCAGGAAGGTGAGGGGGCACTTCACCTATTTGAGGATTGGCACCTACAGTTTACACCAGCATGTTATTTTATGCACATGGACACTATCTACTGCACATGCTTGAAGTCACTATAGTGCATGATTAAGTGGTCTGAGATCTAGTCACCACCAGCCCATTAATGTTTTAGACGTTATGGCCATGTGGGCCACCTGTATATCTGTATGTCATCTGATATAGTATACTTCACTTTGTTTTGAGCGCTGCACTGCTTTATATCTTTATTAGCTTGGGGGGATTGCTACCTGCTTCCAATCCTCACCAACTTCAAAAAAAAAAGCAGAAAAAAAAGTTTTGTTTCTTTTTTGTGTGCAAAGCAGTTAGGGGTAGATGCTAGACACATATTTTTTGTATTTTATAATAAAAATGTCTTGAACAAAATAATTTGAATTCATTATTATTATAGTATATATGTTATATTGTATTACATTCTATTAGTATTATTTATATTTATTTTATTATTATTGTTATTATTATATTGTATTACATTCTATTAGTATTATTTATATTTATAATGTATTTATTTTATTATAATGTATTATAATTGTTATTATTATATTGTAGTACATGCTTTTAGTATGATTTATAATTTATTTATATTTATAATGTAGTTATTTTATTATAATTTATTATTATTTTTTATTATTATTATTTTGTATTACACAGAAAAAAACACTAAATGTGTATATTGAACACAAATTACAAATGAAAAGTCCAGTGTGGTGCATGACACCTTAAATCTGTATAATAATAAACCCTTTGTGCCGGCCAATCATTCCATCATGAAACATAAACACTTCCATAGTGTAATACCATTTATTAAAGGAATATGGCGTCCGGACCGGAAGTGCGTCATCACCTCGCAGGATTTGTTTATTCAGATTTTTTATTTTTCATATATTGTTACTATTTTGTATTCACGCTTGTGGGTTTTACATGGTATTGGCTCCACATCAGTTTTTTGGACTGTCCTCCCCATGTCAGCCCCCCCCCCAGGTCAATGCCCCCCACATCACTGTCCTCCCCCACGTCACTGTCCCCCCCATGTCATGCCCCCCCCCCAATGTCACTGCCCCCCCATGTCACTGTCCTCCCCATGTCAGTGCCCCCCCCCCCCATTGTCACTGTCCTCCCCATGTCATGGCTCCTGTCCAATGTCACTGTCCTCCCCATGTCAGGCCCCACCATGTCACTGACCTCCGCCCATGTCACTGTCCTCCCCATGTCATGCCCCCCTAATGCCACTGTACTCCCTATGTCACTGCCCCCACAATGTCACTGTCCTCCCCAGGTCAGGCCCACCCATATCACTGTCCTTCCCCATGTCATGCCCCCCCCCCCCCAATGTCACTGTACTCTCCATGTCACTGCCCCCCCCAATATCACTGTCCTCCCTATGTCAGGCCCCCCCATATCACTGCCCCCCCTCATGTCACTGTCCTCCCCATGTCAGTGCCCCCCCCCCATTGTCACTGTCCTCTCCATGTCATGGCCCCCCTCCAATGTCACTGTCCTCCCCATGTCATGCCCCCCCTCCAATGTCACTGTCCTCCCCATGTCATGGCCCCCCTCCAATGCCACTGTCCTCCCCATGTCAGGCCCCACCATGTCACTGACCCCCCCCATGTCATTGTCCTCCCCATGTCATGCCCCCCCCCAATGCCACTGTCCTCCCTATGTCACTGCCCCCCCAATGTCACTGTCCTCCCCAGGTCAGCCCCCCCATATCACTGCCCCCCCTCATGTCACTGTCCTCCCCATGTCAGTGTCCCCCCTTGAGTCACTGTCCTCCCCATGTCAGCCCCCCCCAGGTCAATGCCCCCCCACATGTCACTGTCCGTATGTCCCTAATCCCCCCACATGTCACCCCCCCATGTCACTGACCCCCCCAAATGTCACTGTCCTCCCCATGTTGCGGCCCCCCATGTCATTGATCCCCAAACATGTCACTGTCCTTCCCATGTCACTTCCCCCCCTCAAGTCACTGACCCCCCCAAATGTCACTGTCCTCCCCATGTCACTGACCCCATCATGTGTCACTGTCCTCCCTATGTCAGCCCCCCCCCCCCACATGTCACTGTGTCACTGTCCTCCCCACATGTCACTGTCCTCCCATGTCAGTCCCCCCCCTCATGTCACTGGCTCCCCACATGTCAGTGCCCTCCGCATGTCACTGCCCCCCACGTTATGGCCGCCCCATGTCACTGAACCCCCCCACATCAGTGTCTTCCCCACGTCACTTCCCCCCTCATGTCACTGTCCTCCCCATGTCACTGCCCCCCCTCATGTCACTGTCCTCCCCATGTCACTGCCCCCCCAAATGTCACTGTCCTCCCCATGTCACTGCCCCCCCTCATGTCACTGTCCTCTCCATGTCACTGTCCTCCCCCATGTCAGACCCCCCCCCCAGGTCAATGCCCCCCCTGGTCACTGTCCTCCCCATGTCACTGTCCTCCCCATGTTCATGGTCCCCCTCCAATGTCACTGTCCTCCCCATGTCACTGTCCTCCCCATGTTCATGGTCCCCCTCCAATGTCACTGTCCTCCCCATGTTGCTGCCCCTCCAAATGTCACTGTCCTCCCCATGTCACTGCCCCTCCTCATGTCACTGTCCTCTCCATGTCAGTGCCCCCCTTGTGTCACTGTCCTCCCCATGTCACTGCCCCCCCCCCCAAATGTCTCACTGTCCTCCCTGTATCAGCCCGTCCCACGTCACTGTCCTCCCCATGTCACTGCCCCCCATATCACTTCCCCCCCTCATGTCACTGTCCCCTCCATGTCAGACACCCCCAGGTCAGTGCCCGCCATGGTCACTGTCCTCCCCATGTCATGGTCCTCCTCCAATTTCACTGCCCCCCCAATGTCACTGCCCCCCCCCATGTCATTGTTCCTCCCGTGTCACTGCCCCTCCAAATGGTATTGTCCTCCCCATGTCAGCCCCCCCCCCCACATCACTGTCCTACCTGTGTCAGCCCCCCCCCCCATGTCACTTCCCCCCCTCATGTCACTGACCCCACCACGTCACTGTCCTCCCATGTCAGTGCCCCCCCCCATGTCACTGAACATCCCCACATGTCACAGCCCCCCCATGTCACTGACCCCCACACATGTCACTGTCCTCCCCATGTCACTGACCCCCACACATGTCACTGTCCTCCCCATGTCACAACCCCATGTAACTGTCCTCTCTCCGATCCATGATGCTCCCCAATACGCAATCAGCGTGTAATCAGCGGTGCAGCAGAAAAGGGGTTTAACTGTGACAGCTTGGCGATCGGCTACTTCTGCCGAAACCGTGACATGCGCAGAGGCGTCAGGGATACACATCTTCATGGGGAGGGGTGGAGCCGCACAAGTGATCGAGCAGAATGGGCGGGGTAGAAAAAGCCGACAGCTGCAACGGCGTCTAGCTGGGGCGGTGCAGTAGGCGGGAACTTTGCAAAGTTGCAATGCGTCCTCCGCTCCGCTCCTGTCGCTGTGACGTGTCCGCTGGACCGGAAGTCTTGGTCGGTCTGCACCGTTGGGGCCTGGTGACCGGAGGAGCCATGGAGATCGGGACCGAGATCAGCCGAAAGATTCGGGTGTGTTACGTAATGTACCCTACAGCCCCGCTGTGTGAGGGGGGAACCGCCCTGTTTACTGGTGTCACCTTCTAATGACACCTCAGTGACCCCTGCACCAACTTTACAGCCACTTCCTACCTAACTGCACTCCTCTCATGGCTTTTGTCAGGACCGGTTTCCTTGATGGTGACAACAGTGGACCCTTCTTGACTCCTTAACCCCCATCAGAAGCCAGGGTGACAACACAGAAGCCAATTGGGAGGCAGGAACAGAGTGTTGTCACCCCATAACAGGAAGTGCCTGGGCAGGGGACCTGAGTGGCAGGATCCACACGGATTACATTCATGGGAGCTGCAGGTTTATCATCTATGGAGACTTTAACCCTCTCCCTGCCAGAGCTGTCGGTGCACACAGGTTCAAACAAGTCATTTTTAGGCCCGAAGATCGCTTAAAAACCCCCCAAAACACCATCTGAGACCCCGGAGAATAAAATGGCAGTTGTTTTAATTTTTTTATTTCAGAAAATATTACAATAATTCACTTTTTTTTTCTCATTTTTTTTCTAAACTTTATTGTTCTTTAGGGGACAAAACACCTCCTATGTGATGATTTTCGGGCTCTCTTTGGGGCCGATTCGCACCACAATTTCTGCGTGCACGTTGATGATGCGTTCTCTGAACCCCCCTATTTTTTTGTTTCTCTCTTATTTATTCAGGACATTTGCGTTGTGTTTTTGATGCATTTCGCTGCGTTCCAGATGAGTTCCATACAGAAAAAAATGCAGCATGTTCTACTTTTGTTGATTGCAGTGGTGTGAATCCGTGCCATGTGGAATGCCAAGGGCCGATGGAGAACACTGCCCATGCGCTTTTGATGCAGAAAAAAACGCCTGACTGCATTTGGCGTGTACCAACCCCGAAGGCCGGTTCACACCCCAAATATGCGCTCTGGCTGCATTGCGGATGCGCTTTTCTTTACGTTCACACCAGAAAAAACTCACTTTGGAGGCGTTTCTTCGTTCTCTCTTCTCCTTCCTTCTCTCTTCTTTCTCCCTCCTTCCTTCTCTCTTCTTTCTCCCTCCTTCCTTCTCTCTTCTTTCTCCCTCCTTCCTTTCTCTCTTCTTTCTCCCTCCTTCCTTCTCTCTTCTTTCTCCCTCCTTCCTTCTCTCTTCTTTCTCCCTCCTTCTTCTCTCTTCTTCTCCCTCCTTCCTTCTCTCTTCTTTCTCCCTCCTTCCTTCTCTCTTCTTTCTCCCTCCTTCCTTCTCTCTTCTTTCTCCCTCCTTCCTTCTCTCTTCTTTCTCCCTCCTTCCTTCTCTCTTCTTCTCCCTCCTTCTTCTCTCTTCTTTCTCCCTCCTTCTTCTCTCTTCTTTCTCCCTCCTCTTCTCTCTTCTTTCTCCCTCCTTCTTCTCTCTTCTTTCTCCCTCCTTCTTCTCTCTTCTTTCTCCCTCCTTCTCTCTCTCTTTCTTCCCTCCTTCTTCTCTCTTCTTTCTCCTCCTTCTTCTCTCTTCTTTCTCCCTCCTTCTTCTCTCTTCTTTCTCCCTCCTTCTTCTCTCTTCTTTCTCCCTCCTTCTTCCTCTTCTTTCTCCCTTCTCCCTCCTTCTTCCTCTCTTCTTTCTCCCTTCTCCCTCCTTCTTCTCTCTTCTTCTCCCTTCTCCCTCCTTCTTCTCTCTTCTTTCTCCCTTCTCCCTCCTTCTTCTCTCTTCTTTCTCCCTTCTCCCTCCTTCTTCTCTCTTCTTTCTTCCCTTCTCCCTCCTTCTTCTCTCTTCTTTCTCCCTTCTCCCTCCTTCTTCTCTCTTCTTTCTCCCTTCTCCCTCCTTCTTCTCTCTTCTTTCTCCCTCCTTCTTCTCTCTTCTTTCTCCCTCCTTCTTCTCTCTTCTTCTCTCTTCTTTCTCCCTCCTTCTTCTCTCTTCTTCTCTCTTCTTTCTCCCTCCTCCCTCCTTCTCCTCTCTTCTTTCTCCCTCCTCCTCCCTTCCTCCTCTCTTCTTTCTCCCTCCTCCCTCCTTCTCCTCTCTTCTTTCTCCCTCCTCCCTCCTTCTCCTCTCTCTTTCTCCCTCCTCCCTCCTTCTCCTCTCTTCTTTCTCCCTCCTCCCTCCTTCTCCTCTCTTCTTTCTCCCTCCTCCCTCCTTCTCCTCTCTTCTTTCTCCCTCCTCCCTCCTTCTCCTCTCTTCTTTCTCCCTCCTCCCTCCTTCTCCTCTCTTCTTTCTCCCTCCTCCCTCCTTCTCCTCTCTTCTTTCTCCCTCCTCCCTCCTTCTCCTCTCTCTTCTCCCTCCTCCCTCCTTCTCCTCTCTTCTTTCTCCCTCCCTCCCTCCTTCTCCTCTCTTCTTTCTCCCTCCTCCCTCCTTCTCTCTCTCTTTCTCCCTCTCCTCCTTCTCCTCTCTTCTTTCTCCCTCCTCCCTCCTTCTCCTCTCTTCTTTCTCCCTCCTCCCTCCTTCTCCTCTCTTCTTTCTCCCTCCTCCCTCCTTCTCCTCTCTTCTTTCTCCCTCCTCCCTCCTTCTCCTCTCTTCTTTCTCCCTCCTCCCTCCTCCCTCCTTCTCCTCTCTTCTTTCTCCCTCCTCCCTCCTCCCTCCTTCTCCTCTCTTCTTTCTCCCTCCTCCCTCCTCCCTCCTTCTCCTCTCTTCTTTCTCCCTCCTCCCTCCTCCCTCCTTCTCCTCTCTTCTTTCTCCCTCCTCCCTCCTCCCTCCTTCTCCTCTCTTCTTTCTCCCTCCTCCCTCCCTCCCTCCTTCTCCTCTCTTCTTTCTCCCTCCTCCCTCCTCCCTCCTTCTCCTCTCTTCTTTCTCCCTCCTCCCTCCTTCTCCTCTCTTCTTTCTCCCTCCTCCCTCCTCCCTCCTTCTCCTCTCTTCTTTCTCCCTCCTTTCACACCAGAAAAAATTCGCTTCGGCGGTGATTCTTCATGCGTTTTTTTTTTTTTTTTTTTCTTTCTGCATTTGCAGTGCATTGCATAATGTTTCCTCTCTATATATATTTTTAATCTGTAATGGATTTTTTGATGGGTTTTGCAGTACAGTTCATGTGCAGAAAAAAAAATGCAGCATATTGTAATTGACTGAACCCATTTAACCTGTCCATGCATTTTTCCCTAAAAGCCCCCCGCCACTAAAAAGTCCTACAAGTCTGTGTGTGAATGACACGTAGGATAATACATAGGGCCGTTTGGAAGCAGTAAGAAACAAAATGCCTGATGCCCCCTAAGGCCCGGCCATACATTGGTCGATTTTTGAACGATTTTCGTTCGAAAATTGGACCCAAGAATAATCGGTTGATTTTTCGCTCTGTTAGTGGGGCAATGGCACCGGCTGATTTTCGTGTTTCCTCCCTAATTCGTTTATCGGGCATGCTGGAAAATGCGCGAAAAACGGCCGCTTTTTCGAAATCATTGGTGGCACCATCGGATTACGGAACAATGTTTTTGGTCGAAAAATCGTTCAGAATTCCACCCATGTGTGCCTGCTTAAGGGCTCGTTCACACGTGGCTGTTTAACCAACGCTTGCCAAACGCCCCTATAGCGTTTGGCAAGTGTTGGTATGGCGTTTGCGGAGTGTTTTTTTTAACGCGCGCATGTGTGGTTTAGCAACCGGTTGCTAGGCATTTGCCGAGCGTTAAAAACGCCCCACAAACGCCTATAATGCAGTTTGAATGGTGTTACTGCTCTGCAAACGCCCTGCAACCACGTCGCAAACGCCGGCCGGGCGTTTGCGGAGCGGCACCATAGACGAGAATAGAAGCTTCAACGTCTCCTGACTCGACCAGAGGTGTCCATTTTGCCGCGACGTGACGCAAATGCTCCCGTTAGAACAGCACCATGTGCTGTAATGTGCAGAATTTGCAGAGGCGTTTGGGAAGCGGTAAAAAACGCTTCCCAAACGCCTCTCTGCCGCCTGCACACAACGCTAGTGTGAACGTAGTCTAAAAGTGGCAGCAAAAATGCCCTGTGTGCATGAGGGGAGATTAGTGAACGTACGTTCGCTGATCTTTCTAGCTTCTGTCCGGAAGCACCTACCATGCCATTTCTGGGTCCACCAATGGGGCCTGGGACGTGGCGTGCATGCAAGGGGGGTGGACCAACACTTATCAGAGTGCATGGAAGTGATCCCACAGCTGCACAGCCACTGATCACATAGGCGATTGGAAGCGAAAGTGGGTGCCTGTCAAAACCAAGTACCTGCTACCCCTCCGCCACCTCCAAAAAAAACACGGAGGAGGCAGAAGCGCAGAACTTCCCTTTTGGGATGGTGTTCTGCTTTTAAGTGGATCTTCTCACACAGGACTGTGTTGTGCCCCGGCATTGAGCTGTTCATTGATTATTGATAATTGATACATTGTCTCATCCTTCTCTATAACTTCTCCCGTTCTCTTCCTCACAGACGGCGATAAAGGGAAGCTTGCAGGAACTGGGAGCGTATGTGGGTGAGTCCTTCCTATCACTTCTTGTCCCACAGGAGCTTACACTCTATTCTCATCACCAGCACAGACACACCCCTAGTAGGGCTAAGCTGCTCAGAAGAACAATTGGAAAGATCTCTCTTCTGTTAGAAATAACAATTGACATGTACAGTGGATATAAAAAAAAGTCTACACGCCCCTTTTAAAATGTCAGGTTTCTGTGATGTAAAAAAATGAAACAAAGATAAATCATTTCAGAACTTTTTCCACCTTTAATGTGATCTATAAACTGTACAACTCAGTTGAACAACAAACTTAAATTTTTTAGGTGGAGGGAAGTAGAAAAAAAAAAAACTAAAATAATCTGGTTGCATAAGTGTTCACATCCTTTACACTAATCCTCTGTTGAAGCCCTTTTGATGTGATTCCAGCACTCAGTATTTTGGGGAGGAGTCTATCCGCACGGCACATCCTGACTTGGCAATATTTGCCCGCTCTTGCAAATCTATCAAATTGCGAGGGCATCTCCTGTGCACAGCTCTCTTCAGAGAACCCCACATATCTTCCATTGGATTCAGGTCTGGGCTCTGGCTGGGCCATTCCAACCCTTTCCTCTTCTTCTGGTGAGGCCATTCCTTTGTTGGTTTGGATGGATGCTTTCGGTCATTGTCATGCTAAAAGATGAAGTTCCTCCTTGTGTTCAGCTTTCTAGAAGAAGCCTGAAGGTTTTGTGCCGATATTGACCCGTATTTGGAACTGTTCATAATTCCCTCTACCTTGACTAAGGCCCCAGTTCCAGCTGCCCCAAAGCATGATGCTGCCACCACCATGCTTCACAGTGGGTATGGTGTTCTTTTGGTGATGTGCAGTGTTGATTTTGTGCCAAACATATTCTTTTGGAATTATGGCCAAAAAGTTCATCCTTGGTTTCATCAGACCAGAACACATTTTCCTACATGCTTTTGGGAGACTTCAAATGTGTTTTTGCAAAATGTAGCCGGGCTTGGATGTTCTTCTTCGTAAGAAAAGGCTTCCATCTTGCCACTCTACCCCATAGCCCAGACATGAAGAACACAGGAGATTGGTCACATGGACCACACAGCCAGGACTTGCCAGATATTCCTGCAGCTCTTTTCATGTTCCTGTAGGCCTCTTGGCCGCCTCCCACACCAAGTTTCTTCTTGTCTTTTCAGCAATTTTGGAGGGATGTCCAGTTCTCGGTGATGTCACTGTTAGTGATGTCACTGTTGGTGATGTCCCTGTTGCGCCATATTTTCTCCACTTGATGATGACTGTCTTCACTGTGTTCCATGGTATATCTAATGCCTTGGAAATTCTTTTGTACCCTTCTCCTGACTGATACCTTTAACAATGAGATCCCTCTGAAGCTTGGAAGCTCTCTGCAGACGATGGCTTTTGCTGTAGGATGCGACTAAGAAAATGTCAGCAAAGATCTACTAGAACAGCTGAGTTTTATTTGGGGTTAATCAGAGGCACTTTAAATGATGGCAGGTGTGTACTGACTCCTGTTTAACAGGATTTTGAATGTGATTGCTTAATTCTGAACACCGCTACATCCCCAGTTATAAGAGGGTGTGCACACTTATGCAACCACATTATTTTAGAACAGCTGAACTTTATTTGGGGTTAATCAGAGGCACTTTAAATGATGGCAGGTGTGTATTGACTCCTATTTCTAATGATTTTGAATCTAATTGCTTAATTCTGAACACAGCTACATCCCCAGTTATAAGAGGGTGTGCACACTTATGCAACCACATTATTTTAGCTTTTTATGTTTACCCCCTCCCTAAAATATTTTCCGTTTTTCAATTGAGGTGTACAGTATATAGGTCACATTAAAGGTGGAAAAAGTTCTGAAATGATTTATTTTTCTCATTTTTTTTCTACATCACAGAAACCTGACTTTTAACAGGGATGTGTAGACATTTTTTTTTTTTTTTTTTTAATATCCACTGTACCAGAACCACCAGTACCATATATCCACTGTACCAGAATGGGCCAGAGCACACAGACAGCAAACAAAAACAATTGTTGAATTTCTGCTTATATTTTGCTTTTGCTGGTTCCTCCCCCCTCCCTCTGATCAACAAACCTCTGTTTTCATTACATACCAAATTTTAAACCAAGTGAGATCATCACTGGGTTCCTCTGCTTGTCTATGCAATGTAGGCAGCTCATGGCTGATGGGAGGGGCCAGCAGGGGCTCTACATGGCTTCCTGAAAACATCACAGCACCCTGCCTCAGATGAGGGGTCTAAGTGCAGATATTTTTTTTCTTCCTGTTCTGTTGAGTCATTGTACTGTAATGTTTTGGGATTATGGAAGGAACCCACCCAGGTGCAAATACATACTCTATGTAGGTGGTGTCACCAGGGGAACTCACACTTAGTATCCCAGTGCTGCAAATCTAGAGTGCTAAATATTTTTATATGTATTTGTTCCTTCCACCAGACGAGGAGCTCCCCTGATTACATCATGGTGATGGTAGCAAATAAGAAGAGCCAGGAGCAGATGACGGACGACCTGTCGCTCTTCCTTGGGAATAACACATTGCGCTTCACCACATGGTAACACGCCTATATGTGTCGCTTTACTGCATGCTGTAGCCGTAGGTCTTGGTGGCCTTAGATTCTTTGTGGCATTGTGGAAGTCTTGGTTTTAGATGGTGGCTATGGTGGTTAGTCGTGCGAATCATAGCAGGGGGTCTTGATCGTCATAGCGGAGGATCTATAACTTATAGATGTCTTAGTGACTATAGCACTTGGGCTTGGCAGCTATGGTAGGGTGTCTTGATGGCTATAGATATCTTGGTGTCAATAGATCTCTTGATGACATTGTAGGGGGCTTGGTGGTTATAGATGTCTTTATGACACTGTAGAGGGCTTTTTGGTTATGTCTTGGACCCTGTCGTTGTCTTGGAGGCTATGGATATCTGGTGACGTTGTAGAGGGGTTGCTGGTTATGCTGGGGGTCTTGATGTGTATAGTGGGGAGTATTGAGGCTATAGATGTTTTGGGTGGCCATAGCAGAAGGTTTTGGATAGTATAGACTCTATACTGTACTATAGATTCTTGGTGGCTAGAGCACCTTGCTATGACAAGTAGCCTTTGTGGCATAAGATGTCCTGATGACATTGTAGGGGGGTTGCTGGTTATGTTGAAGGAAGGGGTCTTGGTGGTATAGTTGTGTTGGTTTCAAATGTAGGGCTCGCTGGTTATACCAAGAGTTGGTTATTTGGTGGCTTTAGATGTTTTGGTGGCTGTAGCAGGAGGTCTTGCGGGTTAGTGGAGTGTCTTGGAGACTACAGTTTCCTGGTGACCATGGTCCCATGTTGAACTCTTGGTGGCCATAGCAGAGAGTCTTGGTGATTATAGCTGTCTTGGCCACTTTGTAGGGGCTTGCTGGCTAAACCAAGAGTTGGTAATAGCGCTATGGATGTTTAGTGGCTGTAGCTGGGGGCCTTGTGGAATAGAGCAGTTTGGCGTTTATAGCAGGAGCCTTGGTATCTAAAGCAGGGAGCCTTGAGGATACAGCAGAAAGTATTGGAGCTATAGATGGCTTGAAAGCTGTAACTGGAAGTCCTGGAGCTATAGATGTCTTGGAGCTTCAGATTTTTTTAAGGCTATAGCGGGAAGTCTTGGAGCTATAGATGGCATGAAGGCTATAGAGGGAAGTCTTGGAGCTATAGATGGCTTGTAGGCTGTAGCGGGAAGTCTTGGAGCTATAGATGGCATGAAGGCTATAGAGGGGAAAGTCTTGGAGCTATAGATGGCTTGTAGGCTATAGAGGGAAGTCTTGGAGCTATAGATGGCTTGTAGGCTATAGAGGGAAGTCTTGGAAGGCTATAGATGGCTTGTAGGCTATAGAGGGAAGTCTAGTAGCTATAGATGGCTTGAAGGCTATGGCGGGAAGTCTAGAAGCTATAGATGCTTGAAGGCTATGGCGGGAAGTCTAGTAGCTATAGATGGCTTGAAGGCTATGGCGGGAAGTCTAGTAGCTATAGATGGCTTGAAGGCTATGGCGGGAAGTCTAGAAGCTATAGATAGCTTGAAGGCTATAGAGGGAAGTCTTGGAGCTATAGATGGCTTGTAGGCTATAGAGGGAAGTCTTGGAGCTATAGATGGCTTGAAAGGCTATAGAGGAAGTCTGGAAGCTATAGAGGGCTTGTAGGCTTAGAGGAAGTCTTGGAGCTATAGATGGCTTGAAGGACTATAGAGGGAAGTCTTGGAGCTATAGATGGCTTTGTAGGCTATAGAGGGAAGTCTTGGAGCTATAGATGGCTTGTAGGCTATAGAGGGAAGTCTTGGAGCTATAGATGGCTTGAAGGGCTATAGAGGGAAGTCTTGGAGCTATAGATGGCTTGTAGGCTATAGAGGGAAGTCTTGGAGCTATAGATGGCTTGAAGGCTATAGAGGGAAGTCTTGGAGCTATAGATGGCTTGAAGGCTATGGCAGGAAGTCTAGAAGCTATAGATGGCTTGAAGGCTATGGCGGGAAGTCTAGTTGCTATAGATGGCTTGAAGGCTATAGAGGGGAATTTCTAGTAGCTATAGATGGCTTGAAGGCTATAGAGCAGTGGTTCTTAACCTTGTTGGAGGTACTGAACCCCACCAGTTTCATATGCGCATTCACCGAACCCTTCTTAATTGGAAAAATAAATGATTTTTAAAATTCAAAACATAGGTATATATTTAGGTATATATTTATACATAGGTGCACAAAATGAACAAAACCGTTAAGAACAAAACCATTAAAACATGATTTTCACACAAAAACAAAACATAATAATGAATATTTACTGCACGAATCATATGAGTCGGGTGTGGGTCTTCACCTCCGCCGAACCCCGCGAGACTCACCGAACCCCTGGGGTTCGATCGAACCCAGGTTAAGAACCACTGCTATAGAAGGAAGTCTTGGAACTACAGGTGTCTTGGTGTCATTGTGGGTTGACTGTTATAACATGGGCTCTTGTTGGTTATAGATTTCTCGGTGGCTATAAGATGTCTTGCTTTGTATTAAAGTGGAACTAAACCCATCGATTGTTTCAACTGTTTCCTAAAAAATGTTACATTCAAGGTATGCCGTGAATAACTGTCACATTGGTTGTGCTCTCAACCGAACTGTCAAGCCTTCAAATGGCTGGTGTCATAATTGATCACATGCAGCGCCATGGCAACTGCAGATCAGAGGCTAAGATGGCAGCTTCCATGGTGTAGAGGATAAAAGGGTTTAGTACCTCATCAAGCAATGACACTTTATGGGTGGCTTGTTATTTAAGCCTGGCGTAATTTTTAAAATAAATGACTTCATGCCAACTGTAATTTCTGTTACTCTTCTCGTTTGTCCTCAGGTTGCAGGGTGTACTGGATAAACTACGCGCCATCACTCCAGGTCAGTGCTGCTGAATGGCGTTTGCATTCTAAACTGATGCATGACGTCCTCCTCCTACACTCGGTTACTGAGGTCTGGCTTTTAGCCCCGCGCCTGGAATCACTGGTGTATTTAGGTTTTGTGCTGCCTCCTGCGGAGGGAGCCTGACATTGACCAATAACACCCCTGCACCCTTTCACTATCCCACTAACCCCCCCCCCCCCCCGCGGTGATAGAGAGATGCTCATCTTCACAGTTCTGGACATCCCCGGGAGTCAGGCTCTACATACAGCTCGACATCCCCGGGAGTCGAGAGTCAGGTTTACATACACCATGAAGCAGGATCCCACCTGGTTCCCATGGTGTGTGTCCCCCTCCTTTCATGCCTTCTTCTGAGGGAGGTGCTGCCCCCCCCCCCAAAAAAAAATGCCCCCCCCCCCCCCCCCCCCGGCAAGTGCCTTGTTTGCCATGTGGTAAATACGACCCCACCTGGAATATAGACATAGGGGAGCAGTGTGGATGGTAGCTCACGTCTGGTTGATGGGAAGACATTTTATTTTCCATTGGTCCAGTCTTGAGTTTTCAGTGCCAAAATGTATTATGTAGATGCTGTTGGGGTAAAAGCATTGTTAGGGCTTGTGTTTATGGAGTATTTATTACTCACTATTTTAGTGATTTAGATTTTCTGTGCCATCCACATCACAATAGCAGCGTACTTGGATGTCACATTTACAATACCAATCAAGGTAAGCGGGTTTGGAGGACCCTGCTCATGAGAGTTAACAATCTAAAAGCTGGGGGAAAGTGATATAAAATGTAATACCTATGAGGGGATGAGCTGATGGAGAAAGAACATTTTGCTTATTAGGTAGAGAGGATGGGCTTTTCCTGAGATGAGTTTTCACGGATTGCCTAATGGCAGACAGAGTAGGAGGTAGATGGATTTGGGTTGGAAGCTCCAGAGGAAGGGAGAGGCTCTAGAGAAGTCCTGGATGCAAACATGGGAGGTGGTGATGAGGGAGCGAGAAAGCAGGAGATCTTGGGACAGAAATTGGATTAGGGAGTTCCAGGCGATGTGGGAGTTTCTTGAGAAGTCCTAGAGGTGAGCATGGGAGGAGGTGATGAGGAAGCTAGATAACAGGAAGTCTTGGGACAGAAATTGGGGTAGAGAGTTCAGTGTATTACAGAGGCTCTGGAGAAGTCCTGGATGCGAACATGGGAGGAGGTGATGAGGGAGCGAGAAAGCAGGAGATCTTGGGACAGAAATTGGATTAGGGAGTTCAAGGCGATAGGGGAGGTTCTTGAGAAGTCCTAGAGGTGAGCATGGTAGGAGGTGATGAGGAAGCTAGATAACAGGCGGTCTTGGGACAAAAATTGGAGTAGGAAGTTGTGTATTGGAGAAATCCTGGAGGCAAGTATCGCAGGAGGTGACCAGGGAGCTACAGTGCAGGAGGTTTTGGGACAGAATTTGAGGTATGGGTTTCAAGAGTATGGTAGAGGTCCTGGAGGAGGTAATGGAGATGCTAGAGAGCAGGAAGTATTGGGAGAAGTGGAGAGGATGGTTTGGGTGATATTTGGGGATGATGTTGGTGACGGCTCAGGGAAGAGTTATGGATGGCTTTGTATGTTAGTATTTTGAATCTTATTTGTTGGGTGATCGGAAGCCAGTGGAGGCATTAGCAGAGCGGGATGGAGGACACAGACCAGTTGGTACGGTGGATGAGTCTAGTAGCAGCATTCATAGTAGATGAGAGGTAGGCCAACAAGGAGTGAGTCGTAATAGTAGAGATGAGATGACAAGACGGTGGATTAGTAGCTTGATGACGTCACTGGTTAGGAAGGGGTGCTTTCTGGAAGTGTTATGGAGGTGAAGATGGCAGGATGTGGACAGTGATTGAATGTTGGGCCTGAAGGAGAGGATTACACAGAGTGCTCCCTGGCCTCAGGAGTAGGAAGGATAGTTGTCCTGCTGATCTTGACAGAAAACCAGTCGGAAAGATTGAGATTTAGGAAGTGGTGTGACATCCTTAGTATATGTCTGTAAATTAGTAATGTATGAGAAGACTCAAGGGGGGTGATTTACTAAAACTGAAGAGTGCTAAATGTGGTGCAGCTGTGCATGGTAGCCCATCAGCTTCTAATTTCAGCTTTGTTCAATCACGTTTTGGGGGGGGGGGAAACTGAAGGCTGATTGGTTTATATACAGAGCTGCACCAGATTTTGCCCTCTCCAGTTTTAGCAAATCAACCCTATGATTTCAAGAAGACGCAAGTTCTCATGGATAAGAAAAAGAGAGGAAGGCGCCTCAAAGTGCAGTATTGACCATTTATTTCGTAAACAATGGATACATTGCACTTCCAAGATAAACAGATAAAAAGACTCATCTTGTTGTAATTAGATCCAGGTGGGACATCCAGTCATCCAGCAGCAAAATCTGTCTATAGGATCAGGAAGTGGAGTCCAGGATGTGCCTGTGCGTCAAAAATGAAGCTTGGAGAGCAGAGTCAGATGTAGGAGATGAAGGGGGCGGTAATACATTTCGGAGCATGCTCAATAGGCTCCTTCTTCAGGCCTGAGCCCCAGTAGAACCCTGACATTTTTATAGTGTGCAGGCAATGGGAGGGAGGCAAGTAGTTTCTGGGTGCCTCCCTCCCATGCTCTTCACACTATAAAAATGTCAGGGTTCTACTGGTGCTCAGGTCTGAAGAAGGAGCCTATTGAGCATGCTCCGAAATGCATTACCACCTCCTACATCTGACTCTGCTCTCCAAGCTTCATTTTTGATGCACAGGCACATCCTGGACTCCACTTCCTGATCCTATAGACCAGTGGTACTCAACCTTCCTAATGCCGTGACCCTTTAATACAGCTCCTCATGTTGTGGTGACCCCCAACCATAAAATTATTTATCCAGTAATTATAATTCTTGAGTGTCGTTTTTACCTCCAATACTGCTGCTTTTAACAGAGTAGCTGCTTTCAACAGAGTAGCTGCTTTCAACAGAGTAGCTGCTTTCAACAGAGTAGCTGCTTTCAACAGAGTAGCTGCTTTCAACAGAGTAGCTGCTTTCAACAGAGTAGCTGCTTTCAACAGAGTAGCTGCTTTCAACAGAGTAGCTGCTTTTTAACACATCAGAAATATGTGTTTTCCGATGGTCTTAGGCGACCCCTGTGAAAGGGTTGTTCGACCCCCAGGTTGAGAACCACTGCTATAGACAGATTTTGCTGCTGGACGGCTGGATGTCCCACCTGGATCCAATTACCACACGATGAGTCTTTTTAACTGTTTATCTTGTAAGTGCAACTTATCCATTGTTTACTAAATAAATTGTCAATACTGCACTTAGAGGAGCCTTCCTCTTTTTCTTGTTACTGAATTATAGCCTTGCTGCCACTCCATCCATCCATCCATCCATCCATCCATCCATCCATCCCTGATATCCACCTGGCACCTTTATCTTACAGCTACAGAGGTTGGGCTCCAACAAGCACGCCCTATATAATATACATTTTCAAGTTCTCATGGATAGTACACCGTTTTCAGCAGGCTGTAATTCTGGCATTTGTAATCTAAGGCATGCCATACATTTATGAATGGTTTGAAGGAAAGAAAAGTGCTTGGTTGCCCCATCAGCACCGTCCTTGTTGATTGGGGGGGGGGCGGGGGAAAATCTCTCCTGTTGCCCTATTGTATTCTGACAGCGGGAGATTTTCCCGCCGTCAGAATACAATGATTGCAGTCGGCGTCTATAGCTGCTGCCAGTGATCAAACGATAAAAAAAACAGGCTAGTTGTACTGGTCGATCAATAGATTGACTTCAGTACAACCAGCCTGTCCATAGACAGATCGAAATTCGACTGGTTCTTGCTGAACCACCCAAACTGTTATCTGTTTATGGCCAGCTTAAGCGACTCACATACAGACCTTTGACTTGGCTGACACTGCTGGAGCACACCAGCATAATATTCGATATTAAGGCAATTCCCTCGTCTCTTCTAGGATCCAACAGCCTGAAAGCCTCAGAGGCCATCATCTTCAATAGTAGCATGCCACCCCTGAGGAGCCATAGCAGAGAGGATTCTGAGAGAGAGCCCCAGCCACAGCGGCTGGAGAAGTTCCTCAGCGTGGTGCCCAGCAGCTCTCAAGCACAGCGCGGCTCTGACAGGTAATGCGCAAATCATGTACCGCATGTGTTCCTTTACTAAAGAACGCACCAATCAGTATGTCATTGAGGAGACTGAAATGCATTCTGGGATTGGGAGGGGGTCATGCGTGGGGGGGGGGCCTGGGGTGTCTAAAGTATAACTAAAGACAGATTTTTTTCTTTGGGGGGGGGGGGGGTTTGGTGTGGGGTGTTTTTTTTTTTTGTTTTTTTTTTTTTTTTTTTTTTGGTGTGTTTTTATTTTGGATAGAGTGGAAAGGTGTGTTTTCAGTTTTTATTGCTCCTTGTGCCCCCCATTAGGGAGATTCACCCTCTCTATTTATCTTGCTTACCTTTATCATTGAAAGTGAAAGAAAATCCCAAACTTTGGTTTTTTTTTTATATAGGTGGCACTGACAGGTGACACTGAAAGGCAGCTCAGATGGGCACTGCTATGTGGCATTGATGTGGACTGGTAGGCACTGATATGTGGCATTGATGTTCCACTGATGGGCACTGGCAGGTGGCACTGTGAGGCTACAGTGATCATCAGGGCACTCTGATCATCAGAGCCCGGATGATCAGTGTACATGTCCTCTCTGAGGAATGCCGATTACCGGCTCACCTCTCCTCTTCTCTCCTCTGTCAGCGTGACAGCTCGAGTGGAGAGAAATGCCGACAACTGGCATTTCCCTATTTACATGTGATCAGCTGTGATTGGACACAGCTGATCACATGACCGAGCCGATATCTTTGGCTCTTTCTGTTGATCGGTGATCCGCTTTGTCTGAGGGACACAGCACACCACCGATCGTCACGCTACGCGCTCCCGGAGCCGCGCTAGCACGGTTAGAGTGGGAGGACGTCCTATGACGTCCTCCCAGAACGAGAGAACCGTGCCCGTCATTGCCTTATATGGCGGGTGGGAGGTGGTTAAAGTAACAAACATGTCATACTTACTTGCTCTGTGCGGTGGTTTTGCACAGAGCAGCCTGGATCCTCCTCTTCTCATGTCCCACACCGGCGCTCCTGGTCTCTGGTCTTCTTCCTGTTGGGTGCCCACACAGCAAGCAACTTTCTATGGGGGCACCCTCCCTCTCCTGATTTGGTTCACTGGCTGTGATTGACAGCAGAGGGAGCCAATGCTGCCTCAGCCAATCAGGAGTGAGAATTCCCGGAGAACCAAGGCTCTCATGGACATCGCTGGATCGGTATGTGGCTCAGGTAAGTGTTGGGGGGGGGGGGGCTGGCTGGGCAGCTTCACACATACATAGAATGCATGAGGGTAAAAATCCTTGAGCCTTTACAACCACTTTAATTGCCTCTTGCTTCCTGTTTTGGCTATTGGACAGGAAGTGAAGGGAAATCTCCCCAATGGGACACAAATTGCAAAAATAAACCTTACAGGGGTTACAAAGTTTTTTGCCTTTTTAATTCGTCTTTAAATTTGTGCTTTGGAACAAACTAACACAGGTTTCAGTATCATTGTACACAAAGTGCTCAGGATAGACCATGCCACTCCTTCCCACCCACACACTATGACCCTTTAACTGGGGCTTAAAGCTGGGAGAGTGGGATGGTCTTCCTGATGTTTTGCTGTCACATGATCAGGAGCCTGTCCTGCCAGCTCACAATCATACCTAGAGACTGAGAGCTGCCTGTGCCAGCTCAGTCACTGTGCTGTGAGCATGCTTTAAGCACAAAAACCTCGGTCACCTTGGGAGGTGGACCTTAATTCCTACAAGCCACTCATATGGGTATATGTGTGGCTTGTAGGCATTAAGACCCACCTTCCTTGTTGCCGTACATGTGAGAAATATGGTGTGTGTGTGTGTGTGTGTGTGTGTGTGTGTGTGTGTGTGTGTGTGTGTGTGTGTGTGTGTGTGTGTGTGTGTGTGTGTGTGTGTGTGTGTGTGTGTGTGTGTGTGTGTGTGTGTGTGTGTGTGTGTGTGTGTGTGTGTGTGTGTGTGTGTGTGTGTGTGTGTATACAGTGGGGATCGAAAGTTTGGGCACCCCAGCTAAAAATGTGTATTAATGTGCATAAAGAAGCCAAGGAAAGATGGAAAAATCTCCAAAAGGCATCAAATTACAGATTAGACATTCTTATAATATGTCAACAAAAGTTAGATTTTATTTCCATCATTTACACTTTCAAAATAACAGAAAACAAAAAAATGGCGTCTGCAAAAGTTTGGGCACCCTGCAGAGTTAATATCTTGTACTGCCCCCTTTGGCAAGTATCACAGCTTGTAAACGCTTTTTGTAGCCAGCCAAGAGTCTTTAAATTCTTGTTTGAGGTATCTTTGCCCATTCTTCCTCACAAAAGTCTTCCAGTTCTTTGAGATCTCTGGGCTGTCTGTCACGCACTGCTCTTTTAAGGTCTATCCATAGATTTTCAATTATGTTGAGGTCAGGAGATTGTGAAGGCCATGGCAAAACGTTCAGTTTACACCTCTTGATGTAATCCCCCGTGGATTTCGAGGTGTGTTTAGGATCAATATCCATTTGTAGAAGCCATCCTCTCTTTAACTTCAGCTTTTTCACAGATGGCATCAAGTTACCATCCAAAATTTGCTGAAATTTTATTGAATCCATTTTTCCTTCTACTCGTGAGATTTTCCCTGTGCCACTGGCTGCAACACAACCCCAAAGCATGATTGATCCAACCCCATGCTTAACAGTTGGACAGAGGTTCTTTTCATTAAATTCTGTGTCCCTTCTTCTCCAAACGTACCTTTGCTCATTCCGGCCAAAAAGTTCAATTTTAACCTCATCGGTCCACAGAACTTGTTTCCAAAATGCATCAGGCTTGTCTCTATGTTCATTTGCAAAGTTCAAACGATGATTTTTGTGGTGAGGACGTAGAAGAGGTTTTCTTCTGATGACTCTTCCATGAAGACCATATTTGTACAAGTATCTCTTTATAGTGGAATAGTGTACCACAACTCCAATGTCTTCCAGATCTTTCTGGAGGGATCGTGCAGTCAAACGTGGGTTTTGAATTGTTTTTCTCACAATCCTGCGAGCTGTTCTGTCTGATATTTTTCTTGGTCTTCCAGATCTTGCTTTAACTTCCACTGTTCCTGATGACTGCCATTTCTTAATTACATTCCAAACAGAGGATATTGACATCTGAAAACGCTTTGCTATCTTCTTATAGCCTTCTCCAGCTTTGTGAGCGTCAACTATTTTCAGTTTCAGTTTCCTAGACAACTGCTTAGAAGAACCCATGGTGCTGATTGTTGGGGCAAGGTCAGATGAGTCTGGGCATTTAAAACCTTTTAGATTGACATCATCTGGTCTTCCCAGATGATGATTGAGAACAATCCATGACACTGGCAGGTCTCAGCTTGGCAAAGGGGGCAGTGCATGCTATAAATTCTGCAGGGTGCCCAAACTTTTGCAGACGCCATTTTTTTGTTTTCTGTTATTTTGAAAGTGTAAATGATGGAAATGAAATCTAACTTTTGTTGACATATTATAAGAATGTCTAATCTGTAATTTGATGCCTTTTGGAGATTTTTCCATCTTTCCTTGGCTTCTTTATGCACATTAATACAAATTTTTAGCTGGGGTGCCCAAACTTTCGATCCCCACTCTGTGTGTGTGTGTGTGTGTATATATATATATATATATATATATATATATATATATATATATATATATATATATGTGTATATGTATGTGTGTGTGTATATATATGTGTATGTATGTGTGTGTATATGTGTGTGTATATATATATATATATATATATATATATATATATATATTATAAATTTTTTTTTTTTTCTATTAACCCCTTTATGTCTAAGGGTGAAACAAATCTTAATGCTTAAGCACATTTTTGCAGTGTTGACATGTGTTAGTAAAAAAAAAAAAAAAAAAAAAATATATATATATATATATATATATATATATATATAGCTCTCAAAAAAGCACACAGGCGAACAAATACCACAGAAAGAAAGCTCTATTCATGGGAAAACAAAGGACCTAAATTTAATTTGGGTGCAGCGTTGCATGACCGCACAATTATCAGTTAAAATAACAGTGCCATAACGCAAAAAAATGTCTGGTCGGGAAGGGGAATCTTCTGGAGGTCAAGTGGTTAAAAGGGAGATATAGAGGACTCTTCCCAATGTTACTATTTGAAAGTGTTGTGTTTTTTTTTTTTTTTTAAATGGTATAAATCCTCTGGAGGGCGAGGGGTTAAGAAAAGCACAGAAAGGTATCATGCACAGCTCTGAAGCAAAAAAAAGGTCTATTTGCACTAGGAAGAAGCTATACTTGTATTATTTAGGTTATTATTGCTTTTTTGCAACACAGACATTCCAGAGTATTTCTAAATCTCCTAGATTGTAAGCTCCCAGGATCAGGCCCTCCTATCCCTCTTGTATTGAATTGTATTGTCTCCCGTTATATTGTAAAGCGCTGAGCAAACTGTTGGCACTATATAATAATATAATAAATCTTTTAGTGTCTGTTCAAGAAAGTCTAATGAATTGCCGTATAAATGTTTGGATTTGCAGAGCGTCCACTGATGCCGCTGTAGCCGCTCGCCTGACATCCGCAGTGAAACCTCTTCAAGATTTGTCCCCTTCGGAGGACATCATTGACATTAAACTGGACACAGACGATGCTTTCAATGAGGACTTGAGCTTTAGCTGTGAAAGTTCATTACATCCCAGGAAGAAGCCAGCCTCTATAACGAGAACGCAGAGGCCTACAGTTCAGGTATACAGGCCGCCAGGAAGCACGCACCGCCTGGAGGAACGCAGCACCGTACGCAGACCGCCCCAGAGCGACCCCGTTACGGTCAGACAGCCCAGCTTCTTTAGCAACAGAGCAGTTGACACCAAACCTTATGAACTGCAAGAGGCCTTCCGAGCAGAGGAGACCTTCAGATCTGCAGTGGGGACAGAGAGAGCTTTACATGAGGTAGGTCAGGTTTTATGGAAAAAGTCCCACTCCATCAAATTGGTCTTTCTTTGGTGGGTGGACACTCCTGGAAGGTGAGAGTGAAACAGTGGTAGGACTAGAGCAATCCAGAAGCTCCTCTGGTTCAGAATCTAAAGTGACTGGCTCAGTGCTCTGTTTACAGCACGGCAGAATGTTATGTTAACCTCTTCACGCCGTCCGAACGCAAATGTGCGGCCTCCCGGCGTCTGGGCCTAGACGCCGAGCGGCCACACATTTGCGTTCTATTAAAAAAGAACATGTGATGAGAGCACGCGCGCTGCCAGCACACATGTCCAGTACTCACGGAAAGGTCCCGATCTCCTCTTTCGATCGGGACCTTTCCCGATCATGTGACGGCAGTCACATGACCCTAAACCCTGCCTCCCGGCTTTTGAAACCCTTAAAGGGTCGGGAGGCGCCAGCGTGAAGGGGTTAACATGTTAGTTTATAAAAGAAAATTTAATCTAAAAGCCCATAATGCCTCAATCAATGGTTATTTTGATACACGAGGACCCGAGTCTTCTGTATTTCCTAGAAGGGAGGGTCCATCTTCTGGTGTTCATTTTACTGCCTGAGTCATATGGACGCTTCCTATTGGCTCTCCAGCAGCGGGGATCTCTCAGGATCCAGAAGACTGCAAGAACGCGATGTCGTCACCCCCTTGGGTTTGTTTTTTTTTCTCTATGAATGGAGGAAAGAGATACATTGTATCTCTGTAACTCCTTGACAGCGTGTCACGGCGGTCACATGACCCTAAACCCCGCCCCACCTCCCGGCTTCTGGAACCCTTAAAGGGCCGGGAGGCACCAGCATGAAGGGGTTAACATGTTAGTTATAAAACAAAATCTGATCTAAAAGCCCATAATACCTCAAATGGTTATTTTGATACACGAGGACCTGAATCTTCTGTATTTCCTGGAGGGGAGGGTCCATCTTCTGGTGTTCATTTTACTGCCTGAGTCATATGGACGCTTCTTATTGGCTCTCCAGCAGCGGGGATCTCTCAGGATCCAGAAGACTGCAAGAACGCGATGAAGTCGCCCCCTTTTGGTTTTTTTTTTTCTCTCTATGAATGGAGGAGAGAGGTACATTGTATCTCTGTAACTCCTTGCATAGAAAAAAAACGGTTAAAAAAAAAAAGAAAAGTATTAAAAAATAAGATGGAAAAAATACCTCGATCAAGGTTTGATCTAGTTCAGTGCCAGGGTTAGTGTTTGGGTCAAGGTCAGGTTCGGGATCCTTCCTTTTTTTTTTTTTTTTTTTTTTTTTCCAGCTTGGTGTCAGTGACCTGGGAGTTGCACTGGTGAGGGACATGGATGGTGGTCTTTGAGTAAAAAAGTGCTAAGTGAATTAAAAAAAAAATCTTGTGAAAGTGTGGGAGGGGCTTTAGATGGGCTATAACGTCGTTCTAAGTGAAAGCCACTGAGGGGCAGGAACTGCAACGTTCTGATAAGTGTTCTGCCATCTTGCAGTTTGATGGGTCCCGGAAGAGGAAGATGCCTGTTGCCAGTTCGGTGGTGAAGGTGAAAAGATTTTTGGAAGAGTTCGAGGAGGAAGATGACGAGGAGGAGGAAGATTACATCTCTCGAGCAGCTGCTGTACCCAGCAGTGTGTCTATTCCTTCCAGACCGGAGAGAAGGTATTCATTGTCTTCATTTTGCACCTAAAGTTTCTATTGTCAGTGGAATCCCATACAGCCTATGGGGAGGTTTTGGAATTGCATTATGGGATACAGGGAGGAAGGTGTCATTTGAAATCTAAGGACATTAAAGAAGAGCTCCAGTCAAATCCCCCCCCCCCCAAAAAAAAAAATTAAGTCAGCATCTACAAATACTGCAACTACTGACTTTTAATATTAGGACACTTATCTGTCCAGGGATCCATCAATGTCCTCACCTCAGCCAATTCTTCATTCGGCTTTGGGTGCAGGAGCTGGCATCTTACGTAGTTACATAGTCTGGCTGAAAAAAGACAAATCCATCCAGTTCAACCATTAAAAAAAAAGTTATAATCCTACACCCACAGTTGATCCAGAGGAAGGCAAAAAAAAACAGCAAAGCATGATCCAATTTGCTCCTGCAGGGAAATTCCTTCCTGATCCCCCGAGAGGCAATCGGATATTCCCTGGATCAACTTTACCTATAAATGTTATATCCAGTTATATTCTGTGTTTCCAAGAAAGAATCCAGGACTTTCCTACAGCAATCCACTGAGCTGGCCACAATCAACTCTTGAGGGAGTCTATTCCACATCTTCGCAGCTCTCACTGTGAAGAAACCTTAAATTTCTTTTCCTCCAGATGTAAAGAGCGCCCCCTTATCCACTGTGATTACCTCAAAGGGAATCTTAGATAAGGGAATCGGGCAGTGAAGCCTTCCGACTTCATAGCCGGTGTCCTACAATGCATGCGTGAGTCGCACTGCGCTTTGTGAATGGTCCCCCAGTCTTCTGAGACTTGTGATTTGTCCCCAGAAGGCTGCGGGAGGGGGAAGGAGGAGGGGCCGATCGTCGCCACAGCGATCTGACCGATCATGGGAGCGGGTACCTGTCAAAACCAGGGACCCACATCCCCCTCCCCCCAAAAAAAAAATGCTAAATGTGGCAGTGGAGGGGGATGCAAACAAGTGGAACTTCTTCTTTTGGGTGATGTTGTGCTATAAAGTGGAATTCCAGGTTTTGTTTCACTTTCACCCCCTTCCTGTCCAGGCCAATTTTCAGCTTTCAGCGCTGTCACACTTTGACAATTACGCAGCCATGCAACACTGTACCCATATGAATTTTTAGCATTTTTTTGAGACCGATAAAGCTTTATTTTGGTGGTATTTATTTACCACTGTTTTTTTTTTTTTTGTTTGTTTTTTTTTTTTTTCTGCTATGTAAATTAAAAAGTCCAAAAATTTTGAAAAAGTGTTTTTCTTATAAAAGTTTGCAAATAAGTAATATGTCATCATAAATCTTGGCCAAAATGTATTCAGTTATCCTTTTAGTAAAAAAAAATAATTTTTGGTTATAAACGAATTTGGATTATTTTTTTATTTTTAAACTTTTTTTTTTTTTTTTTTTTTTAACACTGATTGCTTTTACACCCATAAAGGCTGTAAAAGCAATCATTTCTCCTTCTCTTTGGCTGCATTCTTGCAGCCATTGAGAACTACTGTGTAAACTGTGATTGGTCACAGCTTGTCACATGGTACATGGCTGTTGTGAATAGCTCTGTACCATGTGACCTCTGTGATCATTCACATGTAGTAAGCAATGATGTCAGAAGTGACATCTTGCTTACTACTCTGCATGTGATCACGGATTGGACCTCGCACAGATCGGCGTTCCACTGTGACCGGAGGACACAGCGGGCACCGGATCGTGGTGCTGTGTGCTCCCAGGGAGCGCGCACAAGCAGGGGGCAGGGAGGCCATTTATAAACGGCTACCCGACCCTGCACTGCCACCGTCCGGCCGTTTATATACATGGGCCGCACGGGAAGTGGTTAAAGAATTTTGTTTGGGCCAAGCTGGCCGAAGTAAGCTACTACTACATGATGCGGTCGGAATGTGTGCCGTAATGGCCGGTAGTAGCATACAGTAAGTAGAGCTGTATTCTGAAAGCAGTGCGGGCAACTTCCTGTCTGCTGAAATAAAGATAGCTGGGCTGAGTGTTTCTCCGCCATTCAGGAGAGCCCATGTATTTTTATTAGTGAAGACTTCCTCTGATTGGCCAAGCTGGAGACGCGCCTCTCCATTTCATCTAATCAGAGTAAGTCTTGTATTCATTAATAGGCTCCCAATCGTTCGAATTTCTTGGCTGAAGGATGTTCAGCACCAACGATTTGAGGGCTTGAAAGTTTGAGAATTGAGTTCTCAGCAGCGGCATGCCTTGAAAGTGACAATTTAATCCTGAAGTTACTTCTGCTCTAAGTGACGAGAGAATGATCCCATGACTTAAAACTGAGCAAATGTCTTCTGTTTTCAGGCCTACTCTCCCACCATCAAAACAAGCCAACAAGAACCTGATCCTGAAGGCCATATCTGAAGCTCAGGAATCTATTACCAAAACAACCAGTTACTCCACAGGTAACAGAACGATCTATGTGAAGTGCGATCGTCCAGTCCTGGCCACAAAGAGTATCAGTACTTGTTGGATCAGTGGTCTCCAAACTGTGGCCGTGTATATAAATTGTATGTGGCACAAATCTCAAGTACGGAAACGATGTAAGATACAAATAGCGATAAATTAGTTTCGGGTTTGATAAAGGATCTGATTGTTGCTCCGAAACGCGTTACCTAGGCTACGAAGGCTACGGATCCATTCTCCCCTGATGCCACTTCTATTCCTTCCACCGACGTCAACCACGGGGCGCTATTCCTTCCACCGACGTCAACCACGGGGCGCTATTCCTTCCACCGACGTCAACCACGGGGCGCTATTCCTTCCATCGACGTCAACCACGGGGCGCTATTCCTTCCTCTGATACCCTACGATAAAACTCCTATTCCTGCCACTGGCACCAACAGTTGGGGGAATCGTCCTCCTACTGAGCTTGAGACATTATCTATTCACATTGACAATGGGGCATTTTCCACTCCGACAGGCCAAATTCCGGTCCTCTTAAAGTCTGAAGGACAGTAAACTGTCCTTTTATTTAGAAAGTTTCGATGCTCCACTTCCTCTCATTTGATGTCGGTAGTAATTTTTTCTCAGACACCCAGTGCTGTCATTTTTATATTTTATTATTATTTTCTTTTAATTAAATACATAGGTAGGTTTAAGAGGGGTTGGTAATTTGTTGTCTGTTTTTGCCCTGTCAAGTTCCCCCAAAGCAGATGGTTCCTGTGGCTCCACGAGCTCGTCCGCTCCCCGAGGAGGAGCTGATCCTGATGAAGAGTAGAGCCTCCATGTTGCGCTATCAGGAAGAGCCGGAAGAAGCGCCGGACATCAGGCAAGGTACAGGAAACCGAATTAAAAAAAAACAAACAAAAATTCCCAGCTCACTAACCAGCCAGCCTGCAACAAACCAAATTGTCCTGTCTATCAGTTCATGTTAAACAAGGGGTTTAGTTGGCACACATTTGCAAATATATGCGTAAGCTGCAGAGGCCACGTCATGGCACCCCAGTGTACTGCAGTCCTAACTCTATAAGTTGTGAGTCTCCAAAGTTGGAGCACATATATAATAATGGATAGATTAAGGGCAGGCATGCCTGGAGGGAGCCCACCACTCAAAATACCACCCAAAAATAGTAGTAAAAATAATAGGCTTAACTGACATTGGGTGGGAACTGACTAACTGCCACGGACATCACCATTAATACAGTGATCAGTAGTGATACCAGGGTTCTTCAAAAAGCTTCTGCACTTTAAAAAAAAAAAAAAAATAGTGTATGTATGTATATGTGTGTATATATATATATATATATATATATATATATATATATATATAAGGACTCTTGTGCTATACACTGATAGTGGCTGAGAAGGGGTTAACCTCATCTCTGGTAATTAATGGGTTAAGTATGCTCCTAGCAGGTGTTAATTTGTGTAATGTGAGCTGCTTTTTACTACATATCTCAATATTCCCTCTGTATGGAGCCCCGTGTTGATTTTCAACACAGGGCTCTGGACTGTGACAAAGCCGATAAGCATGGTGCCAGCCATGAATCATTGGTTGGGTTTTGCTGACCAACTCCCGCTGTGTACAGTTGCAGCGGGAGTTGGCGGACAGGCAGTGCGCGCGGCCTGAACCTGGGAGAGGCCAGTGATTGTACAGGTACGTCGCTGTGCCTGTACATGTTCGTTGCAGGCAGGCGGTCCGCGGTGGGCAATGTATCATTGCCAGATTGCTTTGTTTTGCAAATCCTCACCTGGATATCAATCTTTCTCACCTCCATTGGTCTGTAGTTCTATCACCCAGTATGTGGTATGATCCGACTGTGTCTGAATTTGTCCGTCAGTGGACTCTTCGAAATGGATTTTATGGTTGGTGCAAAAATCCTATCTTCTTGAACGACTCCTTTACTTTAAGAGCAACAGAGCTATTTGTGGTCTTCCATTTATTTTTTGTTGTCCTTCCAGTTGACCAGCGTAGAATGGACATCCTCTCCAGATTGCACCCAGAACCAATGGAGGAAACCAACACCTGGGGACAAGGTTTGTAACTTCTCTTCTGCTTACTATATCATTGCCATCTTCCTTCTATATTGCAAATTCTTGGCCAGTTCTCCACCATCCTCCCCTCCCCCAGTGTATAGTTTGGTATATCACACAGTATTTATATGGTATGTGACTGGCCTCTCCTCCAGAGTTCTCTTTTCATCACAATATGTTGGATACCACGGACTCAACACTGCAGCCTACATTGTATGAAAAGCTTATAAAATGCAAGCGCATAGTGTGCCATAGACATTGTTGTGCCCAATGGAAATCTGATAGGGACATCCGCTCACCTTTTTTAAATGGAGCATTTCAGTGAGTCACTGAAGCAGAACAAGCTTGTAGGCTGGAGTTTCATTTTTAGCCAGGAAAATGGGCACTGGCATCAAAGTTAATTCTAATTAAAGTTTTACTTCACAGTAAAACACGCCATAGATGAGGCAAAAACCAAACGTTCTGTCGATCGGTAAATGAAAGTGGCGTTCACATTCTACTGTGCCATCAATGGTTGGAAATTTGTACTGCCAAACAGTTTTTTTTTCCAATCACCAGCGGAAGTGATTCAATGTAGTTTGACTTCAGTTACTCCCCTGCTGTACCCCCCCCCCCCCCCGTACTATTCAAATCTTATCACATGTCTCACCGCTCAGACTTGCTGTATCCTGGTGTGTGAAGTCACTTTGGGTGGGGGGGCCTATGGAACCCAGCCCACTTTGGAGAGGTGGGGAGACCCCTGTCTCAGCTCCCCATATCCCTCTTATGTGTAAGTCACCCTGTGACTGTTAGGGGTACAGGGTGATCTGTCCTAATATTGAGGTGGGGGTTGTGGATTGTTTTATGCCATGTGGTTGCATCCCATTGTTCTATTGTGTGTCTGGCTTGGGAGCAAACTATTATGGTATGTATGTGTTTGTGTATTGGCTTGGTGGGGGGTGTCTCCAGCAGCCCTCCCTCCTGATGGGACTGTCTGTTGGTGTGTCTCTTGTTACTAAATGTAGATTGCCCCGCCCTGTGTCATTATGCAGGGAGGGGGGATTGTTCCCTTGAGTGTATATATCTTGTATCTGTGTTAAAAATAAAGTAGTCTACCTTCTGGTTTACTTCAAATTTGGTGTCGTCTGGATCCTGGGGTAACAATAGCCAAATTTACTAGTCTCGTGTTCCAGAGCCTGAGAAAAAGTTTCTTAACGGAGATACCCAGTCGTGGGTTTCTGGGGGTCCGTTACGTGGTGTATTTATTGAAAGCCATCATGCCTATTCTGCTTAGTACATTAGGTTGAATACTACTTGCAGACACTGTGGGGGAGATTTGCCAAAACTAGAGCACTCAGAATCTGGAGCAACTGTGCAAGGTAGCCAATCAGCTTCTAACGTCAGCTTGCTCAATTACACTTTGAAAAATAAAAAAAAGGCTGAGGCTGATTGGTTTTTCGTAAATAACCCCCCCCCCCCCCCCCCCCATGACACCTTATGGACCTGGTGTATTTATTGAAAGCAATCATGCCAGGTGTAAACACCTTTCTGTACAAGATTGCCTGTTGATTGTATGAAGGAACGTTGTTGACGGTGAACATTCTTTTCCTTCGGAGTCTTACTTTTCCTAGCTCACACACAATTTTCAGTGTGGGTATTTTTTTTTTTTTTTTTTTTTGATTTCCGCAACAATTCGGATGTTGGATCAGGCATTTTCGGCTGCAGTATGAAAATCACTTGCTGTAGCGGGCACCCTAATGATGCAAAAAACTAATGATCTTGCTATCAACATGAATTTTTATGGGCGGACGCGTCTCCCTCAGTGGGCGGGGGGGGGGGGGGAGGCTGACGCGTCTCCCTCAGTGGGCGGGGGGGGGGGAGGCGTCTCCCTCAGTGGGCGGGGGGGGGGGGGAGGCGGACGCGTCTCCCTCAGTGAGCGGGTGGGGGGGGGGGGGGTGAACGCGTCTCCCTCAGTGGGCAAGAGGGAGGCGCACGCGTCTTCCTCAATGTGTGTGGTGGGGGGGCGCATGTCTATTAATGGGCAGGGCTAGGAGGGAATGTGGAGGTGAAGCTGACTAGGGGACCACAAGCACGCCATGCGTCTGCACAGTGACCTGTATTTTTGATCTGCAAACTTAAGAGTTGCACACTGATCGCTCCAGCACTGCTTCCTTGCTTGGCATGGTCGGAATGCTATATGAGGTAGAGGGGGGTGGCAGGATCACCAGGGATTTGCTGGGAAATAAAAGTGTAGGGGAACAAGAATTAACATTTACGTGTTACTTTATTAAAAAATTAATATTTGATGTCCTTCCAGTCAACGAGCGTAGAAAGGACGTCCTCTCCAGACTGCACCCGGAGCCAGTAGAAGAGACCACAACCTGGGGACAAGGTTTGTACTGGTGGTTTTTTTTTTTTTTTTGTTTTTTTTTCCTTCATTTGGGTGAAAAGGTGTGTTTTTTTTTTTTTTTTTTTTTTTTTTTTTTTTAGGTGGGACATAGGAAAAGACCAATACATAATATATTGAAATACATATACACTATGTGAACTTTATCAAACCTTTTTTTTTTTTTTTTTTTTGTTTTCACACTCCAGCCGGTAAGATCATTTAACAGCTTCGGCATTAATAATTCCAAGTTTGATTTGACTGCTTCCTGGATTGTGTTCCTGCGAATTGGGCAGTGGTGTTAATGTATTGAGAATGGGAAAGTTTTCTGTAAAAATATAATTTGCATATTACTGAGAGGACAGGACTCGGGGAAGGCAAAATACACACAGACTAAAGCTCCGCTTTAAATCCAAGCTGCTTGCAGTGGTGATGAGTCTGAAGAAAGACAGTATTGGAGAGAACTCATCTGTTCTTCATCTCTTGTTTTTTGCTTTTATCAGACGTTGAAGGAACAGAAAATCTTCGGGCCATGGACAGCCGGTCCTTCATCCTGAAAAGTCCAAAAGTATCCAAGACGCCCCCCATGCAGACTCCTCCCACAGCTGACAGTCCACAGCAGTTTGGAAGACTTGCACAGCCCAGGTGGGGGAACAGTCAGGAGAGGTAGATAACAAAAAAAAGAGCGGAGTCCTCCAGCAGCGCAGAGTATTTCAGGAGAGGAGAGTTCTAGAGGAAGGAGCGGAGTCCTCCAGCAGTGCAGAGTATTTCAGGAGAGGGGAGTTATAGAGGAAGGAGCGGAGTCCTCCATCAGAGCAGAGTATTTCAGGAGAGGGGAGTTATAGAGGAAGGAGCGGAGTCCTCCAGCAGTGCAGAGTATTTCAGGAGAGGAGAGATATAGAGGAAGGAGCGGAGTCCTCCAGCAGTGCAGAGTATTTCAGGAGAGGAGAGATATAGAGGAAGGAGCGGAGTCCTCCAGCAGAGCAGAGGATTTCAGGAGACTTCTGTACAACCAGCCTGCCCATATATGGATTGAAATTCAGCCAACCCCTGCTGATCTGGAGGACGTTCGATCCATATATAGTCGGACTTAGATTGTGGTTTTATATTCTAAACAATAACAAGACTGTTTTTCATTTTAGAGAGAATCCAATACCTGAAAAGCCGGCAAGTCCCAAGTTTATTGTGACTCTAGATGGGGTCCCAAGCCCCCGTGCTTATCACTCTGAAGAAGAGGTGGAGCCGATGGAGTATACAGAGGAAGGCCTGTACGCCGAACCTCACAACCTGCTCAGCAGGGCTGAGCAAAGTCATCCTATGCATCCGAATTCCCAGGATGTGCGCACTTCTAATGGTATGCCATGTCACGTGTCCAGTGGTGTGCATAGATACAGAAGTTTCTGTAGATGTGTTGTGATGGATTTGGTAAAATGCCTATTAGGTTTCCTGTTTAAAATGTGTGTGTGTGTGTGTGTGTGTATATGTGTGTGTGTGTGTATATATATATATATATATATATATGTATGTATGTATGTATGTATGTATGTATGTATGTATGTATGTATGTATGTATGTATGTATGTATGTATGTGTGTATGTGTGTGTGTGTGTGTGTGTGTGTGTGTGTGTGTGTGTGTGTGTGTGTATGTATATATGTATATATGTATGTGTGTGTGTGTGTATATATATATATATGTATGTGTGTGTGTGTGTATATATATATATATGTATGTGTGTGTGTGTGTATATATATATATATATATATATATATATATATATATATATATATATATATATAGTGTGTGTATGTATGTGTATATATATGTATGTGTGTGTATATATATATATATATATATATGTATGTGTGTGTATATATATATATGTATGTGTGTATATGTGTGTATATATATATATATATATATATATACACACATATATTTTAAACAGGAAACCGAATAGGCATTTTACCAAATCCATCACAGTGTATGCAAATTCATGTTTTATAGCTGCAGTGAGCACTTAACCAGTCAGTTCAGTTTTAGCTTTCATTCGTTCTTTCCCTCTCTCACAATACTCTCCTTTCTCAGTGCTTTCTCCTTCCAACACTATCATCAATATGAAGCATAACTAAACCCAGCAATATAATGGTTTCCCAAACCGTTCCATGTAGGGCATGCCTTGAATGATGGCTGTTACAGCTCCTACCGCTCAGTTCTCAACCGAACCACCATTAAAAGGCTGCTGTCATAGCTGATCACATGTGCAGCACCACAGGAACTGCAAATTAGACAGAGGCTATTATGGCAGCTTCTGTAAAGAATAAGATTTAGTTCCACTTTAACCTCCCTGGCGGTATTCCCGAGTGTAGCTCGGGGTAAAGTTTCAGTATCACAAGCGGTAACCCCCCCGAGCTACACTGGGGAATACACTGCAGCGTTGCTCCGGGATCTCTTCTTCACTTACCTTGTCCTGCGCTCCCGCGATGTCCCCCCTGCAGTGTCCCCTGTAATGTCCTCCGGCTGATGCCGGCATCTGTCTTCTGGGTTCCGTTCCCTGCAACATCGGGACGTACGGGGGACAGAGCGGCGGGAAATTTGAAAGTTATAAAAGTGACATTCACTAAATACACTAAAATCAAAAGTATAACATTCCTGTATCAAACCATTTCACATACATTTTTGTCCGGCGCCCTGCCTGCATTTTGACTGTTCTTTCTGCCTGGAAACTGAGAAACATCCATGGAGTCCAAAAAGCGTCCCTTTAGGTCAAAAGTGGTTTTAAACCGGCTAGAGAACAGCGATAGTAAATCAGAACCACTTGCAGAATTGAGTGATAATGATTCGTGGGGGAAATTCCTCATCAGACACTGAAAACGATTCTGCGACTTTGCTCAGCGATGTGCGAACTTGGCGCTCTATTTCACATTTCAGTGTTTTTGGTTACATTATATTATTGAATTAAATTTATTATTATATTTTTTATGATTATTATATTATAATTTATGATTTTGTGTTTCAAATTTTAACATACCCGGGATGTTTACTAGACTCTGTTCAGACAGATTTCAGTGAGTTATTCCTAAGAATTACAGGCCTACAATAAAAAAAACTACATATTTCCATGCAAAAAAATGTACCGCTTTGAGCACTGAAATATGGACATAATCAGACCGCTAGGGAGGTTAATGGAAACACCTGTATGATCTGTAAAGGGGCAGTGTAGCCCCAGAGTGTGCCCGCTATTTATCTGTATCATTGCTTCACTTTGCAGAATAATGTAAAGATTTGTGGGGGAGGTTACCCTTTCTGTTGGAGATCATTGATTTTCTACTTTTTACTGCAGATGCTGCTGTTTCTGCAAAGGCAAAGATCCACGAGCGCTGCAAGTATTGGCCAGCATGCAAGAATGCAGAGCTCTGCGCCTATCACCACCCAACTACTGTGTGCAAGTAAGTGATCAGATAATGGTGGAGACTTTACACAGACCTTCGCACTCAACTAATGTAAAGCGCTGACAAAGAAAGGGTTTATATCGTACACCCTCCTAAACCTTGTGGACGGCCTTCTCAGAAGAGTTGAAGCTGTTATAGCTGCAAAGGGCGGGGCCAACTCAATACTGAACCCTACGGACGAAGACTGGGGGGCCATTAAAATATCTATCTCTATATATATATATATATATATATATAATCTCTATCCAAAAGTATTGGGCCGCCGGCCTTTACACACACATGAAATTTAATGGCCCCCCAGTCTTAGTCCGTAGGGTTCAATATTGGTTGGCCCCGCCCTTTGCAGCTATAACAGCTTCAACTCTTCTGGGGAAGGCCGTCCACAAGGTTTAGGAGGGTGTCTATGGGAAGGTTGGACCATTCTTCCAGAAGCACATTTGTCAGGTTAGGCATGATGTCGGGGGAGGAGGCTGGCTTGCAGTCTCTGCTCTAATTCATCCCAAAGGTGTTCTATGGGGTTGAGGTCAGGACTCTGTGCAGGACAGTCAAGTTCCTCCACCCCAAACTGGTCCTCCATGTCTTTATGGACCTTGCTTTGTGCACTGGTGTGCAGTCATGTTGGAACAGGAAGGGGCCATCCCCAAACTCTTCCCACAAAGTTAGGAGCATGACATTTGTCCAAAATGTCTTGAAAGGCTGACGTCTTAAGAGTTCCCTTTACTGGAACTAGGGGCCAAGCCCAAACCCTGAAAAACACCCCACACCATAATCCCCCCTCCACCCAAACTTTACACTTGGCACAATGCAGTCAGGCAAGTACTGTTCTCCTGTCAACTGCCAAACCCAGACACATCCATCAGATTGTCAGAGAAGCGTGATTGGTCACTCCAGAGAACACTTCTCCACTGCTCTAGAGTCCAGTGGTGGCGTGCTTTACACCACTGCATCCGACGCTTTGCATTGCACTTGGTGATGTAAGGCTTGGATGCAGCTGCTCGGCCATGGAAACCCATTCCATGAAGCTCTCTACACACTGTTGTTGTGCTCATCTGAAGGCCACACCAAGTTTGGAGGAGTTTAGCTATTGACTCAGCAGACAGTTGGCGACTTCTGCGCGCTTCAGCATGCTCTGATGCCGCTCTGTCATGTGACGTGGCCTACCACTTGGTGGCTGAGTTGCTGTTCCCAGTTGCTTCCACTTTGTTATAATCCCACTAACAGTGAGCGTGGAATATTTAGTAGCCAGGAAATGTCACGGATGGACTTATTGCACAGGTGGCCACCTATCACGGGACCACGCTTGGAGTCACTGAGCTCCTGAGAGCGACCCATTCTTTCACCAATGTTTGTAGAAGCAGTCTGCATGCCTAGGGGCTTGATTGTATACACCTGTGTCCATGGAGGTGATTGGAACACCTGAATCACATGACTTGGAGGGCGGGGCCAATACATTGGCAATATAGTGTATTTTAGATCTGTTTAACTGCCAAAAGAGTCGTATTTCTACCCATCCATTCCTGAGATCACCCAGCTCTGCCACACAGTCCTGTCTAACAGGGCAGCACACCTGATTTTTTTTTTCTGGGGCAGTTAAAGTATTCTCTCCAAGCAGAAAATTAAAATGAGTCTGGACATTAGCATTTAACTTTATATTTCAAAGTCTTTGCATATCCCTAGTTGATCCTGCCAGTTTCCGGTGTATGCAGATAATTCAGGTGTTGGGTCAATATTGCTCTATAGCTCAGCATTGTCGGCATCTGAAAGTTCTTTCAGTTGATTCATTGATTACATCAGTGGGAGTTAGACGCTTCCTTTCACGTGCACTAGAGCACACTGTTCCACAGATCCCTACAGCACACGTGGCCGAATAAAGGGGGAGCACCAAATGCATGAACTGGTAATAGTGAGCAGCACGTCACACAGTCATAGCGGTCTTCCCACCATGTTGCCTATGGCTGACTGTATGGGATAATGTAATGTGCTGTTCACACATTATTGCACCTTAGTCCTACTATAAGGGAACTGGTTTTTTTTTTTTCCCCATTTTAAAGCAGAACTACAGTGTTATCTGGGCACCACAAACCAAAAGCCCTGTTTATTTTTTATATTGAGAGGAACAGAATTTATTTTCTCTTGAGAAGAGGAGATTAAGGGGGGGATATGATCAACATGTACAAAATACATAAGGGGGGGGTATGATCTCCATGTAGAATACATAAGGGGGGATATGATCTCCATGTAGAATACATAAGGGGGGATATGATCTCCATGTATAATACATAAGGGGGGATATGATCTCCATGTTATAATACATAAGGGGGGATATGATCTCCATGTATAATACATAAGGGGGGATATGATCACCATGTATAATACATAAGGGGGGATATGATCACCATGTATAGTACATAAGGGGGGATATGATCTCCATGTATAATACATAAGGGGGGATTATGATCTCCATGTATAATACATAAGGGGGGATATGATCTCCATGTATAATACATAAGGGGGGGATATGATCTCCATGTATAATACATAAGGGGGGGATATGATCTCCATGTATAATACATAAGGGGGGATATGATCTCCATGTATATTACATAAGGGGGGATATGATCTCCATGTATAATACATAAGGGGGGGGATATGATCTCCATGTATAATACATAGGGGGGGATATGATCTCCATGTATAATACATAAGGGGGGGATATGATCTCCATGTATAATACTAAGGGGGGGATATGATCTCCATGTATAATACATAAGGGGGGGGATATGATCTCCATGTATAATACATAAGGGGGGATATGATCTCCATGTATAATACATAAGGGGGGGGATATGATCTCCATGTATAATACATAAGGGGGGGGATACGATGTCCATGTGTAATACATAAGGGGGGGGGGATACCGATGTCCATGTGTAATACATAAGGGGGGGGGGATACGATGGTCCATGTATAATACATAAGGGGGGGGGATACGATGTCCATGTATAATACATAAGGGGGGGATACGATGTCCATGTATAATACATAAGGGGGGATACGATGTCCATGTATAATACATAAGGGGATATGATCTCCATGTATAATACATAAGGGGGGATATGATCACCATGTATAATACATAAGGGGGGATATGATCTCCATGTATAATACATAAGGGGGATATGATCACCATGTATAATACATAAGGGGGGATATGATCTCCATGTATAATACATAAGGGGGGATATGATCTCCATGTATAATACATAAGGGGGATATGATCTCCATGTATAATACATAAGGGGGGGATATGATCACCATGTATAATACATAAGGGGGGATATGATCTCCATGTATAATACATAAGGGGGGATGTGATCTCCATGTATAATACATAAGGGGGGGATATGATCTCCATGTATAAATACATCAGTGGTCCATATAGTGAACCCGGTGTAGTTATTCCCCCTGAGGTCATCACAGAGGACAAGGGGGCACTCTTTACGTCTGGAGGAAAAGAAATTTAATCTCCAAACACGGGAAGGTTTCTTCACAGTGAGAGCTGTGAGAATGTGGGATAGACTCCCTCAAGAGTTGGTTGTGGCCAGCTCAGTGGATTTCTGTAGAAAAGTCCTGAATTCTTTCCTAGATACACAAAATATAACTGGATATAACATTTATAGGTAAAGTTGATCCAGGGAATATCTGATTTGCCTCTCGGGGGATCAGGAAGGAATTTTTTTTCCCCCTGCAGGAGCAAATTGGATCGTGCTTTGCTGGGTTGTGTTTTTTTTTTTTTTTTTTTCTTTTTTGCTTTCCTCTGGATCAACTGTGGGTGTAGGATTATACTTTGTTTTTTTTTTTTTTTTTTCTTCAGCCAGGCTATCTGTGTAACTATATTCAACGCCCCCCCCCCCCCCCATCCATCCATGTCTCCATGCTTTAATTTTTCTGAGAAATCGCTTCGAAAAACACCTCCTAGCATTTCTAGTCA